>NW_026606069.1:192500-412500 GCF_029834395.1 Sorex fumeus | reverse complement strand
GAATTAGTTTTTTTTACAGAACTTCTATTTTAATACAAAAATGTTAGTAACGTGCTCAGACTTCTTAACATCTCTTAGAAATACATCAAATTTATAAATTTATTTGGAGAAACCCAATCCCCTTCATTTAAGTTTCCCTTTGCTGGGCAGTAAATGACCTGATTCCGTGCTTCTAGGCCTAGCGTAGGCTGCTGAGAGCAGCCATCTCCCAGCCCAGCTCCTGTGAGCAACAGTCAGCGCTGTGGGTCCAAAGAGAAAGCTGGACTGAGCATTGGCCCCATCTGAAGAACATGTTCTTCAGTAAAGTTACTGAATTTCCTCGAAGAGTCATTGTGCTTTAAGTAAGACTATCAGGAGATAAGACTACCAGGGGATACCAGCAATGCAAAGGATGGAGAAAGTTACTGGATTCTCACCCCCATGTTTTCAACTAAATGCTGAGTGAAATGCAGACCCTGAATAAGGATTGCATGGCTAGAGGAACAGCGCCTCACAGGGAGAGACAGGAGGGAGGTGATAGAGAGGGTTGGGCCCACTGTTAACAAGATCCCCTGGGGGCCCTACAGTCTGTAAGAGCATTTGCCTTGCACAAGGCACACTGGGTTCGATTCCCAGCATCCCATATGTTCTCCAGGGCATCTTTGGGAGTAATTCCTGAGTACAGAGCCAGGGGTAACCCCTGGCTTGTGCAAAAAACAGGAGCTTTTCCTCTATAGAAGAGTGGGACAGGGTTACATGGCCAAATGATGGAGAAGCAGGTGAGAGGTGGATGCTGGGTGTGTATAAAACAACTGGCTGTGTATCAAACTGAGGAGGGAAAAGTCTGTACCTAGTTCTTTCAGCCACCAGATACCCTGTGACTGGCTAAGGGGAGGACTGGCCGCTGAACCTCTGAGCACTGGAGTTCTAGCCACGGGAGATAGAATGTGGGACATGATGGTAACTGAACATGCACTACTTGTGCCAGAGTTTCCTCTCTGTGTTGCGGGGGATCCAGGAGATGTGTGTTCTACCCACACCTGTAAACATCCCTGGGATTCTGGAAACATCTGGAAATATCCCTGCATTCTGGCTGCCTCTAATCAGAGCAGGTTCCTTAAAATTTTTCTGTTCATCACAGGGGATTGCCATGCCACAGAGACAGGGGGGGATGGGGGGATGGGGGTGGGAGGGATATTATCCATGGTGGTGGAAAATGGGCACTGGTGGAGGGATGGGTATCTGATCATTGTATAATTGAAACCAAAGCACAAAAAATTGTAAATCTACAACTGTAAAAAAAAATAAAATAAAATAAAGGGAAAAAATTTTTTTCTGTTCATGACTCCCCTCCCCTTTTTCTTCTCTTTTTATTTTTCTTTAATTTTTATTTATTTATTTATTTATTTTGGTTCTTGGGGTCAGCCCGGCAATGCTCAGGGGTTACTCCTGGCTCTGCACTCAGGAATTACTTCTGGCAGTACTCAGGGAACCATAGGGGATGCCAGGGATCAAATCCAGGTCGGCCACGTGCAAGGCAAATGCCCAAGCTATAGCTCCAGCCTTCCTTTTTCCCTTTTCAGTTTTGAGTTATACCCAGCTTTGCTCAGGGCTTATTCCTCTCTGTCTCAGAGATCATTCCTTGAAGTGCTGGAGGACCACAAATAGTGCTGGGGATTGAATCTAGTTCAGCCGTGGGCAAAGTAGATGCCTTACCTGCTGTACCAGTTGTCTGGCCTTCACCACCACCTTCACTCAATATGTTTTGGGGTATTTTGTTTTTACTTTTTGGCCACACTTGGCAGTGTTACTCTTGGTTCTGTGATCAGGGGTCACTCCTGCAGTGCTTGGGCACCATGGGGTGCCAGAAATTGAACCACCCAGGTCTGACATATGCAAGGCAAGCTTTTCAAAAAAAATTATTTTATAAAGTAGTTCACAATATCTTATTACATTTAATATTCAAACACCAGTCCCATCATCATTACATCTTCCCATCATCATATTTTGATGATCTTCCCATCATCCCATCCTGAACCCCAATCCCTGCCCCAAAGCAGAACCAAAATAATCTAATATTTCACTCTAAGGTTTTTTTTTTTCCCCCTTTATTTTATTTTATTTTTTTTAAAGTTGTAGATTTACAATTTTTTGTGCTTTGGTTTCAATTATACAATGATCAGATACCCATCCCTCCACCAGTGCCCATTTTCCACCACCATGGATAATATCCCTCCCACCCCCATCCCCCCATCCCCCCGTCTCTGTGGCAGGGCAATCCCCTGTGTTCTCTCTCTCCTTTTGGGTGTTGTGGTCTGCAAAAGAGGCATTGAGTGGCAAACATGTTCAGTCCATAGTCTACTTTCGACATGCATCTCCCCTCCTGGGAGAATCCTCCAAACATCCTTTATTTGGTGCTCCCTTCTCTATCACTCTAAGGTTTTTAAGGCAAGCTTCAACTACCACTCTAGTCCCTCTATCCGATAAGTTTTTATGCAACTTGAGTAATATGTATATACAATTCAAGTATACAGGTGTACATGTATATGCATATGTACACAATTCAAACATTTCCAGAAAATAATCACAAATAATTTGGAATGGGTACATCCAGTGGTGCTCAGGGGTTATTCCTAGATCTGTGCTGGGCACTAATCTAACAGTGCTCAGGAACCATATGGTGCCACGGATCAACACTCAATTTTCCTCCGTGTAAAGCATCAATCCATTGATCTCCAGAACTAAGAAATGTATTTTAAAACAGTTTTTTATTTAATTTGCTGTAGGCAGGAGGGTTGAGCCGTACCTGGCTGTGCTTAGGGCTTGCTCCTGTCTTTGTGCTTGGGAATCACTCCCTAAGGTATTCCTGGAACCAAAATACAAGAACTGTCCCTGATGTACCGACTCTCTGATCCTAAAACAATTTTTTTAAAGATTTTTGGAGTGAAGCAATAGTACAGCAACTAAGGGATTTGCCTTGTCCCCACAGCCAGCCCCATTTTGATCCACAGCACCCCACATGGTCCCTCAAGCGTGCCCGGTGTAATTCCTGAGTACAGACCCAGGCATAAATTCTGAGTACCACTGGATATAACCCAAAAACAAACGAGAAAAACAAATGCAAAAAGATTCTTTAGCACCACCTATTCAAATACGTGACCGCACATGGGGTCACAAGCTCCAGTTTAGTTATTCTTTTTCCCAGTAACAATTATTTCTAACAGTGTTAAAATTGGGATGGTATACAAAACCATCCCAAGGCCGTTGCCTCCCGGTCCTGGGAAGACCCCGGAAATCTGGCGGATGCGGTCTCCTGGGCCAGTTGCATCTGAACCCTCTGTTCAACTCCCGGGGAAGGAAGGACATGCTTTTGTTTCCCGCGGTCTGTTTGAGTTCTTTGGCTGCGATGAATTTCTTGCCAGCTACGATCTGCTTTCCGGGGTCAAACTGGGAGGCCGCTTGGGACTTGCTGTTTCCAGCAAACGCCTGGACGTTTGGCTTGCGGTAGTCAAAGGAAGTAGAAGCTTTCTCCCGCGCCTCCCTGGGTTCCTTGGGCTTCTCAGCCAGTTTGGACCATTTCTTCTCTTGTCTCTGTTCAGGGGCTCTGGGGTCACTTGTTCGCTCTCTCTTCTTGGCAGCGTTTTCCAGGGCGATCTGCTGGCGGAGCGACAGAGCCGGCTGGGCAGTGGTCTGCGACCCTTCCTTGGCCTCGTCTTGGGCGGCTGTCGCCTGGGCTGCCCTCTTCCTGGCAGTGTCCTTAGAGTCCTTCTGTCCCTGCGCCTGGCTGGCCATCTCCCAGCGCTCGCTGATTTCATTGATGTTTGAGGAAGGGTCGGCCTTGGCTGCCTGGGAAATGTGGGCGTGGTGTTGGAGCGCCTGCGGAAGCATCCCGAATGGGTTCTCCAAGGACTGCATCACTGGCTGGACTTTCTTCTGGGCGTTGTCCTTTTGCTCTGCACTTGCCTCGTTAAACAAGGTGTCCGCGGCCGTGGCAACGAAGCGGCTGGTGGCCAGCAGGGTCTTCTCTTCGTGCTGGGCTGGGAAGAGGCCGGCCTGCGTCTGGCCCGGGACAGGCCTATTGGTGGGGACGGCAGGGCAGTCACCAGACCAAGCGTGGGAGCGGTCGTGAGGTCCAACGAGAACATTTTCCAGCCTCTCGGGATGGGGCAGCAGTGCTCTCCTCCTCACTCCGGTAGAAACTTCCGACTGGCACAGAGGGGTTCCTCGCGCCTTCTGGATGAGAAGATGCAGCTCATGAAGTTGTTGCCATACCAGAGGCGGGACGGGGGTGCAGCAAGCAATGATGCCCTGGGGTTCCTCGGGCAGCTCTTCTGAGATCTTCAGCATCATGCGGTTGGGCAAGACATAGCAGCAACTCTCATCCTCCCTCCTTGCCAGGTTATCCCTCCAGGCGAACAGCAGCCGGAAGGCTGTCAGCTGCTGTGCATTAAGAGGCGTCTTCAGCTTCTCATACAGCTTCAGGTAGGACTCATCCGTGAAGAGGGGTTTCGCGAACTTCCGGAGGCAGATGTCCCTACTGCGCTGCCACACCACCCGGGCCTTCGAGGGCTGCTCGCTGGCAGCAGCCCACAGCTCCAGCCTCATGCAGTCGTAGATGTAGAGCAGGTAGTGGGTGTCCTCGCGGGCATAGTGGAGCATTTCCTCCGGCAAAGGGCGCACCCTCCAGTCGGCCAGCTGATACTGCTTGTTCGCCTGCACGTTGCAGTAGCGTTTCAGCAAGTGGTCCAGGGAGTGCCGGCCCAGCCGAAGAAGGCGCGCTGCCTGCTGCGTGTCGAACATGTTCACCACGTACAGCCCGAAGTCCTTCTGCAGCCATTCTATGTCGGAGTTAGCGCCGTGGAAGACCTTCACGATGGCAGGGTCTGTGAAGCTCTCGTTGAGGAGGTGCATGTCGCTGCGCAGCTCCAGCGTGTCGATGATGAAGTCTTCGGAGCGCGTGGAAATCTGCATCAGGCAGGTCAGGCCCAGGAAGCTCCGGTAAAAGTGATGCTCCAAGTCCACCGCAAATTCCCAACAGGCCAGGAGCGTCGTGTTGAGTTGCACGAGTTGGTCCAGCGAGGTCACCAAGTGGCAGGCAGTGTCCTCCAGGGGTTTGTAGGCTTGAGGCTGCGGTTTCTGAAGCGCCCACTCTGGGGGCGTAAAGTGATCCAGTTCGTACTGATAGGGGTGTGCGAACACGTCCTGCTCTACCTGCTGGGTCCGCTGCTGGTGGAGGAAGTGGACCAGGGCCGGTGGCACATCCTGGTCCTCTGATTGGTTCTTGGTGTGCTCCCGACTCTCCTTAGACAGCCCCCGAGGGAGAGGTTTCAGGGCGTTGGGCTTGATGAAGATCTTCGGAACAAATGGGGTGTTGGAATTGTCGATCTTCTCTCGGAATTTAAGCTGCGGTCGGATGATGTTCTTCACATGAAGCAGCCGGAAGGGTTCAGATTTTGTTTTTTTGCCAGATTCTCCTACTTTCCGGTTCCAGCTGGACACGATCATTTGGCGGGCTTGTGATCCTATGGGGAGGACGGGCTGCTGATGCTTCTTCATGCCTGAAGCTTCATCCAGTAAAATGTCCACTCCATCCAGAATAGCATCATTGGCATCAACCAATAAATCAAAATTGTCTTCCAAGTCCGTCACTTTCCTGCAATCCTTGATGTTGCTCTGACACACGTAGTACTGCATCATTCTGCTCATGCCCTCAAGTGTTCTGTCTCCTTGAGTCTCACACAATGCTTGGAAGCCTGGAAAACTTTGGTAAAAATCATATTCTGGGCCAGACTGTGGCAGGCTCCCAGATGCCTTAATGACTGCCTCCACTGACCTGAGAGCAAACTTCATGAAGCTGTCGATGTCCGGGAAGCCAGGCAGCACCATCTCCTCCTCAGGCTGAGGAACGCTCGCAGCTGATGAGCCCTTGGGGCCTGGGAACTCGGAGGTGCCATTTTTCCAGCCACGATAGTCTCTTCTCCAAGATAGAATCCCAAGTTAGAAGCCAAGATTTAGAGCACTTGAATTTAAGGCTGCTTATATAGGAGAGGTCAATTTGTGTTTTTCTTTCAGGGCCACACCCTACTGTTCCTCAGGATCTGCCAGTGGTAATCAGAGAAACAAAGGGTAGGGTATGGCCCAACACACCCACCCTACAGCAGCTGCTGTACCAATTGTGTGGTCCCAATCTGGATGTGGCCCTCTGCCACACATTTGGCCTCCTGATCATCAACAGGAGTGATCCCAGAGCATAGAACCAGGAGCATTCCCTGAGAACCTCTGGGTGTGATCCAAAGCAAAAAAAAAAAAAAATCAAACATGGGCAGAGTGATAGTATAGTGGGTTTTCTGGTACGAGGCTGACTTGGTTTACCTGGTATAATCTCTGGCACCACAGATAGTCCCCCGATCACAGCAAGGAATGGCTTCTGAACACAAAGGCAGGAGAAGGTACTGAGCACTGCCAGTGTAGTCCAAAATCAAAACCAGAAACAGAAACCTAAACAAACAAAAAATAATTGTAAAATGTGAAAGCACTCTAACAGCCCTGATATATATATAGATAGATAGATAGATAGATATATTCAAGAAAAGAGTATTTGTCATATCTTTTATGATATGGATACCCAGGAATGACTCAGGGATGATGCAGGGTAGTAGGGATAGAATCCAGATTGGCACCATGCAAGGCAAGTACCCTACCCACTCTACTATCGCATTGGTCCCATCTTTGATTTTCTTTTACATTTCAGTTGCATAAATTCTTCATATACCTTGGGTATTAAACTGTGGTATATATGCAAATATTTTTCCCAGCCAGTACAAAAGCAATAGTAAGAAAGCCTTTTTGCTTTCTTACTATTCTCTTTTGTTGTGGGCTGGAGCAATAGCACAGTAGGTAGGGCATTAGGCTTGAACGCGGCCGACCCGGGTTCAATTCCTCCACCCCTCTTGGAGAGCACGGCAAGCTACCGAGAGTATATTTTGGTGGGACCTTCCCATACCCATAATAGATTGTCAAATGCCTGAAGTGCAAATGGCATCCAGCTTGCTTATTTTTTTCACCCGGGAAAATAATTAAAAAGCATTTAAGGAAAAAATTAAGCAAAGAAATAGAGCCTGGGGTAGAGAACTTACACCCCAAAGGACCCACCACAGACTGCTCATCTGTCAAGCTGAAACCATCACTCAGATTTTTGTGAACATTAATAATAGCATAAACTGACCCTGGACATAGCCAACATGCGAGACTGGGGGAAGGGGCATCTCAAAGGTCCACATGGGGGCTACTTCGTGTGCCACACTCTTCCCTCTTACCTATCACCACAATCCCCCCTCGCCCCGCCTCCCCGCCCCGCCCCGCCCCGCCTCCCCGTCCCGCCTCCCCACCCCGCCTCCTCGCCCCGCCTCCCAGCCTCATCTAGACTAATCTTTTCAAGCCCATGTGTACCAAAATCTCCAGATTGTCTTGTTTTGGGGACACATCCTGCTGTGCCTAGGGCTTACTCTTGACCATATAATCAGAAATGGGAGGCCATAAAGGGGCTCAGGTGATGGAATCAAGGTTGACTGTGTGCTCTGCTCACTGATAGTACTCAGCTCACTGTACTATTACTCCAGCCGTGGGTTCACATTGGCTCTCCTTTCATCCTTAACACACCTACCCTCAGATCTGTCCAACTCAAAATCATGTTCCAGTTTGCACCTCTACCATCTCTTCAAGAGACCTCACTAAGCCTGAGTTTCATTTCAATAACAACTCCCCACATTCTGGGTCAGATCAAAATCTTGCTTAATTAAGGTACCCAGCTTCCCGACCTAATGCTCCCAAGAACCACCCCAGACACGAGAGACCCAGGGGGATCAACGTGAAGCTAGCTCAGCACACCCAAGAACACTCACCACAGCGTACCTGCAACAAGGTTCGGTGCAGTCCCTGTCCGGCAAGAAGCAGCAGGAACCTCAGATTCAGGTCCAGAGGTGGATCTGAAGTCAAAATCCCAGGAGACTAAATATGCGAGAGCTATAAGCCCATGACACAGTCTGGACCACGATTGGCTGTAACTCCGGAAAAGGGTGAGTCAATGACCCACCCTACCAGCCAGTGAGGGAGGGAAGAGATCCTGGCTCACCTAGAGGCATTTTCCCCTCTGCTATCATTTAATTGTTAATTGCATTCAATCTCTTGAGGTACAGTTTTTAGGTTTCTTCCTATTTTTCAGTCTCATGAGCAATTTGGGATTAAAAGGAAGGTTGAAGGTTGGGTTGGATCTTTCTCTTCCTTCCTTCCTTCCTTCCTTCCTTCCTTCCTTCCTTCCTTCCTTCCTTTCTTCCTTCCTTTATCCTCTGTCTGTCTCTCTCTTTTTTTTCCGTTCTTTTTGGGGTTTGTTTTTCTTTGAATCCCCTGAAGGTGAACTTTTCAAAATTACATTGCCACACCCTCATTTCATACACTGAAGGATTACATTTTGGAATGAAAGAGGTACATTTCCAGGAAGGATCTCTTCACATCTTAATAGATAGAACTGCCACACCCAGTAAATTCTGCCCCGCTCTGGCTCTCTGAAATCTTCTGAGAAACTGTCACAGTAAAATTTTACTTAGTTGAATAAACCAGAGGTTAAAACATCTTTAAGACTCAAGAAATCAGCACAGGTCGAACTTAAAAGTTATTGGTTTGGTTTGCATCTCAACGGCGGGGTGGGGGGGGGGGGGTCTGAATGTATAAAACATGAAAAACTCTTTGTTGAGACCGATCAGTAGGCAATAATCTTGCTGCCCCAAGGACTTGCAACCTTGAGGATATCGGTTTAGACTTGTTTTGTTTTGTTTGGGGGTCACACCCCTCTGTGCTTTTTTACCCTCCACTTGCTAGGAAAGAACCAAATAGTCTCCCAAATGAAAGCATCTCTGCAGCCCTTTGAGCCACCTCCAGACCCAGGAGTTTTTAATAGGGATAAAAGCCAATGAACAAGATATGATAACCTTTGTGGCTGGAGCAGTAGCATAAAGGTTAGGGCGTTTGACTTGCACGCGGCCGACCCAGATTGGATTCCCAGCATCCCATATGGTCCCCTGAGCACCACCATGGCTAATTCCTGAGTGCAAGCCAGGAGTAGCCCCTGTGCATCGCTGGGTGTGACCCAAAAAGAGAAAAAAAGATATGATAACCTTGAATTTTGCATGGATGACAGGCTACATCAGGAAATAGACATTTATTGCCATTAAGAGATCCAGGGTGAGCGGTTGAACACTAGTGTAAGTGAGCGTACACTCAAATATTAAAGACATGACTTATAAAGTAAAATATGGGCCACATAACAGATTAGTGAAATACCTGACATTTTTCTCAAAATTCAGTCTGGAAATCCCAAGATACCCTAAATCATTCGGGCAACTACAATCAGCCATAAAGTAGTGGTCCAACCTAGGACTACTAGGAAGAGAATCTATAAAACTGAGTCACCAACCTTCCCTTTGTACTCTCTCTGATGGCCCTCCCATTCAAGCATCCTTCCTGTCTCTACTCTCAATAAACTGTTACTTCTTGGCAACTTTTCTTTCTTGTATTCAATTTTTGGTGGGCCTGGAAAATCCAGGATTACTGGACATCTCATTCACACCAAACTTTATGGGCAACAATGTTCTCAAAATAGCTCTTTTGCCTGAAAGGTTACAAGAAGAGATTTTTATTTATTTATTTATTTATTTATTTGGGAATTTGGACCACACCAACTGGTGCTCAAAAGAGTGCTCACTTCTAGCTTTGTGCTCAGTGTTTGAGGAAGCATGGGGTGCCTGTGGTTGAACCTTGACCTCCTGCATGCAAAGAATTTTCTCAATGATTTGAGCTGTCTTTTCAGATCCTCAAAAGAAAATTGTATTGAACAGAAGCATGCTGAAAGCAGACTATAGCCTGAACACAATGGCTGCTCAATACCTCTATTGCAAACTGCAACACCCTTGAGGAAAGTGAGCAAAAGGGAATGCCCTACCACAGAGGCAGGGTGGGGTTGGGGGGAGGTGGGAGGGCTACTGGGATCATTGGTGGTGGAGAATGGGTACTGGTGGAAGGATGTATAACTGAAACCCAAGCAGGAAAGTTTGTAAGTCTACAGCTGTAGTTCCTGGTGTTTCACTAATTAAAAAAAAAAAAAGAAAGAAAAGTGTGTGTAGGGTTGAGAAGGGTCAGTGAAAAAATAGTGTATCAGATAAAATTTCTTGTTTCGAACACTGTCAGCAGAGGTTCAATCTCTATTTACACATAGGGTCCCTCAACACTGCCAGGTAATTACTGAGCACAGCTGGGTGTGGTCCAAAAACCAAAAAGAAAAGGGAAGATGGAGCACAGTTTTAGAAAGGGTGGGTTGCAGGCTGTGTGCCTGGGGTGATCAGTTAATTCTTTAAAGTGATGATTTCCCAAGGGAATTTCTTTTTTAACTTTTTAAATCACTTAATCACTTAACTTCCCGTTAGTCGTCGATTTGCTCGAGCGGGCGCCAGTAACGTCTCCATTTGTCCCTGTTGCGTGCTAGTGTAGCCCAACTTTTGGGCTTGTTGTGTTGCCTTAGGCCCTTTTTTACCACTTTTCTGTATATCTTTAAGTCCCACTCCTGAGATCTGTCTGTATCAATTCTTTTTCCCTCTGACTGACTTCAATCAGCATGAGATCCTCTAGTTCTATCCATGTTGTTGCAAATTGCACGATTTGGTTCATTCTTTTAGCTATGTAGTATTCCATTGTGTAAAATACCACAATTTCTTGATCCAGTCATCTGTAGTTGAACATTTGTGTTGTTTCCATATCTTGGCTATTGCATAAGTGAGGTAATGAACATAGGTGGGCATATATCCTTTCAGAGCAATGTTTCTGTGTGGGGGGGATAGATGCCAAAAAGTGCCATTGCTGGTCGTTCTATTCTTATTTATTGGATTGACCTCCATTTTTTTCCATAAAGGCTAAACCAGGTGACATTCCCACCAGCAGTGAATGAAGGGTATTTTCTGACCACAACCCCACCGACATTGGCTTCTGTCAGACTTCCAGTGTAATGGCAAAACAGATTTCTGATTATGTTTTACACCCTGTTTTCCTTTAGAACAAGAAAACACGTCTTCTTAACATCTGAAACACTAGCTAAAGTGATTCTGTTTTCTAACATTGAACTTACTTCTTAAATTAAGCTTGTGTAGGAGTGGTTTCCAGGTTCATTAGATGTCAGAAAGAATTACGTTGCTTTTGTTTTTTAATACTAGATAATGTGAAAATTGTTTTCGAAATCTTAAAATGCATTTTCCTATAGAAGGTTCTTAATAGTCTGCACACAATAGTCCCTCAGCATGAAGTTCCCTTTATTTTAAAGACAAAGCAATTTAGTATATCTTGTTTTCAAAAAACTGCCTTGCGATGTCGGGCTGCATCCTCCAAGTCAGTCCAACGTGTATGGTGCCCTCAGTTTTCATCTTCTAGAAGGAAGCCTTTCCATGACACAGCAAACTGCAGACTCGAGATGACATTTCCTTTTGCTGTTCTGGACCTCCTTTTACTAATAGTACGACCTAAAAAAATGCAAACACTAACAAAACCTGAACACAGCAGCACAGAACAGCACATGATTATTCGGAGCACAACAAAGTTCTGAAGTCAAGGCTAAGTGACTTTCCTTGCTTCTGTAGTTCTAGAAGAAAAACCTCTGTATCCTCCCTGTCATGATATTGTCTGTCATTTATCCCACAGCCTGGAAGAAGTCAGACTTTTTATTATTTTCTGACTCATTTGCATGTTTATATTTTTTGTGTTTCGTTGTTAGGAGAGCCTACCTTATGGTGCTCAGGTCCTGACTCTCTGCTCAGAGGTCATTCCTGGCAGGGCTCAGGAGATCGTAGAGAGTGCTGGGAATTGAACCCAGGTCAACTGAGTAAAAGGCAAGCATCTACCTTTTGGACTATTTCTCTGGCCTGACTTTGTTTTATCTTTATTACAGTTCAGGTACATTGTTTACAATAGTATTAACATTTATTATACAAAGTCACTGTATCCCACCACCAACAAAATGCCCAAGGCAACTGTCTATGTATTTTTTTCTCTTCTCTCTCCTTCAACCATTTAGTAGTCTGAGTTTTGCAATCCAAAGCCAAGCCTTATTTGTTCTTTAATGCTGTATCAAGCTTTGTTTTTTCCTTCCTGTATGCCACAGCTGAGTGATGCCATCTGGGATTTGCTCTTCTCTCTCTGATTTATTTTGCTTAAGTATCAGTGAGGGGCTACTGCAGGCTCTGTGCTCGGGGTCACTTCTGCTGGTTTAGGGAACTATGCAGCTCCAGAAATTAAACCCAGGACTCCCACAGGCAACCTCAGTCTATTGGTTGGCCTCTCTAGCCCTCTGTCTGAAATCTTCATAACCATTGACTCCGTGACTGAGCAAATTCAGATTCTGCGATTGGAACATAGACACCACTGGTGCACTATTATTCCATCTACCACAGGATAGAAAGGTACTTTTCTTTCTTTCCCCTCGAGATATTTCTAAGAAAGTTTTCAGTAAGAAGTATAGCTTTTCTCCCCGCCCCCCCTGCAATTGTACAGAGAAGGAGAAAAGAGGTGAGGTAGATTTAAGTGAGGGAAGACAGACCCGTGTTTTCATGTGAGGAGTCAGAAGCTCACTGCAAAATTTTCAGGTAGGGATTGCCGCGTCCGGCGCTGCGGAGCCAAGCCAGGGGAGGGCCGTCAGGGTGAAATCAGCACTCGAGTCACACAGGGTTCCGTCATTCAGGAGATGGCATGAATGCGCGCGTGCGTTTATTCAGAGCACAGGTACAGACTTCAGTATGTTTCCACAGCCCACCCAAGAGAAAGGAAAGGGGATGGGACGTGGGAAAGTGGATGGGACGATGAATAGAGCCATGCACCATTGGTCAGTCACAGTGGGCAGAGCCATGCACCGTTGGTCAGCCACCTGGTGACCCTTTCGACCTAATGCTACCGGTCGGAGCGGCCTGCTTTGTTACAGTTTTGACATATCCATAGAGACTGTGCTGTTCCTCGTACATCATTTACAAATCATTTACGAGGGTGCATTTTCCCCAAACTGAAACGTCCTGTACTGGGAAGCTGCCCAGCTTTGTCCCCCAAAGTGAAACCTCCTGTACTGGGAAGTTGCCCAGCTTTGAGGAGGACAAAGGGGGAATGAAAAATCAAGCATTCTTTTACTTGGTCAGTAGGCAATAGGGGTGATCTTACTTTGTTTGTTTGTTTTTCTTTTTTTTTGCGCTGGGACGGGGCACACCTGGTTGTGCTCATGGCTTACTCCTGGCTCCATGCTCAGGGATCATTCCTGGTGGTATAGTGCAGGGGATACAACCAAGGATGGCCACATGCAGGACAAATACCTTAACCCCTCATCTGTCTCTCAGACTATAAGCAGTGTTTTGGTTGGAAAGGGACAGTGAGAAGGAAAGGAAATGCTGGAGGCAGAGAGAAGTCTTCTGATAGATACCAGGAAGCTAGCATAGCACCTGGGTTGGAAAGATCCGGGTTAGATGTAGAGAACCATCTAGGCACTCCCCTGCCCTAGAGAAGGGCCTGGAACAGTACTAAATGCTGGGGATTTCTGAACAAGAGTGAATGACTGACAGGAAGGAAAGCAAGTAGTGGTTTTGATTCCCTGTACCAGGAGGTAAGACAGGGGAAAGGGTTTTTCCCTGACTCTTCAAGTATCAATTTAACAGGAAGATCTAATATATACCTATTTTGTGGACAGTACAAATGGAAATACCTCAGAAGTAGAGTAAACAGAAAAATCTTGCTTACTCTTTTGATCTCTAAAAAAAAAGGTGCTGGGGATTAAACATGCAAAGCGTATGCTTTCCCATTGAGTCACAGTGCCCAATCCCCTTAAGAATTGGCTTATTCTAATAAAATAGGAGACTAACACCCAAGCAAGGCCAAGATTATTACCAGTATGTTTGCTCCATGGCTTGGAGGCCAGCCACACATGCTAGGGGGAGAGGGAGCTCAGATAGAGAAGGGAGCATCAAATAAAGGGTGTTGAGAGGATCCTCCCAGGATGGGAGATGCATGCTGAAAGTAGACTTTAGACCCGACATGATTGCCACTCAACGCCTCTTTTGCAAACCACAGCACCCAGAAGGAGAGAGAGAACAAAAGGGAATACCCTGCCACAGAGGTAGGGTGGGATGGGGGGGATAGGGGTTGGGAGGGATACTGGGACCCGTGGTGGTGGAAAATAGGCACTGGTGTAGGAATGGGTATTAGACCATTGTATAATTGAAATCCAAGCACAAAATTTTGTAAGTCTACAACTGTACCACATGGTGTTTCACTAATAAAATTAAAAAAAAATAAAAAAAAGAAAATGTCATGAGATAACTTAATAAAATGATCCCAATGAAATAATTGAAGTAGGACGTTATCACCTATGGACAAAATGCATGTGTATGAAGTATTTGAAGACTTCATTTCACCTAGCCTAATTTCTAACCTCTATATATTAAAGCTACTATAAAACCAGAATAAGAAATATAAATTCTCATATGCAATACCAAATTATTTTTTTAACTAGTGTATAGGGAAAATATCCCTCAGAAGTAGGCCAATTATTTTCTTTCTCTCTGGATTTTTAATTAAATAATATTAGGAAACCAAAAGTTACATTATGGTTACATTATTAAAGATTGTAAATTTACTCAAAATTTTAAAATTAGCAATTACAATTCATTTTGAAACATTCACACCAATTTAACACTTATTGGGGTTTTTACTTTTAATGTTTGTGAATTTTACAGTGTTTTAAGATCTCTATTACCTATATGGTGAAAAATAAAAACTATTTGAAGTTTAAAAAAAAAAGAATTGGCTTATTCTGGGACTGGAGAGGAAAATGCAATAATGGGCTAAAGCACAAGCTTTGCATGCAAGTATGCTGCCCCTCCCCCCCTAAAAAAAAACCCGAAACAAATAATCATCTTAATTCAGAAACCTAATCCAAGTTGTCAGCATTAAGTGGTTAAATTGGGTTTTATCTGCTCCTAAATTAGAAATTGGAGGGGTGGGGGGTTGGGTTACGGTAGACCTTCGTGCTTGGCTTGCATGAAGTTTGGTTTGGTGCTTGGCTTGCATGGGTTTGATCCCTGACAACCTATATGGTTTTCCAATCCTGCCATGTGTATTGATCCCAGAGCGCAGAGCCTGGAATAAGCCCTGAGCATAGCCAGCTGTGATTCAAAAGCAGCAACAAAATTTCTGGTTTAAGGTAAAGTTAAAATATACACAAAAGTAGAATGATCCTCATGTAAATGGTTACAAATGTCTCAATCCCAAACACAGTCTTCCCTCTCTTCTCATGTCAGGCACATTTCTGAATTTCTCAGTATATAACTCTAAAGCATAAAAAGAGCACCGGTTCCACAAAGATAGGTTAAGTATGTAATAAATCCCTAAATAGCTAGTGTCCACAGTTCAAATTCTCACTTTTCCTTTCAGCTGATTTTCTTGAATCATAGAGAGAATGACAAATCTGTGACTGTCCACAAATTAGGATTTATAAAGTCTAGCATAGAATTTCGGGCCGGATCGATAGCACAGCAGGTAGGGTGTTTGCCTTGCACGCAGCTGACCCGGTTTTGAGTCCTCTGCCCCTCTCGGACAGCCCGACAAGGTACCAAGAGTAACCCACCCGCACGGCAGAGGTTGGCAAGCCCCCCGTGGCGTATTCTATATGCCAAGAACAGTAACAAAAAGTCTCACAATGGAGACATTACTGGTGCCCGCTCGAGCAATTCGATGAACAACGGGAGGACAGTACTACAGTGCTAGAAGTAACAGTGAACTGGGTTCTGGGGAGCATGTAAACTTGATGCTCTTCCTTTGACTTTTTTGGTGAAAAGGTCGAGTGACCATTATAGATCTAGAGTTTAAGACCAGGTTTCTAAGGAGGAAGTAGAAAAGCACATAAATGTGGGCCTCGGAAGTAATACAGTGGTACCATACATGTCTGAACGATGTGAAGACTTAGGGTCTAAGGTGATTAGAAAGAATATTTGGAATGTAGTGTTGGGGTCATTACTGGTGGCATCACTATCACTGTCATCCCGTTTTTCATCAATTTTCTCGAGCGGGCCCAGTAACGTCTCCATTTTGAGACTTTGTTGTTACTGTGTTTGGCATATTGAATAAGTCACGGGTAGCTTTCCAGGCTTTGCTGTGAGAGCAAGATACTCTTGATAGCTTGCCGGGCTCTCCGAAAGGGGCAGAGGAATTGAACCGGCCTCAGTCAAGCCAGCTGCACACAAGGCAAACGCCCTACCACTGTGCTATCGCTCCAGCCCACTGGCGGTGGTGAGTGTTTTATTTTTAACTTATTGATTTTTAAATCCAGATGCAGCTGTGCTCGGGGCTTACTTATGGCTTAGACTCAAGGGTGACTTCCGGACCCTTTGTGATGCTGGGGATCAAACCCCATTAGGCTGTACCACTGCAGCACTGTCCTCCCATTGTTCATCGATTTGCTCGAGCGGGCACCAGTAACATCTCACAACAAATCGTGATATTTGCTGTTACTGTTTTTGGCATATGGAATACGTCACGGGTAGCTTGCCAGGCTTTGCCTTGCGGGCAAGATACTCTCAGTAGCTTGCCTGGCTCTCCAAGAGGGGCGGAGGAATCAAACTCGGGTTGGCCATGTTGGCTACATGCAAGGCGAACACCCTACCCGCTGTGCTATCACTCCAGCCCTAATTGGCTATATTAAAACAAATTCCTTACTATGTAGCTTAGTCCTGGATCTGCACTCAGGGATTATTCCTTGCAGTGTCAGGCACGAGACCATAGTGGGTGACAGGATGAAACCTGGTCAGCCACATGCAAGGCAAGCACCTTACCTACTCTCCAGCCCCCGTTACATAGATTTGAAAGGAAACTACTGTTACAGTTCTTGAATCTAAAAGGTAAAGGTAAAGGCTCTCCCGTTGATCGTCGATTTGCTCGAGCGGGCCCAGTAACGTCTCCATTGGAGACTTTTGTTGTTACTGTGTCTGGCATATCGAATACTCTCGGTAGCTTGCCGGGCTCTCCGAGAGGGGAGGAGGAATCAAACTCAGGTCGGCCATGTTGGCTGCTTGTAAGGCGAACGCCCTACCGCTGTGCTATCGCTCCTGCCCTTATACTTATCAGTGCTGGATAAAAACATTTAGCATTGATATTGATAACCATTTTTTTCTTAACTTTATAGCAGCTGGAGGAAAACTGTGAATATTGATTGAGGGAAGTTGACATTGGTGATGGGATTGGTTTTTGGAAAACTGTATTCCTGAAACTCAACTAAGAATGGCTTCTGTAAATCATGGTGCCTTAATAAATATTTTTTAATAAAGATAAAAGTTATTTTAAATTATGTGGCCTAACGGAACTGGAGAGATAATACAGTGATTAGGGCATTTGCCTTGCATGAGGCTGCCTCGGGTTTGAGTCCTCACTATACCATATAGTCCTCAAGCACATCAGGAGTAATCCTTGAGTGAAGAGCCAGGAGAAACACCTGGAGAAGAATCAGTGCTATTTTTGAAAAAGCACATATATTAGCTAACAGTCGGGAACAATTTTAACATGTTAGAGAAAAAATGATGTCACTGCAGAATCTAAGGAGAAAATGATATACCTAGGTTCCCATCCCTGGAGAGAGAATGACCATTCAGCTTAGGTCTAAGTTTAGTATGTTCGTTTCTTTTTGTTCTATTTTATTGTGATCCCATGGCTTACCCCGTTTCTGGCTTGCCCCGTTTCTTCCTCAACAAGGATAAAATTAGGAGGATTAAGAAAGATTTAGGGAAGAATTGACAGACTGAAATTAGATTATGCATATTAACAAAGATCCCACAACTCACCTTGATCGATTTATTAGGAAA
The DNA here is from genome assembly GCF_029834395.1 of Sorex fumeus. NCBI lineage: Eukaryota > Metazoa > Chordata > Mammalia > Eulipotyphla > Soricidae > Sorex > Sorex fumeus. The sequence continues at coordinate 394,600 of NW_026606069.1, read as the reverse complement.
GTATATCCCAGTCCAATCAAAGCTCTGAAAGTCCACCAAAAGTCCCGCCCCCCACTTTCTCCCTCCCTCCCTATCCATCTTTCCTGGGTGGGTCTCTAAAGAAGAGAGACCCACCCAGTGAACAGTACATAAACACTGTGGTCACTGTCAAGAGCAGACAGTGTGTGACCTCCACAGCCCTACAAGGAGAGTCAGCTCATGCCATCATCTAAGACTGCCAGACGAGGTCCCCCTTGCTGTGAGTAGAAATCAATGAGGGGATTTGCAGTTATTTGGGGCTAAAGCTTAACTCTTATGGCTTCTTTATGGAGCACAGAGTCTAGAGGGCACCTCACAGATGATCTGATATTAATGTACCTTATACTAAGTCCCAGATGTTAGTTTTCATCGCTGTGATCTAGCTTGAGTTTCCCACTCTACATTATGGAGGTGGAATTCTCCAGAAGCTCTAGTCCATGAGTCTCTTCAAGGCTGGTGAGACTGGAGGTGGTCTGAAAGAAAGGAGGCAAAGAGAATAATCAGAGGCTCATTACAATGCTCAAGGTATGTGAATATCGTTTGAGAACCCAACCCTGAGACCAGAGATGTGCTCATCAGAGGGCACCCCTCATTGAGAGAAAAACATAGTCCAGGACATAAGTTTAACTGTGTGACTCTTTTCTGGTAAGAGAGAATTCAAGGAGCCCCTGTCTATAAGGATTGCCTGTTGACCCTTACCTGCCCTTCCCACACCCGAGGATGGAGGAGGTGTCGGCTGTCCTGGTCAAAAAGCAGCCAAGGCTCATCTGTCCCGTCTGACTGGTATACCTCAATAACCCCATCACCATCGACTGCTGCGACAACTTCTGTGACTCCTGCATCCGCATGTCATGGAAAGACCTGCAGGACAGATTCTGTTGTCCCGTGTGCCAGGGGGGCCCACCAGGAGATGCACGTCAGTGGTAATGCCCAGCTGGGCAGGCTGGTGGATCTGGTCAAGCTCTTGCACAGCTCTGTTAGCAGTGAGATGGCGCGGACAGAGCAGCGCAAGTGTGAGGAGCACAGGCAGGGGGTGAGCCTGTTCTGCGAAGATGACCAGGAGCCGGTATGTCACCTGTGCGCCCAGGGCCCTGCCCACCAGGGCCACCACGTCAGGCCCGTGGAGGAGGTTGCACATCAGTACAAACAGAGGCTCGGCGGCTTCATCGAGTCCCTGAAGACACAGCGGGCAATGGTGGAGAAGCTCTTAGTCATCCAAGATAGAAACCTCCCGCCGCTGAGAGAGGAGGTAAGAATGCATAACAGTCAGTTGGCCTCGGAATTTGAGTAGCTCAGCCAGTTTGTGGAGCCTGAGAAAGAGGCAGCGCTCTGCAGGAGTCCAGAGGACAAACGCCTGCAGCAGCAGTTCAGGGCCAAGGTCGCTCTTTACTCAGACCGTATCTCAATGCTGAAAGACCTCAGAAGGGAGGTGGCTGAGCTGAGCTTGATGTCCGAGGAGATGTTGCTGAGGGGGTTGAGGGGCCTGCAGCAGCGCTCGGCGGGTCTGCAGCCCAGGGCTGTGAAGCTCCTGCCCTTCAGGCCGGTGGCCTACAGCCTCCTTCCTCTGTGCTCGGCGCTCAGCAGCATCATGCGGAGATTTCGAGAGAGCATCAGCCTGGACCCCGACACGGCCCACCCCAGCCTGCGCATGTCTAAAGATAAAAAGTTTGTGACCTGGGTGAGGAAAAATCCCAACCTTGCTGGGTATCCCGGACCCTAGGATGAGACCGCCCAGCTGGTGGTCCTGGGCCGGGAGGGCTTCGCCTCTGGCCGCCATTACTGGGAGGTGCAGGTGGGCGCCAAGCCCGAGTGGGCCGTGGGCATGTGCAGCGTGGCCCCTTCGGCCCAGGTCTCGCGTCCCCTGGCGGCTCCCAAGAGATGCTGGACACTGCAGCTGCAGGAAGGCGACTACCTGGCCATGAGCATGAGTGCGGGGGCAGTGCCTCTGGCTCTCAGGGACCAGCCCGCGGCCATGGCCTTTACCTGGACTGGGAGCTGGGCCAGCTTTCCTTCTACAACGCCGCCCACAGGTCTCACCTGCACTCATTCACCGAGCCCTTTGCTCAAAAGCTCAGCCTACTTTCGCTTGGGGCCCGACTGCGCCCCTCTGTCTGTTGGTGTGGGGAGGGTTTAAAGGGAGGATAATCCCGTGTCTTTATTTTCCCATTCTAAGTGGAAAACTGTTGATGTAAACATGATGAAACAGTTGCATAGATATTCATATTTAGGGGCAATGAAGGAGAAACCTTCTCTTTTGTAATAAGTCGTATATAGAAATAATTGTACCCTTATTTGTTGTAAATAAAACAAAAAATTTTTTAAATGTAAAAGATATTTCAGGTCTTCTGTGCAACAGTAAAGTATTTTGAAAGCATTGCAAAACTTCATAATTGTTATTATATAACACATTATCTGTGAGGTTGGAAGATTTGACTTTCACCAATTTTCATGTTACAGAATCAATATTCACAACGATAAAAGATTTCCAATTTTTGGGAAGAATATGTAAGTATGATATTTAACTAGTGGCAGACATTTTCACATAGACAAAAAATCTGAATAGACAGTACACCCTATCTTTAATTCTGTGTGGTGGAACTGTGATTGCCTATTTTGTATGTTTTGAGGGGTTTATATCTAATTTCATTTTATTCATATAGCATATACATGCATATACTGAGATTAGTTAGAAAACATTTTTTTCTTTCCATTATATTTTCTGGTTTTTTTTGTTTTGTTTTGCTTTGTTTTTTCACAACCAGGTTAGGACTGACTTCCAAATTCATGCCTAAGCACGGATCACTCAGGGGACCAAATTAGTTTCAAGTAGTATATTCCTCATCTCCTTCTGAGCCCACACTATAGGCACCTTAACGTTCATGTTTATACTAACATACTCCTTAGTACAGTATCACTGTCACTGTCCTCCCATTGTTCCTCCATTTGCTTGAGTGGGGCCAGCAACGTCTCCATTGTGAGATTTGTTACTGTGTATGGCATATCGAATACATCACGGGGAGCTTGCCAGGCTTTGCCATGTGAGCGAGATACTCTCAGTAGCTTGCCAGGCTCTCTGAGAGGGAGAGAGGAATCGAACTCAGGTCAGCCATGTTGGCTGCGTGCAAGGCAAACTCCCTACCCACTATGCTATTGCTCCAGCCAAATATTCAAAGTATAAATTTTAATTCTCTGCTGTGTTACTGTGTGCAGAAACTGACATAGCATTTTTTTTTTTTATGAAACAATGGAGCCACCATGCGGAAACTGAATAGTTTGTTTGTGGAATTCTTTTAAAAAGCATCTTTGAGGGGCTGCAGCAATAGCACCGTGGCTAGGGTGTTTGCCTTGCACGCAGCCAACTGGGGTTCGATTCCCAGCATCAATATGGTTCCCCGAGCACGCCAAGAGCAAGTCCTGAGTACATGAGCCAGGAGTAACCCCTGTGCATTGCCGGGTGTGACCCAAAAAGCAAAAAATTAAAAAAAAAATAAAAAGCATCTTTGATCTTAGAGATTGGTGAATGTAGGCAGATTCTGGGGAGAATGCAGTCAGTGATGTGTAAGAGAGAGGTGCAGCCCTGACTGTCACCCTATGGTCCTAACCAAAATGAATTCCTCTTCATTTGAAGTTTCATATGGGGTCGAAGAAGCAGGAACCATGAGTGGAAAGAACGTAGAGTGAAAACAATGATAAGAGGTTAGGGATGTTTGGAGTAATCCCTGAAGTAACATTGTAGACTCAGAAATTTTGATATCTCAGGTAATTGAAATGTAGGGAAGAAAAAGATAAGAAATCTCAGGTATTTGAAATGTAGAAGAAAAGACAGAAAAGAGTAAGATAAAAAATTGATTTGGTTAGAAGAGGGGCAACACAGTAATAGTGAGCTCTAATATATTGCTAGACAGCATATTAGGCAGATGAAACAAAACTATTATGATAACCATAACAAATCCTCCAATAAAAATGTAACTGCAGCTTTCTTTTTCTCAGCCTTTTCAAGCAAAACTAAGACCACATACTAGTCCATGTGTAAATTCTAATTTTTTGATAATTAATAGATAGAACCTGTTTTAATGTCAATAAATCATAATATAATTATTAAAAGGAAGGCTTGTAACAATTAGATACTCAAAGATACATGGCCTTATAATACTTTTTTTTTCTTTTGTCTTTTTTTATTAGTGAAAAACCATGAGTTACAGTTATAGGCTTACAAATTTTGTGCTTGGGTTTCAGTTATACAATGATCAAGTGCCCATCCCTCCACCAGTGCCTGTCATCCATCCCCATGGGTCCCAGCATCCCCCCCCACCCTGATCCCCCCCCCCCCCCGTCCCATCCTGCCTCTGTGGCAGGGTATTCCCCCTTGTTCTCTCTCTCTTCTTTTGGGTACTGTGTTTTGCAAGAGAAGCTTTGAGTGGCGATCATGTTTGGTCTATCGACTACTTTTAGCATCCTTCTCCCACCCTGGGAGGGCCCTCACAACACCCTTCATTTGGTACTCTCTTCTCTATCTGAGCTTCCTTTTCACCTAGAGCCTGTGGCTGGCCTTCCATTCATGGAGCAAAATTCCTGGTACTAATCTCAGCCATTCCTGGGTGTTACTCTCCCTTTTTGTTGCTTTATGTTCCCCAGATGAATGCAATCTTTCTGTGTCTATCCCGCTCTTTCTGACTCATTTCGCTTAACATGATACTTTCCATGTAGTACCACTTGTATGTAAATTTCATAACTTCATCTTTTCTAACAGCTACATAGTACTCCATTGTGTAAATGTACCAAAGTTTCTTTAACCAGTCATCTGTTCTTGGGCACTCAGGTTTTTTCCAGATTCTGGCTATTGTAAAGAGTGCTGCAATGAACAAACAATTGCAGATGTCACTTCGACTATACCTTTTTGCCTCTCTGGGATATATTCCCAGGAGTGCTATAGCTGGGTCAAATGGCAGATCAAATTCTAATTTTTTGAGAGTCGTCCATACTGTTTTCCAAAAGGGTTGGACCAGCCGGCATTCCCACCAGCAGTGAAGGAGGGTCCCTTTCTCGCCACATCCGCGCCAGCACCGGTTGCTTTTGTTCTTGTGGATGTGGGCCAGTCTCTGTGGTGTGAAATGATATCTCATTGTGGTTTTGATCTGCATCTCTCTGATGATTAGTGATGTAGAGCATTTTCTCATGTGCCTTTTTGCCATTCGAATTTCTTCTTTGCGAAAGTTTCTGTTCATTTCCTCACCCCATTTTTTGATGGGGTTGGGTGATTTCTTCTTGTGGAGTTTAACCAGTACCTTGTATATCCTTGATATCAACCCCTTGTCGGATGTGTACTTGGTGAATATCCTTTCCCATTCTGTCGGCTGTCTTTGTATTTTGGTCAATGTTTCTTTTGAGGTGCAGAAGCTTCTTAGTTTAAGATAGTCCCATTTGTCTATCTCTGTTTTCACTTGCTCGGCCAGTGGCGTGACATCTTTGAAGATACCATTAGCTTCAATATCATGGAGAGTTTTGCCGACTTTGTCTTCAATAAACATTATGGATTCTGGTCTGATGTTGAGGTCATAAATCCATTTTGATCTTACTTTTGTGCATGGTGTTAGGCAGAGATCTGAGCCCACTTTTTTGCATGTAGCCGTCCAATTTTGCCAGCACAGTTTGTTGAAGAGGCTTTCCCTGCTCCATTTCACTTTTCTTGCCCCCTTATCAAAAATTAGATGATTATATGTTTGGGAGGAAATGTCAGTATATTCAACTCTGTTCCATTGGTCTGCAGCTCTGCTTTTGTTCCAGTACCATGCTGTTTTAATTATTACTGCCTTGTAGTAGAGTTTGAAGTTAGGGAGGTTGATTCCTCCCATTTTCTTTTTCCCAAGAATTGCTTTAGCTATTCGTGGGGGCTTATTGTTCCATATAAATTTCAGGAGTGTTTGCTCCATTTCTTTGAAGAATGTCATGGGTATCCTTATAGGGATTGCATTGAATTTGTACAGTGCTTTGGGAAGTATTGCCATTTTGATGATGTTGATTCTCCCCATCCATGAACAGGGGATATTTTTCCATTTCCTCGTGTCCTCTTTTATTTCCTGAAGTAGCGTTTTGTAGTTTTCTTTGTACAGGTCCTTTACTTCCTTAGTTAAGCTGATTCCTAGATACTTGATTTTCTGGGGCACAATTGTGAATGGGATTGTTTTCTTGATGTCACTTGCTTCTCTTTCACTATTTACGTATAGGAATGCCATGGATTTTTGGGTATTGATTTTATAGCCTGCCACTTTACTATACAAGCCTATTGTTTCTAGGAGTTTCTTGGTAGAGGTTTTAGGGTTCTCTAAGTATAGTATCATGTCATCTGCGAATAGTGAGAGCTTAATTTCTTCTTTCCCTATCTGGATGCCCTTAATATCTTTTTCTTGCCTAATCGCTATTGCAAGTACTTCCAGTACTATATTGAACAGCAGTGGAGAGAGTGGGCATCCTTGTCTCGTCCCTGACCTTAGGGGGAAGGGTCTCAGTTTTTCCCCATTGAGGATGATGTTTGCTGTAGGTTTGTGGTAGATGGCTTTAACTATATTGAGGAAAGTCCCCTCTATCCCCATTTTGGCAAGGGTTTTCATCATGAATGGGTGCTGGATCTTGTCAAAAGCTTTCTCTGCGTCTATTGATATGATCATATGATTTTTATCTTTTCTTTGTTGATATGATGGATTATGTTGATTGATTTCCGAATGTTGAACCATCCTTGCATCCCTGGGATGAATCCCACTTGGTCATGATGTATGATCTTTTTGATGAGTTGTATTCTATTGGCTAGTATTTTGTTGAGAATCTTCGCATCCATGTTCATCAGGGATATTGGCCTGTAGTTTTCTTTTCTTGTGGTGTCTTTGTTTCCTTTTGGTATTAGAGAGATATGGGCTTCATAGAAGCTGTTTGGGAGAGTTTCTGTTTTTTCAATTTCCTGGAAAAGCTTGAGAAGAATTGGCAATAGGTCCTCTTTAAATGTTTGGAAAAATTCGCTAGTAAATCCGTCTGAGCCTGGGCTTTTGTTTTTGGGAAGACTTTTGATTACAGTTTCAATTTCCTTGATGTGAATAGGTCTATTCAGGTACTCTGTATCTTCTTGATTCAGCTTTGGGAGATGGTAGAAATCCAGGAATTTATCCATTTCTTCCAGGTTCTCGTGTTTCGTGGCATAGAGACTTTCAAAGTAGTCTCTGATGATCTCTTGAATTTCTTTAGTTTCTGTTGTGATATCCCCATTCTTATTTCTGATTCGATTTATTAGGGTTCTCTCTCTCTGTTTCTTTGTGAGTGTTGCTAGTGGTTTATCTATCTTATTTATTTTCTCGAAGAACCAGCTCTTGGTTTCATTGATCTTTCGGATTGTTTCTTTGTTTTCCATGTCGTTGATTTCTGCTCTAAGTTTTATGATCTCTTTCCTTCTGCCTGATTTAGGCTCTTTCTGTTGATCCTTTTCTAAGGTCTTGAGCTGTGAGGTCAAATTGTTTATGTGCATCGTTTCTATCGACTTAAGATAGGCTTGCAGAGCTATAAATTTTCCCCTTAATACAGCTTTCGCTGCATCCCATAAGTTCTGGTAGTTTGTGTCTTCATTCTCATTTGTTTCCAGGTATCTTTTGATTTCATCCTTGACTTCGTTCCTGACCCACTCATTGTTCAGCATCGAGTTGTTTAATTTCCAGGTGTTTGATTTGGTTCTCTGTGTCTGTGTGTGATTCACTTCTATCCTCAGTGCATCATGGTCTGAAAAGATGGCTGATACTATTTCTATCTTCTTGATTCTGTTGAGGTATGTTTTGTGTCCTAGCACATGGTCTATTTTGGAAAATGTTCCGTGTGCGCTGGAGAAGAATGTGTATTCTTTCTTTTTGGGGTGTAAAGCCTTGTATAAGTCCATAAGCCCTTTCTCTTCTATTACTTCTTTCAAAGCCAATAATTCCTTGCTGGGTTTTGTTCGTGTTGATCTATCCAGAGGTGATAAGGCGATGTTGAAGTCTCCAAGTACTATTGTGTTGGTAGTGATGTCCTCCTTAAAATCTGTTAGCAGTTGTTTTAAATATTTAGCTGTTCCCTCATTAGGTGCGTATACATTTAAGAGTGTGATTTCTTCCTGTTGTACGTATCCCTTGATGAAGAGAAAATAGCTTTCACTGTCCCTTCTAATCTTTTTCAAGGTGAAATTAATGTTGTCGGATACTAGTATGGCCACCCCAGCTTTTTTGAGGGAGTTGTTTGCTTGCAGGATTGTTTCCCATCCTTTGACTTTGAGTCTGTGTTTGCTCTGGCTGTTGAGGTGAGTTTCTTGTAGGCAGCAGAATGTTGGGTTCTGTCTCTGTATCCATTTTGCCACTCTGTGTCTCTTAACTGGTGAATTTAGACCGTTGACATTGAGAGAGAGAATGGTTATGGGGTTTTGTGTCATGTTTCTGTGTGGGTGTGTTATGGTTGTAGGGTTTGTCTTTTCTTATAGTAGCCCCTTTAGGCCTTGCTTTAGGTTTGGTTTTGAGTCTATGAAGTTCCTGTGCTGCTGTTTATCTATAAAATAGTGTACTGTTCCTTCGATTTTGAGGGAGAGTTTAGCCGGGTAGAGTATTCTTGGGGAAGCATTCATTTCCGTGAGTTTTTTGACTATATCTCGCCACTGCCTTCGGGCTTGTAGGGTTTCCTCGGATAGGTCTGCTGTGAATCTAAGGGATGCTCCTTTGTATGTGATTTCCTTCTTTGCTCTTGCTGCTTGCAGTATTGTGTCTCTATCGGCAGTATCGATCATTCTAAGTATGATATGTCTTGGAGTGTTTTTGTTGGGGTCTCTTTTAGCCGGCACCCTTCGGGCTCCTTGAACCTGAATGGCTGCATTGTGCAGCTCTGGGAAGTTTTCAGCAATGATTTGTTTGACGGTGTTTTTTTCGTTGGGATTGTTTCCCTGAGGTTCAGGTAGTCCCATGATTCTAATATTGTTCCTCTTGGAATCATCTGCTAGGACTCTGATTCTCTGTAGAGCCATTTTGAGGTCCCTTGCCACTGTTTGTTGTTGCGTGTTGGCTTGTTGCAGCTGATCTTCCAGGTCACTGATTCTCTCTTCAGCTGTGGTCATTCTATTTTTAAGAGAAGAAACTGAATTTCTCATTTTATCTATGGAATCTTTTAATCGTGACATTTCTGCCCTCATTTCTTCTCGTAATTTGTCGATTTTTTCTGTGGTGTTACTGGCTGTCTGTCTGACTGTTTCATTGAGTTGATTGAACATCTTGATGAATTCGTACCTGAATTCTATGTCAGAGAGGTCCCTTAGGTGAGCTGTATTGTCGGAATGGTCTAGATTGTTTTCGTTTTTCTCCCCTTGTGTTGGAGATTTTCTTTGTTTCTTCATTTTGCTGAGTAGGTTGGGTTACTAGATTCCTTGGGGACTAGGTTCCTTAGTGTAAGAAAAAAATCTGCGGCCGCGTAAGTGTTGGCCCGCCGGAAATTAAGCCACACCCACTTTTGAGGCCACGCCCACTTTTGAGGAGGCCACGCCTCTACAGAACCCTGGGTTTGGGATGAGATGGGCGCCGCCGTCAGGTCAGGAGTGAAGAGGGCAGGGCAGACGCTCAAAACTGCTTCTCTTCAGGCATCTCGGGGGACACCAGGGGTCCTGCAGGGAAAGATGGAGGTCCCAGGGTCGCGAGCCGGCAGCTGTTCTGACCTGGAATTAAGATGAGATGGGCGCCGCCGTCAGGTCAGGAGTGAAGAGCGATAATACTTTTTCTGTCAGAATAAATGCATTTGTATTAGGAAAATGAATTAAACGAGTATTTGTCAGAGCTTGGTAGAAAATTGGAAAGAGTGTTCAGATTCTTTTAGGAAAGTGAGTAATGAGCACATATTTTCTTCTTACAGCTCGGTTACTGGAGGACTGAACTATATTCTGAGAGACTTATCTTCAGAAGACTTATATTCCAGGGCCCGAGTGATAGTACAGCGGACAGAGCATTTGCCTTGCATACAGCCGACCCCCAGCATCCCATGTGGTCCCCCAGCACTGCCAGGAGTAATTCCTGAGTGCAGAGCCAAAAGTAACCCCTGAGCATTGCCGGGTGTGACCCAAAACAAACAAAAAGAAAGAGCCAAAAAGAAAAGAAAAAAAAAACATTCTAAAAGATCTATCTTCAGAAGACTTATATTTTAAAAGACTTATCTCCAGACATCCTTCTTCCAAGAATGGCTTTTTCCGCTTCCCTGGCCGAACGCCAATCAGAAGCCAGCTGCCCTCTCTGTCTAGATTACCTGAGAGACCCAGTGACTCTAGCCTGTGGTCACAACTTCTGTGTCTCCTGCATTCAACAACGCTGGGTTGACCTACAGGACATCTTCCCCTGTCCTGTCTTCCTCCACCACTGCCCTGACAGGAACTTGAAGAGAAACAACCAATTGTGTCACATCACTGACATCGTTAATCAGCTCCCCATCAGAGTGAATAAAAGGAATCAGCAGGAACTGAAACTATGTGAGAAGCACCAGGAGGTCGTGGACATGTTCTGTGAGGAAGACTCTGAGCTATTGTGTCCCCAGTGCAGGACCACCCCTGACCACCAGGATCACTACCTCATCCCTGCTGAGAGAGCTGCAGCGAGTCAAAGAAAGAAGCTCAGAAGCTCCATGGAGCTTCTGAAGAGGAAGATTGAAACCACTGAAACGGATTGTAAGAAACAAATTTCAAAATTTCTTGAAGAGAGTCGGAAGGTGGAAAACCAGAAGACAGAATTAGGTTCTGAATTTAAAAAATTCATTTTTTCTTGAGAAGGGAACATTTTGCAAGTGATGCCAGATTAATTAAGGAAGAGAACAAAGAGAAGGATAAACTCACCGAAAACAAAAGCTACAAAACCAAAAACAAAAGCTACAAAACCAAAAAAACAAAAACCACCTACATCTTAGCTACTTGCTTTTCCATGAACTCATTTATTTGGGGATACCTATTATGATAATTCCTGTACTCACAAAGGAACAAGATAGGGAACTAGAGAACCTGTGGACAGAGATGCAAGAGGAATGACTTCCTACTCAAGGCCCTGTATCAGATTTCTCTCCAGGTTCCTCCATGGCCCAGTGGCCCCCATCCCCACCCACACCACCATGTGCCAGGCTCCAGTTTGCTTTCCCCCTTTCCCAGTGGTTGGGAACCCAGAAAACCTGGATGTGCTCATTTCATCTCCTGCCCTAGTAGGCCTGACCTCAGATTCTGTAAGCTACCCATCCCGTGTCTTGCATGTACTGGGAAGCCCCCCTCACCCCACAAGCCACAGTCAGTCCCTATTCTCCTCTCCAGTTGTTCTAGACAAGCCCCCAAACCAGAGTCTCCTATCTGCAGCTCCTCTGGTCTGCAGGAGGGCAAGAAATGTGACAGGGAAGAGGCCAAGTTCATAGGAGCCAAAAGCAGGAGAAGCCCCCTACCCCACTTACTTATGGGATATTTAAGGTGTAGCAGGTGTTGATAATCATTCAACAGCCCCAGAAGAAAGATATGGCCCCAGAATCGGAAATCTAGTCTCAAGATGAATGGCCAGTCCTAGGTTTTACTGCCATGAGGAGGAAAATATGAAATGGGGCAAAATAAAGAGAGGTTCTCTATCTCTATCATGGCATTAGTCCTTGTATTACACGCTCTCCCCTGGGTTCTTTCTGTGTGACCTGTTGTGTGTTTTTTTAAAAGACTTTATTATTTTTGAAAGACTGCTGCATCTGACCTACAGTTTTCCTTTTGGTGGTAAACAGGGGTCAAGGAATCACTTCATTATTTTGCTTCAGTTAAGCAACTATAACATATTAACACTAATGCTTTCTCAGTAAGTTTGAACACAAAAATGGATGCTATCACACCCACCCAAAATCTTTGATATCCAAGCAACCACACCATACACAGATGAATAAAGATTTTTGTCCTTCAGTGGAGGGAGGGAAATGTACCTGCCACAGAAGCAGGCTGGGGATGGGAGGAAAATCAGAGAGATTGGTGGAAGTTAGTGAGCACTGGTGAAGGAATTGTTGGAACAATGTATGCCTGAAACTCAATCACAAATGGCTGTCGTTTTGTAAGTTTTGGTAATTCAATTTTAAAAAAAGAAAAGAAAAAATATTTTTACTTTCCCTCACTGCACCCCAATCCTCCAAAAAAGATAGGTGACTTCATCATCATTGATGCTTCAAAATAATTTGGGCATAGATTCCCCCTGACTGGCTTGACGAAAGCTGGCACCATGCAGAAAGGCTGAGCTGTGGAGGACCAGCACTGGGACCTTGAAGGCATATGTGTGTCCAGGCAGTTGGCACTTTCAACTGTGCTGATTGTGTTTCTTTGGCCAACTTCTATGAATGCTGGTTTAGGCCCATCTGATTTCTATAACACAAGTACTCATGACAGTGATTCTTGTTTAAGAATAAAGGTCTCCTTTGAAGTCTTTCTTCAAGTGTTTCTCTCATGTTCTTCTACACACCTGTTTGTACTCCACACCAGATTTAGAGGTCTCAAGGCATTGTGCTCTTTTCTCTGACTGTGTCATCATCTTCCGCTCAACCATGACTAAAGATGAGATCTCAGAATATTAATATCCCGAAGGTTTGAGTTAGTGCCTATTAAAATCTTGAGGTAGAGACTCGAGAGATAGTGCAACGGGTAATGGCATTTGTGTTGAGAACAGCTGACCTTGATTTAATCCCTGGAACCCCCTATGGTCCCCTGAGACCCATCTGGAGTAATCCCTGAACATAGAACCAGGAATAAATCCTGAGCACTTCCGGTGAGGCCCAGAAACTAAACAACGCAGAGGCACCAGATTCAAAGTGTCTGGGCAAGCAACTGCCATCAGTGCTGACCAGGGCTGCATGCACCACCATACAATCTGCCTGCTGGGCCCTCCGTGAGTCACATCTCTCTGTGCCCTGCCACAGAATGGGGGTAGCAGAGCAGGGTGTCCCAGGCACTGACCAGTTGCACAAGCCAATGCCCAGTGATGACCTCAGACATGGCCTGCGTCGAGAGCTGGAACCACGACTGCATGAAGTTCTTAGGCAAATGACCATGTTTCCAGCTCTTCTTCAAAACAGGTGAGCCGCCGAGTTCCACGAGTGTAGGAAAAGGGCAAACTCAGACATCAATATGGACATTTGCCCTACTTCAGGATGAAAGGACAAACTGGGATCTATCTCTGCAGAAAATAGTTTTGACTGGATACATGCTCAAAGGACTGGGCACAAGTTTTGCCCACATGAGACCTGAGTTTGATCCCTGGCATTGCATGGTATCCTGAGCGTTGCCTGGTGTGACCTCTCTCAACAGGGATGGATTAACAAATGAACCCAAAACCTAGCACTCATGATTCTTTTGTCATTCTGGAGGTCAGAAGTTTAAAATGGTTCTCACTGGCTGACCACCAGCATGCTAGCAGACCTCAGTTCTGGGGAAGAACAGACACTCTTCCCTCGCCTGCCTCCTCATCCTGGGGCTGCCATCCTAGACCATGTGCCTTTTCTGTAGTCAGAGTCAAGAACATCGCACCTTCACATCTCTCTTAGCTCCCAGCACCTACTACCTTACTGATTCCTGCTTCCTTACTAATAAGACCCTTGCAATACCATGGAACCCACTTGCATCGTCCAGGATTCTCCAGTTTTCCTCAGAGATTTTAGCCTGAAGACCCAATAGTTTCTTTGGCTTCTCTCAATATCTTTTCTGGGAATAGCCATGAAGTTAGGACGTTTACAGAGTGGCACATGTCCCCCTCCTTATTTAAATGGAATCTCCTCACTCCTTCTCTAACAACTAACCCAGCCTCTGAAACAAGCACTGTTAATACCCTTAGTAGAATCAACTATCGGCTTAGCCATAACAGAGGCTATTCCCCCTCAGTGAAGAGCCAAAACCTGAACGTTTGTATGCTGGTTCAGATCCATTGCTCCCTCACCAGAACTTTGTGAAGAGAAATTTGAATATATTTTGAACAATTTTTTAAGTTTAGTAATGGATTTGTTATGTTAAGTGTAACCTTCTCTTTCATCTGGCAAGTTGTGACCACAGTCTTGACTCACTCGTGCACACTGGATGAGAAAGAGGATCCCTTATTGTTCAGTGGGAGAGTGGCGGGGGCAATAGTTGGGGAGGGGATGGAGTGTCAGGGAATAATCTGGGGGCATGGAGCTATTTCCAGCAATACTTGTCCAACCAGGCTAAATGTTAGGAAGGTTGTTGTTTGACCTCTGTGGTGTATGGGGTTTGGCAGATTGTCAAAAGCAGATTGGGGGCAAGGACGTGTGATGCTCTTCAGAGGAAGTGATCCCAGAGGGAGAGGCCAGATTATGCATCATCTCACACACCCTAACTTACATATGCAACCTGATTAGTCAGTGGGTAGGTTTATTTCTATTAAAAATGCAGATGAGATCATTTATATGCTCAGATGAAGGGATTAATTATCTGGTAGTCTTCTAGATTTACTTGCATCAATGTGTTTATGTGAGATCATCTTTTCTTCTCGTTTTTTTGGGATTTACAGTGCTTTTAATTAAACTTTGCATTTTTATTGAGATTTACAGTACTGTTAATTAAACTATACAACTAATCCAGGTTCAATTCCCAGCATCTCATATAGTACCCATGGAGAATTGCTAAGAGTAATCCTGAGTTCAGAACCAGAAGAATATGCCGAGGATTGCTGGTTGTGGCCCCAAAACAAAACAAAACAAAACAAAACAAAAAAGTCTTAGGATAGTTCTGAGATAACAAACCATGAATTGGAGTTCATAAATGATGTTTGTCATATTGTTTGTGTAGAGCTCATATGATAAATGTTAGTTAGTCTCAGAAATGTTTCCACACGTCTGTACTTTGTCATTGATGGACTTGGTGTTCCATTTCTTTAAGTTTCTCTGGAGATTCCACCTGACTGGGAACAAGAATCTGTAAACATATTAGTCCAAAACGCTGCCCTCTCGTTGATCATCAATTTGCTCGAGTGGGCCCAATAACGTCTCCATTTTGAGAGCTCTTGTTACTGTGTTTAGCATATTGAATACATCATGGGTAGCATGCAAGGCTTTGCCATGCGGGCGAGATACTCTGGATAGCTTGCCTGGCTCTTCGAGGTGGGCAGAGGAATCGAACCTGGCTTGGCTGGGCTGGCTGTGAAGAGAACAGTGCAGAGTCTTCTGACCCTTTGTCTGGCTGTCCTTGCTGGGGCCCCTTGGAGGGGGACAGGTTGAGTTTTCCTCACCACGCGGAGCATATACCTGGCAGCCGAAGACCTCCAGAACCAACCACAACCATGCTGAGCCCACTCTCCACACACATGAAGGAACCGGTCGAGGAACACAGGTAAGAGGGTCCCGGGGCTGAGATCTCCAAGCCTGCTCGGATCGGGGCTGAGCATCCTCCACCCAGATCCTCCATCTTCCAGTAGGCAGAGGTCACACCCACCAACTGCCGCCTGGCGCCGTGTAATCCCATCAATGGCCAAGACCCAGAGACTATAAAATCCAGCTCCTGGAAGCACATGGCCGCGAATGCGAATGCGGGACATCTTATTATCTCATTTTTGCTTTGAACAACCTGGCAAGCTACCGAATGTAACCTGCCCACAGAGCAGAGTCTGGCAAATTCCCCGTGGTGTACCCAATGTGCCAAATACCAGTAACAATGATGGGTCTCATTCTCCTAACCCTGAAAGAGCCTTGAATATGGCACTTTTTAAAATCTCAGGGCTAGGACGAAGGAGACGTTACTGGTGCCTGCTCAAGGCAATCCACGAGCAACAGGATGATCGTGATGGTGAGCATGATCAACCGGGCTGGCTGCGAGCAAGGCAAATGCCCTTCTGCTGTGCTATCGCTTCAGCCCCCATTAGTCCGAGCAGAAAGAAATAACAAGTTACCTGAGAATTGGGCAAAAATATAGGCACACAAACACCAGTGGGTAGAAAACTTGAGATGTTTCTCTAGGCAGTTTGAGAACAGGATGGTATAGAGGAGAGAGAGCTGCACAGAATGAAGTGTTGTGAGGCATCTGACAGCTCTGTCCATACCTTGCTTTAAGAAGTGCAGTTCAATTCAGCTGAAGAGAAGAACAACATGGAGGGCGGGATCCACAGATCCCGAAGAAAGAAAAAAAAAACAACAGGTTCCAAAAAGAGCCGAGATCATCGGGAAGCCCCAGATGGGGTAGGTACCGCATCCCGCCTCCCCCAGATGGAACCCCCGTGACCAAAAGCCTCTACAACCACAGCTCGAGTATGCGGGAACTTGGACTTTTCCTCAAAACCGCGCAACATCTCTCTATATACAAAGTGATCCATGGTAAGTAAACCACCCAACGTTTCTCTCTGAAAATCATAGTTAAGTTTGGAGCACGGCCACAGCCCCAGAAACACAAGAACTTAATGTATAACCCAGCAGCTTGGAGCAGAAAAATGAACGGGCTATGCGTTAATCCAGGCCATCATGACTGTCCGGAGGGGAAAGGGTGTTGCCCCATTCACCCTCTCCTCTCTGGAAAGAAAGATGGCGGCCACATGGGAGCCTTGTGGACAGCAAGTATGAGCCGGGGGTGTGGGGGCAACTAAAACCTCATGGGAAGGGGGGCGTTCCGGTCCGTCCTTCATGCCCTACCGAGGTCACCAGTTGCCCCCCACTAGCGGCTCTCCAGCACGGCCACGGCCCCAGAAGCACAAGGACTTAATGCAGAACCCGGAAGCTTGGAGCAGAAAAGTGAATGGACCATGCGTTAATCCAGGCCATCAAGTCTGCTGGAGGAGAAAGGGTGTTGCCCCAGTCGCCTTCTCCTCTCTGGAAAGAAAGATGGCGGCCGCATGGGAGCCTTGTGGACAGCAGGTATGAGCCGGGGGACTGGGGGCGACTAAAACCTCATGGGAAGGGGGGCGTTTCGGTCCGCCCTTCGCGCCCTACCGAGGCCACCAGTTGCCCCCCAATAGCGGCTCTCCAGCACGGCCACGACTCCAGAGCACAGAAACCAATTTCTTAACTATCTGACTTTCAGTAGAAATACTTCCAGGGTCAATAAGTAAAATAGCAGAAATTCAAAACCAACATATAATTCTTGAACCCAGCTGTAGAAAGCAAATCACTTCACAATGCTTTGTCAGCATGTCTGATTCGGGGGTGGGGGGGTAAACTCTAAATAATAGTGGTGAATCTTTTATTGAAACAATGAATCTAATCAAAGCAGATAGAGTGTTAACTAGAATTCATCTGCCCCACAGGGACCGGGAGGGGTGGGGGGTGGGGTTTTATTGGGGTTTCTCATGGTAAAAAATAAGTTTTGGTAAAGGGAAATGTGCTTGATATTTGCATGACTGAGACCTAAACCTGAAAGCTTTGTAACCTTTCCCATGGTGATTCAATAAATAAATAAATAAATTAAAAAATAAAAATAAAAAAAAAAGTGCAGTACTTTTTTTTAAAAAACTTCACTTAAGTCCTATGATTTACCAAGGTGTTGGGCTGGGGCGATAGCACAGTGAGTAGGGGATTTGCCTTGCACTCCGGTGACCGGGGATCAATTGCTCCTCCCCCTCAGAGAGCCCAGCAAGCTACCGAGAGTATCTGCCCGCACGGCAAAGCCTGGCAAGCTCCCCATGTCATATTCAATATGCCAAAAATAGTAACAAGTCTCACAGTGGAGACGTGACTGGTGCCCACTCGAGCAAATTGATGAATAATGGTAGGACAGACCTACAGTGCTACCAAGATGTTCATAATACATTTGTTATGGGCATTCAATGTTCCTACACCAAACCCACCACCATGTGACCTTCCCTTCACCTTTGTCCCCATTTTCCCCATTTTCCTAACCACTCCCTAAATTGCCTCATTAGTGTAGGCCTGAAATAATTTACTTTTATTGCCTGTTTCAATTAGTTATACACTAATGGGATTTCCATTAGTCTAAATGACTAAAGGAATTATAAAAAAAAATCACAAAAAGAAAATTTGTGAAGGGTCTTATATCTTGACATGGGGTTATTAAGTCCTTTTGTTGCTAGTTGAGCCTTGTATTTGTTTTTGTTTATTGAGTTTTGTTGGCTTTTCTGTTACTTTCCCATATAATTTGGTGTGCTTCTACTGGAATGTCAGTACTGTACAATTTGGAAGTTTTACAGGACAACACATGCCCTCCTACGCCCAGGCCCCCCTCCCCCACCCCCGAACTCCAGAAATTGTAATTCCTGAGCTAATGGATGAGTTTACATGGCAAAGACTCTGGGATGTGGGTATTAATGACTTCCAGGGCTTCCTAAAGTTCAGGATCAGGAAGGGGGAGCATGGGAGGTTGCCCACCGCCACTCTGAAAAGACCCCGAGTTTTCAGCCTGAAAACCAGTGGACTTGCAATTTGTGTCTGTTTGGTGTCTCTGCAGAGATTAGTCATGAAGCAGTGGAGTTGGGCTTTTGGCAGCTCTAGGATGCAGCTACAAAGACTTTGGGAGGGTGAGGACTTAGCATCTCCCCCCAAAGACACCCCCAGATATTTTAGCTGGGAAGTTGCTGTATCCATGAATTTTAGTGGGTTGACTTGCATCTCTTTGGAGATTTAGTTATGACTCTGAGACTCGGGAGAATACTGTTCTTTTAACATGTGTTCCCTACATCTTGCAAAGGATAACATGGACCTTTCTGGAAGTTCACCTAAACATCTGTGTTCATGACTCAATCACAACAGGAAATATCACTTAATCACTTAACTTCCCGTTAGTCGTCGATTTGCTCGAGCGGGCGCCAGTAACGTCTCCATTTGTCCCTGTCGCGTGCTAGTGTAGCCCAATGGCATCTCTTCGCTCCGGGAACATGGAGGGCCTCAAACCGATTGTTCATGATCTTGACAAAGAAGTCTGACCATCTGGTAGGTGGGCGGCCACGTGGTCTCTTGACATCCCGAGGAATCCAGTCGGTAACAGCTCTAGTCCAGCGGTCGTCTTTAAATCTCATTACGTGACCAGCCCATCTGATTTTCGACACCTTGGCAAATGAGACAGCGTCCCTGATCCTTGATCGTCGACGGATGTCAGAACTCCGGATTCGTTCTCTCATTTGAGTGAAACGTGATATTCCAAGCATAGCTCTTTCTATTCTTCTTTGGGAGACCTGAATGGCATTCTCATCTTGTTTGCGTAGGGCCCAGGTCTCTGAGGCATATGTTAATGCAGGAAGAACAGTGGAATCAAAGAGATGTGCCCGGAGCCGGAGGTTCTTCGTCCTCTTAGCTATTTCTTCGACATTCTTGAAGGCGTTCCAAGCCGCTCTCTTCCTCCTGCGCAGCTCGGGTGCCAGGTCATTTGTCATGTTGACCTCTCGACCTAGGTACACATAGCTGTTGCATTCGGAGATGGTCGTTCCATTGAGAGCGAATGGGGCGTCAGGAACGAGGCTGTTTCTCATAAACATTGTCTTCGTAAGATTCAGCTGTAGTCCTACCTTTCCACACTCACGGTCAAAGTCGGCCAGCATTTGTGCCGCTTGGCTGATGTTTGGTGTTATTAAAACAATGTCATCAGCAAAGCGGAGGTGGTGTAGTTGCCGACCATCTATCTTCACTCCCATTCCGTCCCACTACACTACTTCCAGTACCCAGCCGTCGCCACACTCCAGGATGCTTTCCGGACCCGCGCGGCCACTTGCGGCCATGAGACACATCATAAGACACTAAATACCCGTCTTCTGGAATTGTCGTACCATATTTGATAGGGTTTAAATATGGTAACACCTACAAGGGTGATTAGAGGTCACCCCAAAAGCCTCTATACCTCTCGGAAAGACTGGCAAGCTACCGAGAGTATTCCGCCCGCACGGAAGAGCCTGGCAAGCTATCCGCTGTGTATTCGATATGCCAAAACCAGTAACTACAACTGGTCTCATTCACCTGACCCTGAAGGCTTCACCGACATGGCAGCACTGAGAAGGATGAGAAAGGAGAGGCCGACAAAATCTCAAGGCCAACCTAGGCTGCCACAACGAAGGAAGACAAAAATGATCGTCTGTACTTTCAATGCACGTACGCTAGCATCAGATGCATCCATCGAGGACCTGATGGTACAAGCGCGAATGATCAAGTACGACATCATTGGTCTGACCGAGACAAGAAGGCACGAATCTCACCATGCCGTTTTCGACACTGGAGAAGAATTGTTCCTCGGAACATGCGATAAAAGAGGTGTCGGAGGCGTCGGTGTCCTTGTCAACACAAACTTGGCCAAGAGCATTGATTCATTCGAATGCCTAACAACCCGAATCGGACGTTTACATTTGAATAGATGTGGCTCACTGCCTGCAGTTTCTATCTTCGTTGTCTACGCACCAACATCTCATTATGATGAAAGAGAAATCGAGAAGTTCTACATGGAGCTAGAGAAGTTCTATAAAGAAGACCACACCTTCTACAAGATCATTGTGGGTGATTTTAATGCCAAGATAGGACCGAGAAGATCAGCTGAAGAACTTCACATCGGGACCCATGGCCTAGAATGGAACGAACAGGGTGAGAGACTGTCTGAGTTCATCATGTCGACCAAGACCATTCATGGTAACTCACAGTTCCAGAAGGCAGAATCTAAACGATGGACATGGGAGTCTCCCGGTGGACGATTCCACAACGAAATAGACCACATCATATTCAATCGACGGTTTTGCCTGACTGATGTCGCTGTTGTCCCAAAATTTCGAACGGGATCGGACCACCGTCTCCTTCGTGCAAAATTCTACTTCACAGAGCGGGGAGAAAGGGCTGCAAAGTTCAAAAAGAGAACTCCCAGAATGACCACCAACTGGGAACTCTTTGGTACTATTGCGGCAACATGGGAAGATGTCATTGTTGACAACATTGACGAGGAATACGATCAACTGGTTCAGCACCTCCATGAATGTGCGAGGAACGCCAAGAGAGAGATAGCCACAAAAAGTCGCCTATCTTCGAAAACTCTTGAGCTAATTCGCCAGCGTGGTTTGGCGCATGCCTCAGGCAACCGCAAGCTAACGTCCGAGCTTGCAAAGCAGTGCAGAGATGCGATCAAGGAAGACCTCAAAGAGAGAAGAGCAGGAGTACTGGTAGATGCGACAGAAGCCGGGAAAAGTATTCGTAACGCCCGCCTGTCTTTCGCCAACTATAAGACCAAGATGACTGCCCTCCGACGTCCTGATGGATCCATCACATCCTCCAGAATGGCAATGGAGAAGATTATCCATGACTTCTACTCAAATCTCTTCAATAGTCATGTCCACTTGCCGACATACCAAATTCCACAGGATGGATATGTCGTTCCCAACGTTCTCCCTTCCGAAATCCGACACGCCATTTCGTCGGTAAAGAAGCAAACAGCACCCGGCCCAGACAAGGTCAGACCTGAACACCTGAAGAACCTGCCGTCAGTACTCATCAATACACTGGCTCGGCTCTTCACTCGCTACCTGTCTGAATGCAAGATTCCGTCTCAATGGAAAACCAGCAGGACCGTACTACTGTTCAAGAAGGGAGACATCCATGACATTGGCAACTATCGCCCGATCTGCCTATTGTCTGTCATCTACAAGTTGTTCACTCGAGTCATCCTGAATAGGATTGGCAGAACACTAGATGAAGGACAACCATGTGAGCAAGCAGGGTTCTGCAAAGGATTCAGCACCATCGACCATATCCACACGATAACCAAGCTCATTGAGGTTTCTCGGGAGTTCAAGATGCCGCTCTGCTTAACATTCATTGATTTAAAGAAGGCCTTTGATTCTGTTGAGACGGAAGCGGTCATTGAAGCCCTAGCCAATCAGGGCATTCAAGCCCAATACATCAGGATCCTCCGTGAGCTGTATTGCGGATTCACTACCAGGATCTCACCATTCTACAAAGAAGTGATTGTTGATGTCAAGAGAGGGGTGCGGCAGGGTGATACCATTTCACCGAAACACTTCAGTGCCACCCTCGAGAACATCATGCGACGACTGGAATGGGAACAGGAAATATAATTTTTGAAGAAGGGAGACCCTCCTGAAGAGACACGTCTCAATCCAGTCAAGAGTCAGGGTTCCCACTGACTAGACCGTAAAGGCACAGCACCTCGGGGCAAGCTCTGATGATGGACACCTAGTACCACAGGCTGAGCTCGGTGCCCACAACTAGAGCTGGTTGCTGTGTGAATGCTGAAAAGCACAAAATGTGTTTGGGACCCAGAAAACAGGAGGCAAAAACAAAACCTGGAAATACCTCTCTTACTGACAGGGGAAGTAAAACTGCTTGATCAGAAGTTAATCACTGAGTCAGCCCCTGTCCCCTGGGGAAATGCAGCTGAGGTCTGTTTCAAAGTCCATACTCATGGCAATGCCAACAGACATTCCTCTTTGTGTCCAGGAAACTCAAGTTTACAAAGATCCTTGAGCTGGATAAACTTACTTTAATCTTGTGTGAAATGGAATCTAGGAATCACGTTTCCCTTAAAAAGTGAACCTTGGGGCTGGAGTGATAGCATAGCAGGTAGGGAGTTTGCCTAGCATGGGGCCAACCAAGGTTCGAATTCAAGCATCCAATATGGTCCCCTGAGCACTGCCAGGAGTAATTCCTGAGAGTATAGCCAGGAGTATCCCCAGAGCATCGCTGGGTGTGACCCCAAAAAGGAAAAATAAATAAATAAAAAGTGAATCTCCCTAACATTTGCTTTGGAAGGAGACAGGAAACCAAACTTCCCTTTCCTCAGTGTGGAGAGATCATCCCCACCTATCATTGCCCCCCCCCCCCCCCGCCTCCCGTAAATGCATAGTTTCTCTTAAGGGCTCAATGGCTCTATCCCAATTCATGGGAAAATATGGGCCACTAATCACCCTTCTTGTTCCCACCTGAAACACTTTGAAAGAGGTCATCCAAAAAAAGGAGACTTTAAATTATTTCAGACACATATGTGAAAACTATTGGAACTCAGACAGGAAATTTTATATACTAGTCTAAAAACTGAGGCATTGAAAGAGCTATGCTTGGAGTATCATGTTTCACTCGAATGAGAGACAGAATCTGGAGTTCTGACCTCCATTGACGATCAAGAATCCGGGATGCTGTCTCATTTGCCAAGGCGTCAAAAATCAGAAGGGCTGGACACGTAATGAGATTTGGAGATGATCGCTGGACTAGAGCCAGGGTACCGACTGAATTCCACGGGACTTCTTTGTTAAGACCCTAAAACGATCGGTTTGAGGCTCTTTGTGTTCCTAGAAGGAACAGACGCCATTGGGCTACACTAGCACACGACAGGGAGAAATGGAGACGTTACTGGCACCCGCTCGAGCAAATCGACGATTAATAACGGGAAGTCAAGTGATCAAGTCTAAGAAAGAAACAACAGAAAACACAAGCAACTAAACACAATAATAACCGCCTTTATTGGAAAAGTGGTACACAAAGGAGAAGCCTATCTGCCATTCCAGGCAGTAGGGAAGGGCATGTGCTTCAAGCCCAGTGTAATCAGGACAATGTATTTCGACAGTGAGGAATTTCTTGAAAAGTCACCGGGTTTTTGTGAGGGTGAGTGGTGAGCACGAATGGTTGAGCCACAGAAAAATAAATTTATATAATCCTGCATGGGACATAACAAAAGAAGCCTTAAGACCATCTCCAGGTAGTACATCTGAACACTCATGGCTGGGATCTACCACCCAACCATACCACCATCCCACCGAAAAAAAAAAAAAGAAAGAAAGAAAGAAAGAAACAAGAGGCAATATACAGAGAAAAACAATGCTCTTCTTCCCTGAAAGTGAAATAAATACTTTTCAAAATATTGTGCCAGATTCGATGACAAGTGAATTAAATAAAACACAGTGATCACTGAATAATCCACAACCTACTCTATAAATTAATTACAGGAAGAAAGCAGAAATAGGGATCAACCCCCTAAGCCCTGCCCGCGCCCACAGAGAGAGGGGCACAGTCGCGCCCCACGCGGAAGTACGGCTTGAGCTCTTGAGCAAAGGGCTCGTTGAACAAGTGCAGGTGAGACCTGTCGGTGGCGTTGTAGAAGGAAAGCTGGCCCAGGTCCCAGTCCAGGTAAATGCCGATGGCCGCGGGCTGGTCCCTGAGAGCCAGAGGCACGGCCCCCGCACTCATGCTCACGGCCAGGTAGTCGCCGTCCTGCAACTGCAGCGTCCAGCATCTCTTGGGAGCCGCCAGGGGACGCGAGGCCTGGGCCGAAGGGGCCATGCTGCACACGCCCACGGCCCACTCGGGCTTGGCGCCCACCTGCACCTCCCAGTAGTGGCGGCCAGACGCGAAGCCCTCCCGGCCCAGGACCACCAGCTCGGCAGCATCTTCCAATGGCCCGGGATTTCCAGAACGGTTGAGATTTTTCCTCACCCAGGTCACAGACTTTTTATCTTTAGACACACGCAGGCTGGGATGGGCTGTGTGGGGGTCCAGGCTGATGCTCTCTCGGAATCTCCGGATGATGCTGCTGAGCGCCGAGCACAGAGGAGGGAGGCTGTAGGCCGCTGGCCTGAAGTGCAGGGGCTGCACGGCCAGGGGCTGCAGGCCTGCCCAGCGCTGCTGCAGGCCCCTCACCCCCCTCAGCACCATCTCCTCGGACATCACGCTCCGCTCCGCCACCTCCCGTCTGAGGTCTTTCAGCGCCCAGATGTGGTCTGAGTAGGCCTCCAGGTTGGCCCTGAGCTGCTGCTGCAGGCGTTTCTCCTCTTCTGCCAGCCTGCCGAGAGCTGCCTCTTGCTCATGCTCCACACACTGGGTGAGCAGCTCAAATTCTGAGGCCAGCTGACTCTTAAGCATTCTGGCCTCCTCGATCAGTTGAAGGATCTTTCTATCATGGGTGACTTTTAGCTTCTGCACCTTTGCCAACCGCTTCTTCAGGGACTTGATGTACCTGTTGAGCCTCTGTCTGTGATAGGATGCGGACTCTTCCACAGAACTCTGAAGATCAAGACACCGGGCAAACAGGGGACATAGCAGCTCCTGATCATCCTCGCAGAAGAGGCTCATCCCCTGCCTGTGGTCTTCATGCCTGTGCTCCTTTCCCCATGCCATCTTGCTGCTCCTGGAGCTGTACAGGCGTTTGGCCAGGCCCACCAGCCTGCCCAGCTGGGCGTTGGCACTGACACGCATCTCCTGGCGGACCAGCTGGCACACGGGACAAGGGAATGTGTCCTGCAGGTCCTTCCATGACATGCGGATGCAGGAGTCGCAGAAGTTGTGGCCGCAGTCGATGGTGACAGGGTCCTTGAGGTAGTCCAGGCAGACGGGACAGAAGCATTTTGGCTGGATTTTGGCCAGGACTGCTGACACCTCTTCCATCCTCAGGTGTGGGAAGGGCAGGATTGGGTTAGCGTGGGCACTGTCTGAATTTGGGACTCCTCAGGCGGTTTCCTGTCAAAACAAGTTACACCTTCAGAACTGTATCGTATACCCAATGTCTTTCTCAGTGAGGGTCCCTCTCTGATGACTTATCATACTGCCTGATCCACTGTTGTCCAGTGACTCAAGTCACAAGGAGCAGCCCGTCATGAATAAATGTGGATATGAAGGGAAGTCGAGCTCAACAACTCTCTTGGCCAGCAATATCTACAGCTTTAAAAGAGTTGATGTGTTCTGAGGAAGATAAGACCCTCCCAAGGAAGTAGGAGAACGAGCTTTCCAGTGCCCTGTTCACCGTCTTCAAGGCAACCAGATTCTCCTTCTCCATAATCACTCATAGATAGCCAACTCTGTAAGGCTTCATGGAATAGAACCCTGATTATTTAGTGACAATCCCCAGCTGTGACCAAAGTCCTGGAGATGGGGAAACGACTCAACGTAATCCAGGAAGATAGGTGCTAAGGTATAGTACTTCATATAAGGAAACAGATATCAGATCCTCTATGCAATATTTCCTCCAATAAGAGTAGTGTTCTCCATAGAACAGACACTAGGAATGGAAATTATGCTCTCCCTCTGCCTCCCGTAAACCTACAGTCCTTATTGGTTATTACCTGGATCGGTGACCCTGGTCTGGTTGAGTCCTTGGTGCTGGTGTTGAGCTGACTCTCCCCGAAGGACTGGAAGTCGGCCTGCCGCTCTGTCCTGTGATTGACCTGTTTTTATATTCTGTTGGATGGGTGGGGCTTTAAAGAAAAGACCAGTCAGAAGGAAGGGAGCTGAATTAACCCTGATAGGATACTCTGAAAGTAGGGATTAAGTAGTATTTAGCCAGGGGGCAAGAGGTAGGCGACTAATACTGAAAATCCAATCTCCACAGTGAATTTCCTACCTTTATCCTTCTCATATTTCTTTCTTTCTGTCTTTCTTTTTTTTTCTTTTTTGGGTCACACCTGGGTGTTTCACAGGGATTACTCCTGTCTCTGCACTCAGGAATTACCCCTGGCGGTGCTCTGTGCTCGGGGGACCATATGGAACGCTGGAAATCGAACCCGGGTTGGTGGCCCTGCAAGGCAAACGCCCAAAAAGGCAAAACAAACAAACAAACAAACAAACAAAAAACGCCCTACCAGCTGTGCTATCACTCCAGCCCCACCTTCTCACGTTTCTTAATCCCATCCACTGGAAGCAGTGGTTTTATAACCTGTTAAAAAGCTTTTCTTCCAAGACGTGGAGCGATAGGACAGTGGGTAGGGCATTTGCCTTGCACGGGGCATACCCAAGTTCGATTCCCAGCATCCCATATGGTCCCCCGAGCACCGCCAGGAGTAATTCCTGAGTGCAGAGCCAGAAGTAACCCCTGTGTAACACCCAGGTGTGACCCAAAAAAGAAAAAAAAACATGAGAAGGCATATATTGTTCCAACAATGCCTTCACCAGTGCTCACTACCTTCCCCCCATCTCTCTGATTTTCCTCCCACCCCCAGCCTGCTTCTGTGGCAGGTACATTTCCCTCCCTCCATTGAAGGACAAAAATTTATTCATCTGTGTATGGTGTGGTTGCATGGATATCAAAGATTTTGGGTGGAAGTGATAGCATCCATTTTTGTGTTCAAATTTATTAAGAAGGCATTAGTGTTAATATGTTACAGTTGCTTAACTGAAGCAAAATATTAAAGTGATCGCTTTACCCTGGTTTACCACCAAAAGGAAAACTGAAGGTCAGATGCAGCAGTCTTTTGAAAAATAATACAAAGTCTTTTAAAAAAACACACAAAAGGTCACACAGAAAGAACCCAGGGGAGAGCGTGGAGTACAAGGACTAATGCCATGCTAGAGAACCTCTCTTTATTTTGCCCCATTTCATGTTTTCCTCCTCATGGCAGTAAAACCTACGATTGTCCCTTCATCGTGAGGACTGGACTTCCGTTTCTAGGGGAGATCTTTCTTCTGGGGCTGTTGAATGATTATCAACACCTGCTACTCCTTAAACACCCCATAAGTAAGTGGGGGAGGGCGCTTCTCCTCCTTTGGGCTCCTATGAAATTGGCCTCTTCCCTGTCACATTTCTTGCCTTCCTGAAGACCAGAGGAGCTGCAGATAGGGGACTCTGGTTTGGGGGCTTGTCTAGAACAACTGGAGAGGAGAATAGGGACTGACTGTGGCTTGTGGGGTGGGGGGCGCTTACCAGTTCATGCAAGACGCGGGATGGGAAGCTTACAGAATCTGAGGTCAGGCCTACTAGGGCAGGAGATGAAATGAGTACATCCAGGTGTAATTCCTGAGCACAGAGCCAGGAGTAACTCCTGTGCATTGCCAGGTGTAACACAAAAAGGAAAAAAAAACACCACTCCAGCCTTATCTTCCTAATAAAAATACTGAATGTCCTGAACACAATTACCTCTTAGTACCTGTATTATAAATCATAATTCACGAAAGGAGAGAGAGTAAAAAGAAATGCTGAGCTACCTCTCCATCCTCACATTTTGTTTTCTTCCTATTGAGAGTTAATCTTTATATTTTAATACCATAGAGCATTTAGAAAAGTGTCTGCCTCAGCACTGTCTGATGCACCAAACAAAAATGAACAATGACCAAACCTTTTCCTTACTAGTCTCTTCCAATTCTGCACCACCAGTGTCAGAAGCTCCAGCTACCTGTCCCTATGGTCAGACACTGAAGTGGTCACCGTAAAGGTAAGTTGTACTGGTGGCCGTGGGCACTTCTGGCATTCCCAGCTCCTCCACTTCTCTTGTGTGCCCAGAGTTCACTGAAACATCATTTCCCAAAGTTCTCCTCGTTGTTCCCTTTCCCCACAATATCAGGGAATAGAAACTTGATATATAAATTATTTTATAGTTTATTGATCAGTTTTCTCTTTATTAAACTTTAGTTTGAATTATTATAGATAAATCTAGAATCTACAATAGAGATATTTATAGTTCCATTGTCTTGACATATATACAAAACTGGTAACCATTTGAGATGATCATCACAAGGAAAGAAAGCTATGACAGCCTTCAAAAAAATCAATGAAATAATTCCAGTAGAGTGGTGTTCAATCTCTTCAGTCTTATCTGAAACTAATGCTAGAAACTGTAGGGAAAACCACCATTATGAAAGGAATTTTTGTATTCATGAAAGTAAACACAATGGTTTTGTAATTTAATGCAAAGATATCTCTGTAATTTGCATCTTTATATCTATACAGCATCAACTTCTTGATTATCTTCACAAATAAAGTACACAAGACATAAAGGATGTCACATATGTAATGCTTAAAACACTCAGATGCATTTTATTTTATTTTATTTTGCTTTTTCTGTCACACCCAGCGATGCTCAGGGGCTATTCCTGGCTCTGAACTCAGGAATTACTCCTGGTGTTGCTCGGGGGACCGTGTGGGATGCTAGGGATTGAACGTGGGTTGGCTGAGTGCAATGCAAATGCCCCCTCCCTCCCAGTGTGCTAGGAGGGCCCTCCAGGTCCTCCGATGCATTTTTCATCTATATTTTGTCTCTGAATTTAGAAGACAAAGAACATTAGGCTAATTCTGCAAAGAGTTTCTATCACTAAAACTAATGCCAGCATCAAATCCCATTATCAACCTGAGATTGTAAGCTCCTGAATATTTCTGAAAATGGCACAACACTTATGTATCACCAGTCTATCAGGCAGAATCTAACATCTCATTGTCTTTGATATTCTAAGACATTTTCAGAAAACATGACGATATTTTTTTCTGGAGACAGATTTTTTTTTCCTCCTCATTTTCACTACATTCTTCTGTCTAGTTCTTGTGTTCTTTGGATGACTCCATTGTTGTGAAATCACTCCTAGATCTCTTGCAAGCAACTATATGCACTTAGTCCCATTCATTGAGGTATCTCTTCAATCCATGAAATAACTATTTAAAGTAACGTGGGTTTCAGACTTAAAGAGAGGCATGAATACTTTAGAAAGACAGCCCTGTGGTCTGGCACTAGCACTCACCATTCCTACAGAGTTCGCACAGCAGCCTGCCCTAAGGTTTAGAATGGGTCCAGGTCCCTCCCAGCCGTTCACCAGTATGAAATCATCTGTCTCTCTTATTTTTTTTTTTTTTTTTGCTTTTTGGGTCACACCCAACACATGCTCAGGGGTTACTCCTGGTTCTGCACTCAGCACTCAGGAATTACTCCTGGCGGTGCTTGGGGAACCATATGGGATGCTGGGAATCGAACCCGGGTCGGCCAAGTGCAAGGCAAACGCCCTACCCGCTGTGCTATTGCTCCAGCCCCAAATCATCTATCTCTTTATCCTGCATCAAACCCACCATAGACTGCTCAGTGTCAGTTCTACATTCACTTTCTCAGTTTGACATCTATCAAACATCATGATATTTGAATGCAGTTTTAAATTTTTTTTAATTGAATCACTATGAGATGCAGTTACAAAGTTGTTCATGATTGATTGGGTTTCAGTCATACAAAGTTCCAACATCTCTCCCTTCACCATTGTACATTTCCCACCAGCAAGGTCCCAGTTTCCCTCCTGCCCCTCCCTGCCCTGCCTCTATGTTGTTTTTTCTATAATTTCAAACAAACTCCCTCTAACATTCATCTCCTTCCTTAGGTCTTTCTCTTCTTTCTTATCTTAGACATTCCATCACCATAATCTCTCTAAATTCAGACTTTCTCCCCTCTGTGCACATCTGTGGGCTGGAGCGATAGCATGGTGGGCAGGGCGTTTGCCTTGCACGCAGCCAACATGACCAACCCAAGTTTGATTCCTCCGCCACTCTTGGAGATCCCGGCAAGCTACCTGTGATGTATTCAATATGCCAAACACAGTAACAAGTGTCACAATGTTACTGGGCCCGCTGGAGCAAATTCATGAACAATGGGAGAACAGTGACAGTGACATTTTGAAGGGGCGGAGGAATTGAAGGTGGAGGAATCGAACTCATAAAACTAATTGTGCAAAGGTCCTACCCACTGAGCTATCGATCCAGCCCTGTACACATCATCACAGTGAAAATTTTCTTTCATATCAATCTCTTTCTGTACATTGAATTACAAACCAGGAGGGTAGATTTATATATATATATACATATATATATACATATATATATATATGGAACACCTAATTTTAACCTGAAATAAAACTGCATGGTATTGAAGTATGGCCAGATGTTTTCTCATGAGGTGGGAAAATTAGAGGCAGGACTTCTAGGTTGTAAATCACACAGGTACAACAAGAACAGAGCGAGAGCAAGTTTCATCAGGTTGCTGGAGCAGTAATAGTATAGGGTCATAGAAGCAATTAGTAAATAACAATACGTAACATTTTAAAAAATGCATTAACCACTGATTATACTAATCAATATATCTTTTAGAAGAAAAATATTTGTATCGAATCTATATATCCTGTATCTGGCCTATTCTTTGTGAACTGTTTGCTGTCCACCAGGCCATGGAGAAGATGGGGAGATTGTGCAGAGGTCAGGGAGGGACCTTCTGTGCTGTGCTGTATGTCTGTCGTGCTGAAGGACACTATGGACCACCTGTGGTCTAGAGACCACTCAGGCTTTCTGTTCTCTTCGCTTCAAGAGCATCTTCCATACTGCTACATGAACCGGCACATCTGTCCTCTCTTGCTTGGTTTTCTGCCATTTCTCTATGCTCACTCTTACACCATCCTTTTCCATTCGGGGGAAGTCTCAGACGTACCTACAAGCTGGTTTATCCAGATATTTCCTACTGACGCTGAAAAATTATTAGACCTAGATAGAGGTTACTTCTGCGGCTCCCCACAGATCTGGCTCCTCTCCCCCTCCAGCGTCTGTGTCCTGAGAATTCCTGTCTTTTTCATGGCACAGTGGAACCAATTTCTCAATTCTGAGCATACTGGAACACATAGTCTCCCAAGCACTGCTCTGCTCCGAGCACAGAAAAACTAGGAGGAGGAGGAGGAGGAAGAGGAGGAGGAGGAGGAGGAGGAGGAGGAGGAGGAGGAGGAGGAGGAGGAGGAGGAGGAGGAGGAGGAGGAGGAGGAGGAGGAGGAAAGAAAACTTCATGGCTATTGTTAGATAATGATGTAACAGTAAGATCAAAGTAGGAATAAAATCAAATAAAACAACCAGTAGAGGGCAGCCTTGTGTTAAAATATGATAATGTGCTTGGGACCAGAGAAATTGTACAGCGGGTAAGGTGCTTGCTCTGCATGTTGGGAACCTGAATTTTGATCCAAGGCATCTCATAAGGTTCCAGGAGCAATTCCTGAGTGCTGAGTCAGAAATAGCCCCTGAACATCACCAGGTGTCCTCCCTGCCCCTCAAACTGATGATAATGTACTTAAGCTGAGAAGAGAAACTCAATAAACTATTTCAAAGTTCCCGGTTCCCATACTCCTACAATTTCACTTCATTATAAAGGTAAAGGTAAAGGCCCTGCTGTTGTTCATCGATTTGCTCGAGCGGGCCCAGTAACGTCTCCATTGTAGACTTTGTTGTTACTGTGTTTGGCATATCGAATACATCACGGGTAGCTTGCCAGGCTCTGCCGTGCGGGCGATATACTCTCGGTACCTTGCCGGGCTCTCTGAGAGGGGCAGAAGAATCGAACGAGGGTCAGCCATGTTGGCTGCGTGCAAGGCAAACGCCCTACTGCTATGCTATCGCTCCAGCCCCTCACCTGAAAAATTATATTTTCAGGGATCATTTGTATAGTTTCTTACTCACTTCATTATACTTTCTCATCTTCAAAACTACTATCCGGGCATAGTAGTTTTCAAAACTACTATATTTCAAAACTAGTATTTTTCAAACTACTATATTTCAAAACTACTATACAGGCATACTATAAGGGCTGGAGCGATAGCACAGCGGTAGGGCGTTTGCCTTGCACGAAGCCAGCATGGCCGACCCGAGTTCGATTAATCTGCCCCTCTCGGAGAGCCCGGCAATCTACCGAGAGTATATCGCCCGCACGGCAGAGCCTGGCAAGCTACCCATGATGTATTCGATATGCCAAACACAGTAACAACAAAGTCTCCAATGGAGACATTACTGGGGCCGCTCGAGCAAATCGACGATCAACGGGAGGGCCTATACGGGCATGTGAAAAAGGAAAGGCACATATTTTATATGCTCTTTCCATCATGTGGTTCCAGAAACACCAACGATGTCCCCCCTTTCCCCGAACATCACCACTGGATGTGCATTAAAACCCTGTGTCGGGGCTGGAGCGATAGCACAGCAGGTAGGGCATTTGCCTTGCATGCAGCCAACATGGACAACACAAGTTCAATTCCCAGCATCACATATGGTCCCCCGAGCACCACCAGGAGCAATTCCTGAGTGCATGAGCCAGCAGTAACCCCTAAGCATTGCTGGGTGTGACCCAAAAAGAAAAAAAAAAGCCTGTGTCATATTGTACATAGCTGTGACTTTTTCCTTAACCCAAGATTTCCCTTCATATTTTTAAGTTATGTAAAAGAGTCTGCACACATATTTCCCTAGAAAGTGTGCATCTGTTCTCACAATCCTTTCTAAATAGATCTGAGGAGACTCTTTAATTTTTATTATTATTAGGAAGGAAATTTGTGATGAGTTAGTTATATCACTGGATTACTGCTGAGGGTAGTCACTATATGTCTGCTGAGAAATTTGTATTTCTGTTGTGTGGAGAGCCTCGTGGTATATCATTAGCTTTTTTCAATCTATTAAATTGGGGGACAGAGGGGTGCTCTGAAATGCCATCTCACCTTTGAAGACTGGCCATAGGAAACATTGCCTAGTGTTAGGAGCAGTGGTATTTGTTAAAATAGCTGGAACTTCAAAACAGTTCAACTCTTTTATAAAATTTCTGTCCAGGCTCAATGAAATTGGAACTGTGTGTATATAGCACCCATCAGAGTTTTACACAGAAAATGAAAATAATCCGATTTGCTTCTGAAACTGATGATTCAGGAACCAGGAGAAGGGGCTCTGCAGGTGGTCAGGGTTTCTACCCTAAACCAGACTCCCCCATCACTACAGGAGAGACTCTTGAGGAACTCCAAGTCCCCCAAGTAAACAAAGCAAAGAAAAATTAAAATAAGGGTTGGGATGTAGTTCATTTGGAAGAGCATTTGCTCTGCGTGTGTGAGGTCTGCGTTTGATTCCAGGCTTGCTATCCCTAGGGCTGAGCCGAACGCGACTCAAAAACAGAACACATATACACAAACACACACACGTGTAAATACACACATATACATATATATGTATATATGATTATACTGTGTACTGAGATGAGAAATAATGGAAAGGTGGCATGAAATGAGGAGCGACCTCTAATGAAGATGTTCAAAAACAATCAGAGAATGTATGTGGTTAGAAGAAGAGATAGAACCACATAAACTGTATGTGTTTTTTTATTCTATACTTTATTACAGTGTTTTATTTCTGTATTCCTGAACCAATAAGAACATGCAGTTCAGCTGAAGCAGTTGTAAGATGTTTGTTTTATATGTAAATGACCCTGGTTTACTCACTGGCATTACATATGGTCTCTGGAACACCACCAGGAGTATCCCTGAATACAGTCAGGAGTAAACCCTGAGCACGCTGGGTGTAACCACCCCCACTGCACCCCAAAATGCAATAACCAATCTTCGTACCGCTCTGGTAAGGAAAACACATCTTGTCTGTATATTCTTATTAAAAGGGATCCTAATGGTGCTTGTACAATTATTTTTACCCAGAATTAGTTTTTTTTACAGAACCTCTATTTTTATACAAAAATGTTTGTAACGTGCTCAGACTTCTTAACATCTCTTAGAAATACATCAAATTTATAAATTTATTTGGAGAAACCCAATCCCCTTCATTTAAGTTTCCCTTTGCTGGGCAGTAAATGACCTGATTCCGTGCTTCTAGGCCTACCGTAGGCTGCTGAGAGCAGCCATCTCCCAGCCCAGCTCCTGTGAGCAACAGTCAGCGCTGTGGGTCCAAAGAGCAAGCTGGACTGAGCACTGGCCCCATCTGAAGAACATGTTCTTCTGTAAAGTTTCTGAATTTTCTCGAAGAGTCACTGTGCTTTAAGTAAGTCTATCAGGGGATAAGACTACCAGGGGATACCAGCAATGCAAAGGATGGAGAAAGTTACTGGATTCTCACCCCCATGTTTTCAACTAAATGCTGAGTGAAATGCAGACCCTGAATAACGATTGTGTGGCTAGAGGAACAGTGCCTCACAGGGAGAGACAGGAGGGAGGTGATAGAGAGGGTTGGGCCCAATGTTAACAAGATCCTCTGGGGGCCCTACAGTGGGTAAGAGCATTTGCCTTGCACAAGGCACACCTGGGTTTGATTCCCAGCATCCCATATGTTCCCCAAAGCACCTCCGGGAGGAATTCCTGTGTACACAGTCAGGAGTAACCCCTGGCTTGTGCAAAAAACAGGAGCTTTTCCTCTAGAGAAGAGTGGACAGGGTTATATGGCCAAATGTTGGAGAAGCAGATGAGAGGTGGATGCTGGGTGTGTATCAAACAACTGGCTGTGTATCAAATTGAGAAGGGAAAAGTCTGTACCTGGTTCTTTCAGTCACCAGATACCCTGTGGCTGGCTAAGGGGAGGACTGGCCGCTGAACCTCTGGGCTCTGGAGTTCTAGCCTAAGGAGCTGGAATGTGGGACATGATGGTAACCGAACATGCACTACTTGTGCCAGAGTTTCCTCTCTGTGTTGCGGGGAATCCAGGGGATGTGTGTTCAACCCACACCTGAAAACATTCCTGGGATTCTGGAAACATCTGGAAATATCACTGTATTCTGGCTGCCTCTAGTCAGAGCTATAGCAGGTTCCTTAAAATTTTTCTTCTGATAACTCCCCTCCCCATTTTCTTCTCTTTTAATTTTTTTTAATTTTTATTTATTTATTAAATTTTTTTTTTGATTCTTGGGGTCAGTCCAGCAATGCTCAGGGGTTACTCCTGGCTCTGCACTCAGGAATTACTTCTGGCAGTACTCAGGGAACCATAGGGGATGCCAGGGATCAAATCCAGGTCGGCCACGTGCAAGGCAAATGCCCAAGCTATGGCTCCAGCCTTCCTTTTTTCCTTTTCTGTTTTGAGTTATACCCAGCTTTGCTCAGGGCTTAATCCTCTCGGTCTCAGAGATCATTCCTTGAAGTGCTGGAGGACCACAAATAGTGCTGGGGATTGAATCTAGTTCAGCCGTGGGCAAAGTAGATGCCTTACCTGCTGTACCAGTTGTCTGGCCTTCACCACCACCTTCACTCAATATGTTTTGGGGTATTTTGTTTTTACTCTTTGGCCACACTTGGCAGTGTTACTCTTGGTTCTGTGATCAGGGGTCACTCCTGCAGTGCTTGGGCACCATGGGGTGCCAGAAATTGAACCACCCAGGTCTGACTTAGGCAAGGCAAGCTTTTCCAAAAAAACTTATTTTATAAAGTAGTTCACAATTTCTTATTACATTTAATATTCAAACACCAGTCCCATCATCATTACATCTTCCCATCATCATATTTTGATGATCTTCCCATCATCCCATCCTGAACCCCAATCCCTGCCCCAAAGCAGAACAAAAATAATCTAATATTTCACTCTAAGGTTTTTAAGGCAAGCTTCAACTACCACTCTAGTCCCTCTATCCGATAAGTTTTTATGCAACTTGAGTAATATGTATATACAATTCAAGTATAGAGGTGTACATGAATATGCATATGTATACAATTCAAACATTTCCAGATAATAATCACAAATAATTTGGAATGGGTACATCCAGTGGTGCTCAGGGATTATTCCTAGATCTGTGCTGGGCACTAATCTAACAGTGCTCAGGAACCATACGGTGCCACGGATCAACACTCAATTTTCCTCCATGTAAAGCATCAATACACTAATCTCGAGAACTAAGAAATGTATTTTAAAACAGTTTTTTATTAAATTTGCTGTAGGAAGGAGAGTTGAGCCGTACCTGGCTATGCTTAGGGCTTGCTCCTGTCTTTGTGCTTGGGAATCACTCCTTAAGGTATTCGTGGAACCAAAATACAAGAACTGTCCCTGATGTACCGACTCTCTGATCCTAAAACAATTTTTTTTAAAGATTTTTGGAGTGAAGCAATAGTACAGCAACTAAGGGATTTGCCTTGTCCCCACAGCCAGCCACAGTTTGATCCACAGCACTGCCACATGGTCCCTCAAGCGTGCCCGGTGAAATTCCTGAGTACAGACCCAGGCATAAATGCTGAGTACCGCTGGATATAACCCAAAAACAAACAAGAAAAACAAATGCAAAAAGATTCTTTACCACCACCTATTCAAATATGTGACCGCACATGGGGTCACAAGCTCCAGTTTAGTTATTCTTTTTCCCAGTAACAATTATTTCTAACAGTGTTAAAATTGGGATGGTATACAAAACCATCCCAAGGCCCTTGCCTCCCGGTCCCGGGAAGACCCCAGAAGTCTGGCGGACGCGGTCTCCTGGGCCAGTTGCATCTGAACCCTCTGTCCAACTCCCGGGGCACGAAGGACATGCTTTTGTTTCCAGCGGTCTGTTTGAGTTCTTTGGCTGCGAAGCATTTCTTGCCAGCCAGGATCTGCTTACCGGGGTCAAACTGGGAGGCCGCTTGGGACTTGCTGTTTCCAGCAAACGCCTGGACGTTTGGCTTGCGGTAGTCAAAGGAAGTAGAAGCTTTCTCCTGCGCCTCCCTGGGTTCCTTGGGCTTCTCAGCCAGTTTGGACCATTTCTTCTCTTTTTTCTGTTCAGGGGCTCTGGGGTCACTTGTTCGCTCTCTCTTCTTGGCAGCGTTTTCCAGGGCGATCTGCTGGCAGAGCGACAGAACCGGCTGGGCGGGGGTCTGCGACCCTTCCTTGGACTCGTCTTGGGCAGCTGTCGCCTGGGCTGCCCTCTTCCTGGCAGTGTCCTTAGAGTCCTTCTGTCCCTGCGCCTGGCTGGCCATCTCCCAGCGCTCGCTGATTTCATTGATGTTTGAGGAAGGGTCGGCCTTGGCTGCCTGGGAAATGTGGGCATGGTGTTGGAGCATCTGCGGAAGCATCCCGAATGGGTTCTCCAAGGACTGCATCACTGGCTGGACTTTCTTCTGGGCGTTGTCCTTTCCCTCTGCACTTGCCTCGTTAAACAAGGTGTCCGCGGCCGTGGCAACGAAGCAGCTGGTGGCCACCAGGGTCTTCTCTTCGTGCTGGGCTGGGAAGAGGCCAGCCTGCGTCTGGCCCGGGACGGGCTCATTGGTGGGGACGGCAGGGCAGTCACCAGACCAAGCGTGGGAGTGTTCTTGAGGTCCAACGAGAACATTTTCCAGCCTCTCGGGATGGGGCAGCAGTGCTCTCCTCCTCACTCCGGTGGCAACTTCCGACTGGCACAGAGGGGTTCCTCGCGCCTTCTGGATGAGAAGATGCAGCTCATGAAGTTGTTGCCATACCAGAGGCGGGACGGGGGTGCAGCAGGCAATGATGCCCTGGGGCTCCTCCGGCAGCTCTTCTGAGATCTTCAGCATCAGGCGGTTGGGCAAGACATAGCAGCAGCTCTCATCCTCCCTCCTTGCCAGGTGATCCCTCCAGGCAAACAGCAGCCGGAAGGCTGTCAGCTGCTGTGCGTTAAGAGGCGTCTTCAGCTTCTCATACAGCTTCAGGTAGGACTCATCCGTGAAGAGGGGTTTGGCGAACTTCCGGAGGCAGATGTCCCTACTGCGCTGCCACACCACCCGGGCCTTTGAGGGCTGCTCGCTGGCAGCAGCCCACAGCTCCAGCCTCATGCAGTCGTAGATGTAGAGCAGGTAGTGGGTGTCCTCGCGGGCATAGTGGAGTATTTCCTCCGGCAAAGGGCGCACCCTCCAGTCGGCCAGCTGATACTGCTTGTTCGCCTGCACGTTGCAGTAGCGTTTCAGCAAGTGGTCCAGGGAGTGCCGGCCCAGCCGAAGAAGGCGCGCTGCCTGCTGCGTGTCGAACATGTTCACCACGTACAGCCCGAAGTCCTTCTGCAGCCATTCTATGTCGGAGTTAGCGCCGTGGAAGACCTTCACGATGGCAGGGTCTGTGAAGCTCTCGTTGAGGAGGTACATGTCGCTGCGCAGCTCCAGCGTGTCGATGATGAAGTCTTCGGTGCGCGTGGAAATCTGCATCAGGCAGGTCAGGCCCAGGAAGCTCCGGTAAAAGTGATGCTCCAAGTCCACCGCAAATTCCCAACAGGCCAGGAGCGTCGCGTTGAGTTGCACGAGTTGGTCCAGCGAGGTCACCAAGTGGCAGGCAGTGTCCTCCAGGGGCTTGTAGGCTTGGGGCTGCGGTTTCTGAAGCGCCCACTCTGGGGGCGTAAAGTGATCCAGTTCGTACTGATAGGGGTGTGCGAACACGTCCTGCTCTACCTGCTGTGTCCGCTGCTGGTGGAGGAAGTGGACCAGGGCCGGTGGCACATCCGGGTCCTCTGATTGGTTCTTGGTTTGCTCCCGACTCTCCTTAGACAGCGCCCGAGGGAGAGGTTTCAGGGCGTTGGGCTTGATGAAGATCTTCGGAACAAAGGGGGTGTTGGAATTGTCGATCTTCTCTCGGAATTTAAGCTGCGGTCGGATGATGTTCTTCACGTGAAGCAGCCGGAAGGGTTCCGATTTTGTTTTTTTGCCAGATTCTTCTGCCTTCCGGTTCCAGCTGGACACGATCATTTGGCGGGCTTGTGACCCTATGGGGAGGACGGGCTGCTGATGCTTCTTCATGCCTGAAGCTTCATCCAGTAAAATGTCCACTCCATCCAGAATAGCATCATTGGCGTCAACCAATAAATCAAATTTGTCTTCCAAGTCCGTCACTTTCCTGCAGTCCTTGATGTTGCTCTGACACACGTAGTACTGCATCATTCTGCTCATGCACTCAAGTATCCTGTCTCCTTGAGTCTCACAGAATGCTTGGAAGCCAGGAAAACTTTGGTAAAAATCATATTCTGGGCCAGACTGTGGCAGGCTCCCAGATGCCTTAATGACTGCCACCACTGACCTGAGAGCAAACTTCATGAAGCTGTCGATGTCCGGGAAGCCAGGCAGCACCATCTCCTCCTCAGGCTGAGGAATGCTTGCAGCTGATGAGCCCTTGGGGCCTGGGGAACTCGGAGGTGCCATTTTTCCAGCCAGGATGATCTCTTCTCCAAGATAGAATCCCAAGTTAGAAACCAAGAGTTAGAGCACTTGAATTTAAGGCTGCTTATATAGGAGAGGTCAATTTGTGTTTGTTTTTGTTTCAGGGCCACACCCTACTGTGCCTCAGTATCTGCCAGGGGTAATTCAAGACACACAGGGTAGGGTGTGGCCCAACACACCCACCCTACAGCAGCTGCTGTACCAATTGTGTGGTACCAATCTGGATGTGGCCCTCTGTCACACATTTGGCCTCCTGATCATCAACAGGAGTGATCCCAGAGCACAGAACCAGGAGCATGCCCTGAGAACCTCTGGGTGTAATCCAAAGCAAAAAAAAAAAAAAAAAAAAAAAAAAATCAAACATGGGCAGAGTGATAGTATAGTGGATAGCATGTTTTGTGGTACGAGGCTGACCTGGTTTACCTGGTATAATTTCTGGCACCACAGATAGTCCGCTGATCACAGCAAGGAATGGCTTCTGCACACAAAGCCAGGAGAAGGTACTGAGCACTGCCAGTGTAGTCTAAAATCAAAACCAGAAACAGAAACCAAAAACAAACAAAAAATAATTTTAAAATGTGAAAGCACTCTAAGAGCCCAGATGTGTATATATATATATATATATATATATATATATATATTCAAAAAAAGAGTATCTGCCATATCTTTTATGATATGGATATTTAGGAATGCCTCAGGGATGATGCAGGGTAGCAGGGATAGAATCCAGATTGGCAGCATGCATGGCAAGTACCCTACCCACTGTACTATCGCTTTGGTCCCACATTTGATTTTCTTTTACATTTGAGCTGCATGAATACTTCATATACCATGGGTATTAAACTGTGTTATATATGCAAATATTTTTCCCAGCCAGTACAAAAGCAATTGTAAGAAAGCCTTTTTGCTTTCTTACTATTCTCTTTTGTTGTGGGCTGGAGCAATAGTACAGTAGGTAGGGCATTAGGCTTGAACGCGGCCGACCCGGGTTCAATTCCTCCACCCCTCTTGGAGAGCCCGGCAAGCTACCGAGAGTATCTCGCCCGCACAGCAAAGCCTGGTAAGCTACCTGTCACATATTCGATATGCCCAAAACTATAACAACGAAGCTCACAATTTGTTTTGAGACGTTACTGGTGCCCACTCGAGCAACTCGATAAACAACAGGAGGACAGTGCTACCGTGCTACAGTGCTCTTTTGTTGTGTAAAGTCTTTAAAATTTGATGTAGAGGCAATTATTTGCTTTTTCTTTTATTTCCTTTTCTTCTTTTGGCTTTTGGGTCACATCCAGTGGTGTTCAGGGGCTACCCCTGAATCTGCACTCAGGAATTACTCCTGGCAGGCTTGGAATGCCAGGAATCAAACCTGAGTCAGTTTTATGCAAGGCAAACACCCTACCCACTGTTCTATTTCTCTGGCCCTCTTTCATTTTTCTTGCTATTGGGGTGAAGTCCTCCAAGACTTGGATGTCAAGAAATAAATAACTAAGATGTTTTCTATTTATTTTATGGCCACTGGTTCTTCGGATTCTGAAAATAGAATTGAATTTGCCATGGGTAGTTGGTGTGGGCTAAGGTTCAATGGGCTCTGGTGGAGGATATTAGCATTTTTGTGGTTGACAGGGTATGGTAACATTATGCTCCCAAAGTATATAAACATTTGCATTGTGCAAACCAGTGTTTCAGCTGTGACTTAAAAACAAAAACAAAAATCAAAGAAACCAATTAGGGGCTGGACCAGTAACACAGTGGGTAGGGCTTTTGCCTTGCACAATGGTGACCTGGGTTTGATTCCCAACATCCCATATGTCCCCTGATCCAGTAGTAATTCCTCAGAGCACGAGCCAGGAGTAACCCCTATGCATTGCTGGATGTGACCCAAAAAGGGGGAAAAAACAAAGAAAAGAAAAAAAAACAATGAAATGAAAATATCATCAGTAAATCTGAATAGACATTTCCCAAATAAGATATACAGAATGACCAACAGGCCCCTGAAGTATATACTCCTCATCATTTATTATGAGAAAAACATAAACCACGATAGGTAAAAGTCAGCACCTCAAACCTGTTAGAGCTACTGCTTACAGTAGATCCAATAAAACAATTTTGATATCTCCCCGATGAACAAAAATGTTATTATCCATCAGTATTTACTGTTGCATTCATTATTCACTATAGTTAACAGATGAAAGAAAATGGCATGCCCTTCCAGTGATCACTGTATGAAGAAGATGTGGCAGACTTTTGTAACTGAAAGACTAACCAGTTAGCACTGTAGCACTGTCCTCCCATTGTTCATCGATTTGCTTGAGGGGGCACAAGTAATGTCTACATTGTGAGACTTGTTGTGACTGTTTTTGGCATATCGAATATGCCACAGGGAGCTTGCCAAACTCTGCTGTGCAGGCGGGATACTCTCAGTAGCTTTCCGGGCTCTCCGAGAGGGACAGAAAAATCAAACCCAGGTCAGCTGCGTGCAAGGCAGACGCTCTACCCCCTGTGGTATCACTCCAGCTCCTAATCTGTTGGGGGGGGGGGGTGGAAGTGAAGGGGAAGGAGAGATAACTCAATGCACTGAGCTCAATCTTTGCCTGTAGGAGACCCAAATATTTTTGTTTGTTCATTATGGGGCTACACCCCGGTTCATTTATTTTAAAACCGAAGGTAAAAGTTTGTAATACCCAACAAAACAGAAGAAATTGAAAGTAAATATGTGAAGTGACCTAACTAAAAAGAAAAATACAAGCATTGGATGATATATATGGATGATATATATACATATTATAAGTAGATACATGTGTGTACATATATGCAATATAGCACTGTAGCACTGTCCTCCCATTGTTCATTGATTTGCGCAAGCAGACCCAGTAACATCTCACAACAAATTGTGAGACTTGTTGTTACTGTTTTTGGCATATTGAATACGTCAGGGGGAGCTTGCCAGTCTTTGCCGTGCGGGCGAGATACTCTTGATAGCTTGCTGGGCTCTCCGAGAAGGGTGAAGGAATCAAACCCAGGTCGGCCATGTCAGCCGCGTGCAAGGCAAATGCCTTACCCACTGTGCTATCGCTCCTAAGGATGTAAAATTGAAGAACAAGTGAAGCAAGCTCAAAGAACTGGACAGTCAGGGGTCAAAGAGATAGTGCAGCAGATAAGGGCTTTTGTCTTGAACGTGGCCCACGTGGGCCAATTCAATTGAATTGAGTTCAATTCTCAGCATCCCATATGGTATCTGAGTTCAACCAGGAGTAATTTTTGAGTGCAGAGAGAGGAATAATCCATGAATATCACCCGCATGGCCCAAAAACAATCAAACAAAACTGTGGACAATCTTAATAGAGCTAAGTTCCCAGGAATGGAGAGATAGCTCAAAGGACTGAACTTATATCTTGCATGTGGAAGCTTGATCTTAATCTCAGGCATGGCATGGTTCCCAGAGCATGGCCAAGAGAGAACCCCTATTATCTAGTGGTCTATGAGCATTGCTAAGTGTACCTCCCCTGAAAATAAAACCAAGAAACAACAGTGCAAAAACCCATTTCTTAGTAATTTATAGATCATAGCATAGAATAAAGTAATTTAAGATTTGCACTATACAGGACTGTTAATCTTGTCACATGTCCCTTTCACTTTTTGGACACAATGATTCAGGGAACCGGAACTACACAATTGCCTCAGTGGCTCCGACTCTCTGATTAACCTACCTGAATGACAAGCAGGTCCAGAGTAATTTCTAGAAACTGTGCCTCTCCAGTGAGAAATTCTTTGATCATGGGGAATTTTACAGCCAGATGTAAATTTGCAGGGAACAAAGAATTTTTTTTTTTTTAATCTTTGGGTCACACCCAGCGATGCACAGGGGTTACTCCTGGCTCAACACTCAGGAGTTAACCCTTGAGATTCTCAGGGGACCACATGGGATGCTGGGAATCGAACCCGGGTCGGCCGTGTGCAAGGAAACGCCCTACCCGCTGTGCTATCTCCCCAGCCCCCCAGTTTCTCTTTCCTTCTGCACAGTACTGGAGAATAGAGACCAATGACCCGATTGAAACCGGGTCCAAAGCCAGCATCACTGAGGAAAGATGACACCGTCCCAACCCATGCCCATATTCAGATTTGTTTCTTCCTCTGACAAAAATGGTATTAAGTGGCATTCAGAAATACAAGGGAGGATGATTAAGGTGCAAATGCATGTAAACATTGTTCCTAGTCTGCCTAGCTGGACTCGGGTTGGACCTTCTCCTTCTAAACCAGATAATCTCAGCATCCTCTTGGCTCCTCCCTAGTTCCGCTCATCTTCTCCCTCCCAACCCCTCCCTGTCCCTTCCTGCCCCCTCTCTGTCCCTCCCCGCCCTTCCCTGCCTGCCCCTGCCCCCACTTCCTGCCTAGTGAAGAAGTCAGTAGTCTCTGCTGGGCGGGGCCTAATAGCCACAACCATCTAAGGTATATTATTTCACATTAGAGCTCTGCTGCTAGTTGACTTCGGCTACACTTGGCAGAGATCCTAATGCACAGACACAGACACACCTAGAGTCAACGGGCCAGGTAAACAGAGAGACAGCAAGATGTGGGTAAAGGAGGTTGGAGCCTGGAAGAGCCTCAGTTTCATTCAGGGCTCCGGATTGCTGCTCCAAAGACTATCTACTCTCAAATGGCTGGTGAGCCATGTCGGAGCACTGAGCTCCATCCTTGGTAATCCA
Source organism: Sorex fumeus (assembly GCF_029834395.1). Classification (NCBI taxonomy): domain Eukaryota; kingdom Metazoa; phylum Chordata; class Mammalia; order Eulipotyphla; family Soricidae; genus Sorex; species Sorex fumeus. The sequence continues at coordinate 350,360 of NW_026606069.1, read as the reverse complement.
GACTTCCCCAGGGATGCTCTGGGAGTGTCCTGGAGCAGAACTTGGTATACCTCTCTGAAAAAAAGGGAAGTGACTTTTATTATAATTCCCAGTCCCTCAAGGAGTTTGTCCTACTAATTTACTTGAATTATTTACTCTTCCTTTTGTGCGGGTCCACACCTGGTGGTGCTAAAGGGACCATACAGTGCTGGTATTTCCTATGCATGGAATCAATCAAGTCTTCTCTCCCACTCAACATTTGAGAGGCAGGGGATATTGGACCACATATGGTAGTACTCCAAGCTCTGCAGAGGATCAACCAGTCAGCTGCACTCCAAATATGTACCTTGCCCTTGGTTCCTTTACTATCACAGGACTTTTCTAGTCTTGATAAAATGCCAGTTCCTACTCTCCCCTAAGGTCAGAAAAGATGGGAGTTAGAGACTAGAGAAATAGTACCTTACCAGACTTAAGAGCTTGCTCACAGATGACCCTTGATCAATCTAAAATACTGCATGTGGTCCCTTAAACTCTACGAGATGTGATCCCCGAGCACAGAGCCAGGTGGGTAAGCCCTGAACAACATCTATTATGGCCAGCCCCTCCACTGCGCAATAATGAGAATGGGCTTTGGGATGGTGATGATAAAAATCTGAAAGGTTCAAATTTTCCAGATGTGCTATTCTGAATCCACATGTGAACATGTTGCACAATGTATCCATGAGAAATGGTTGTAGACAAGTAGGGAGAACTAGTTAATTCAAACTATTGGCTAAGTGTTCCTGTTTCCTAAGAATACCAAATTTCATCTTGGCCTAATCTAAGCACCAACCTGCTTACAGACACAACTTATATTTGTTGTCCAAGGGAACCTAATCTTTATAGGGGCCATTTTTTAGTACTGGGGTCTGGGGTGGTGTGAAGAGCAGTCACTCACAGCCAGTGAAACTGAACTCTGATGTGCCAGTTCACTGCTTGGGTCATACCCAGCAGTATAAGGAGAGTAGTCACCAGGGCTACACTGGCAATGTGGTTGAGATTTATTGGGAGTTGCGAATGGAATCAGCTTATCAACTTATGGGCCTGGTCACAGTATTTTTTTTTTTGAGAAATGGGCAGTTCTTGGAGCTTCTGGCTTTGTAGTCGTGGTATCATATGCATTGCTGGGAATCAGACCTGTGTCTGTCACTACTTAACCTCTGTATTATCTTTGATTGTTCACTCCACTTCATCCAAAGTAACTTAGTTTCAAGGGAAAAAACAGAAATCAAGCCAATATTTATATAAGGAATGAGGAGATACATGAGGATATAGTTTATATCAGGGATCATACGGAGATTAAACTTCTGTAGGATTTTCAGCATAATCTTTGTATAAATTTATAAGCACACAAATGAATAGATGGAGCCAGGAAGACATCTCAAAGGGCTGGAGCATATGCTGTGCCCTAAGAAGCCTAGGGCTTTGTCTCTAGTACCAATGGCCCATGTACACCAGAGCAACATTCAGGGAGCAGTGTCAAAGCCTGCACAATGACCCAAAACCAAAGAAGAGTTAAAATAATAATGCTGGCTTTATTGTTTATTGAGGACAAGATGGAGCCAAGGCAAGGACTTAATATCCCCAGGGTGAGATACAATAACTTTTCAGAAATTTTCTTCTATAAATTTTTTTATCATTCTATTAGCCATTTAGTGGTAACAAGCAATATAGCCCCCTAGCATTTCCTCCTGTTGTTCATTGACTTGCTCGAGCGGGTACCAGTAATGTCTCCATTGTGAGACTTGTTGTTAATGTTTTTGGCATATCAAATATGCCGCAGGGAGCTTGCCAGGCTCTGCTGTGTGGGTGGCATACTCTCAGTAGCTTGAGGAGCTCTCTGAGAGGGACAGAGGAATCGAACCTGGGTTGGCCGTGTGAAAGCTAAATACCCTACCTGCTGTGCTATTGCCCATCATGCAACAAAGTATATAAAATGAATAATTATGAGCCTGCTACTGGGAGAGGCTTCAGTGGGGGGTAGGACAATGGAGACAAAGGTGAACAGAAGGTGACAGTGGTGGAGGGACTGGTATTGGAATAGTGAATGCCTCTAATAAATCATCACAAACAACTTTATAAACTATCGTGTTTAAATAAAGTGGAGAGCCTGGGAGGAAATTGAGTTAGGGGCAGCTTAGATCTGGAGAAAATGACAACCAGGCAATCAGTAGCAACAAGAAAGACAACGAAGCAATCTGCTTGCACAAAGACGTTGGAGCAAAGGGTGCTCCATCTGCTAGAAAATGGACAGAAAGGAGAGCTGCTAGCTGAGATGCTAAGCCATCCCAGACCTGAAGGAAGGTCCCGGAAAAGGAGTAGGAGTTGTACTAGAGAGGATCAAGAAGAGACCAGAGATGTTAGAGGGTGTGTGAGAACAGACAGATAGATCAGAGGGCTGGATGGCATGCTTTGCATGAGGAGGCCCAGGGCACAGCTTGGTCACCTGAGCACTGCTTGGCGTGATCCCCATGCACAGAGATGAGAATAGCCCCTAACACCTCCGGGTGGCCCAAAACAGAAAGGAAAAACTTGAAAGCTTAAAGGCATCAGAGAGGAGATGCAAGGTTGGAAGTAGGAGAATATTCAAGTGTCCTAAAAAGGAGTTGGAAGGTTTGGCTTGAGTCAGTGTTGGTGACTACAAATAACGTGTTCTTTTGGAACGAGGATGTACCAAGTTCTGAACTTAATCCCTAGCACAGCATGTTGTGCTCCTTGAAGAAAATTTTAGAATCTTTAGAAAATATTGAGAGAAGAGAGAAATTGAGCAAGCTCTCTTATGCAGAATAAAGGTTAGAAATAAGATCCTTAACTTGATCTCATCAGAAACCAAAAACTTCATTAAATTATTGAACACAAAGTATGAGGGTGAGGTTCTATTTTATGTTTCTATAACCTAGAGACACATTCAGAGGCATCATGCCTTATAATGTTCAGTTACTGACATAGAATAAACCTGAAGAAAGTTTGCTTTATCTTAACCATCAGAAGAATGTGTGCTATAACCACGGAGAAATTCAGGTTATTTGTTACCTTAACTTAATTGCCCATGGTCATAGAATACATTGTTTTTAAATGTCTGAGAAGGAAGGCATGGATATTTTTACTCAATGGATAATAAAATTAAATCACTGGCACTTAAAAATTGTTTTTTGAAAATAGAACCCCTTCCCAAGGATACTTCCCTCCCCAGAAGAAGCATGATATGATTAATTGTTCAGTAACTATAATATTCAAGAATTAAAATCCATTTTGCATTATGGGGCTGTCATCCCCATTGTTTCTTTGGCTAACCTAAAGTTTGTTTTTCACTAGAAAAGATTGGGTGACATTTCAGGGTAAATTTCTACAACCTTTAATATTATTGTCCTTTGCATTGGTAACACAGTCAATGATTCTATCCATTCAGGTACTGCAAGATATCTGACTATCAAAAATCTGACTAACATCTTTCAATGTATTCTCAATATATTTTTTCTTCACCTCAAAAGAAAGCAAGGATGGAAGGAAGAAAAAGAAGGTATCATTGCAAGAAGCAAAATCAGAAGAATCAGGGAGACAAACGAAGAGTCTATTGAATAATTCCGGCGTGATGATTGATCCCTGAACAAGTGGTGGGAGGTGATAAAAGTGTGTAAGTTCTATGGACCAGAGAGAGAGTGCAGCTAGGAAGACTTTTGCTTTGCAGGTGGTCTACTGCAGGTACCCCATGTGATGCCCTGAGCCTTCCAGGAGTGATCCTTGAGTACAGAACCATGAGTAAGCCCTAAGTACAGCCAGTGTGGCATGAAAAAACAAGAATTAAATAAATCTTTAAAAAGTGTGCAAAAAATGAATAAAATATACTTAAATTTTAATTTTAAGAGGAAAAATAAAAAACTGCCACTATTTGTGTTTCACTACACCTCACAAGTGCCACCTTTTGGGAAAGTACTAGAGATAAACCTGTAGATCACATGAAAATAATGCCCTCCAGACTCTTGAGATAATTTCCGCAATCCCATAACTAGCACGATTACAGTGAGCAATTGGAAAAGTCCAGAGTTTCAAATTAGAGCTAACCCCTCTCCTTTGTCTCCTATCTAAAATCCAACTCACTGGCTTCCTTAGCAAGAATACAATCATAGACTCATTTTTGTTAGAAGCGTTTCCTGATTGAAAAATTGATGGTGTATTTCCAGCAGTCCTCTCCTACTCTTGCCAGTTTCCTGCTACTTAATATTCCTCCCCCGACCCTCCCTTTCTCTAATGAAGTCTCACCAAACTAGGCCACTGGGATAGTGGAACCAGCCTATATTTTAAAATCTAAATTGAGTTGATTTGTTTATACCAGTCACCAGTTTATTACCTCCATGTTATCTGGGCAAAGATTCAGTTTCAGTTTTGTTGATTTTCTTAATTATTTCTTTGCTGGTAATGGTTTTCTTTGGGGGGAAGGCTGTAAATCCAAACTCTTGCCTGCACAGGCAAGGCAAATTCTGCTACAGCTGCTACATCCCAAGCCCTCCACTCATTTCTGATTTTCAATTTCACTGATTCTACTACAATTTTGATTTTCTTCTTCTACTTTTAGGTTTTATCTGCTCTTATCTTTAGTTTCCTTTATTTAAAAAAAATTGTTTGGGAATGCACAACAGTGCTCAGGTGCTACTCCTGAGTCAGTGCTCAGAGGTCGTTACTGATTTTGCTGGGGAACCTTATGCAGTGTTAGAAATCAAACAGAGACCTCCTGCTTACATAGTATGCACTCTAGTCCATAAAGCTATCTCTTCAGCCCCTTGTTTCCCCTTGTTTTTCACTTCATAAGGGAGGATCTTATATTATTAAATCCAGAACTCTTATCCCTTTGCACATTTAATACTTCCAATTTTCTTTTTTTTCTTATTTTTTTTTCTTTTTGGATCAGACTCAGTGATGCTCAGAGGTTACTCCTGGCTCATGCACTCAGGAATTACTCCTAGCAGCGCTTGGGGAATCATGTGGAATACCGAGGATTGAACCTAGATTGGCCATCTGCTAAGCAAACACCATCCCCACTGTACTATAACTCTGGCCCCTTTAATTTTTTTTAGAATACTGTGTCCTCCTAATACCGAAGGACAATAGAAATGAGGACTAAGAGGACTGGTTCATAGTTGGAAACTTTCCGCAGGTTAGGAGTACGTGCGGGTGGATAGAGAAGTGATCACTGTGACAATGATAGCTGGAAATTCCAACACTCTGAACAAGAACTGAGTGCTGAAAGGAAAAAAGAATGCGGGAGTGATAGGGAGAGAGAGAGATAGAGAAAGAGAGAGAGACAGAGACAGAGACAGGACAAAGAAAATGAGAGAGACCTATAGAGAAAAAGAAAAGTGTCTGCCATTGAGGAAAGTTGGATGGGAAAGAGGGTGGTGTGAGGGAAACTAGGTAGTGGGAAATGTACACTGGTGAAAGGATGGGGGTTGGAACACTGTATGTCTGAAACCCAATCATGAACAAATTTGTAACTTGTGTCCTCCTGTTGTTCATTGATTTTGCTCAAGTGGGCCCAGTAACATCTCCATATTTTTGAGACCTGTTGTTACAGTGTTTGGCATATTAAATACATCACGGGTAGCTTGCCAGGCTTTGCTGCTTGCCAGGCTTTGCGGCGTGCGGGCGAGATACTCTCGCAGCTTGTCGGGCTCTCCGAGAAGGGCAGAGGAATAGAACCCAGGTCGGCCAGTCTGGCTGTGAGCATGGCAAATGCCCTACCACTGTGTATCTTGTGATGATTCAATAAATATATTAATTAGTTAATTGGATTTCCATATATATCACGTAGGATACTCTGGGAGTTGACGCTAAAAAATGAATAGTGGGAATGTGAGAGAATATAAATTTTAGAAACATATGAGTATAATAAAATTATAAAATATTTAAAAAAATTTAAAAATAACCTGTGTCCTTTGTGGAAATTTCATTTTCATTTTAAAAGTACTTAAAGATTTCCAGATACAGGAACTGGTGACATGGTACATGAAGTAAGGTTTCATACTCAATGGATTTGAATCCCCAGCACTACAAATGGTCACCCAAGTACCTCCGGATATCGCTACAAAACTAGGACTATTAAGCACTACCCTCTCTCCCAAATAGTTTTCTGGAATATTTGACCCATGGGTTGTTTAAAAGTATATAATTTTAAAATATTTACGGATTCAAAAAAAATTTACAGATTCTACAATATTGTTCTTTTGTTGATTTCTATTTTTAATTCCACAAGGTATATGAATATTATTTCCATGGCATCTATCTATGCCACAGTGATTCCGTAAGATATTTAAAAAAAATAACAACAACAAAAGAACTGAAAAGGAAAGAAAGCAAAAGGGAATGCCCTGCCACAGAGGCAGTGTAGGGTAGAAGGGATGGGGTGGGGGTAGTGGGAGGGATGCTGAGACCATTGGTGGTGGAAAACAGGCACTGGTGGAGGGATGGGTACTCAGTCAGTGTATGACTGAAACACAAACACAGAAGTTTGTAAGTCTATAACTGTACCTCCCGGTGATTCACTAATTAAAAAAAAAAAAAAGAACTGATCCCTGACATGAGGCCTGCTTGGGCCCCTCCATATTGGCCTTGATAGAGGTGAATTCCAAGTATGGAGGCCTAGAGACACTGCAGGTGCCATCACAATTCATGGTATGGAGGTCCTGGTGGCCCTGGATGTAGTGGGTAATGCAGCCCAGCTTCCTCTGAACACGGGATTCTCTGAGTTCATCTGGACTTCTGTCCGAACACGTCCTCTTTTACATTGTAAAGGGGGTAAATGGGTTTCTGGCTGGAAAGGATTTGCCCCCAGCCCTCCAGTGTCTCTAGACCAATACCTGCACTCCCCCTCCTTTTTCCCACGCCAGAGGGACCATGTTAACCTTCTGCAAGTATCTATTGATGGCCTTATCTGAGATCCAGCCTCCAATAATAGAAAACTAGGAGCTATTGGAAAAGGGGTTAAACTGAGTTATGGAGTGTGGGCATTCCAGGAAAGGCCTTAATGGTTACTACCCCAACCCCAGTTGTCATCCAACTAAGCAAAACTTGTGGAAACTTTCCAGCACTGCCTCCTTAGCAGCCATGGAAGCTGCACCTTCTAGCCCTTAGGCTATTCCCAATTCTCCCTACCAGTTGTGAAAGTTGCCAGCTCCCTCCCTCAGTGTGAGGCAAAAGTGGAAACGGTAAGTATCACTGTCTTGGGTTTACAATTATCCATCTTTATTGTAACCAGCTGTCTGGATACTAATAGACTCCTTCTGGACATATTGCCAGGCCAGATGTGCCAGGTGTGGAGTTCAGCGTGGGGCTTGGCAAACATGGGTGATGTTCTATCGGCTTATAGGACCTCTTTGCCCTGGGGGGAGGTACATCTGGTTGTGCTCAGGAGTCACTCCTGGCAGGACTCAGGGAACCGTATGGAGTGCCAAGGATCAAACCTGAGTTGTCCATATGCAACACAGGAGTCCTACCTGCTCTGGCCCCCTAATCTGTCTTTATGCCTTTGGGAGAATTAGGCCTGGTCTCTATCCCAGCATCCAATCTCCCAACCCCCACCAGCAGTGATACCTGAGCACAGAGCATGAAGGAAGCCCTGAGCACTGCCAGGTATGGTTCCCAAATGTAAAAGGAACAGAGGAAAGGTTAAGTAAAAGTAAAGTAAAGGCCCTCCCATTGATCATCGATTTGCTCGAGCGGGCCCAGTAACGTCTCCATTGGAGACTTTGTTGTTACTGTGTCTGGCATATCGAATACTCTCAGTAGCTTGCCGGGCTCTCCAAGAGAGGCAGAGGAATCGAACTCGGGTCGGCCATGTTGGCTGTGTGCAAGACAAACGCCCTACCCACTGTGCTAGGTATCAGTAGATAACAGTAGATATCACACACGTACACACACACACACACACACACACTCACACACACACTCAAACAGAATGTGTATATGCATTTACCAACTTGAGACTGAGGAAGACACCAGTGTATTACTGAAAATTGAGGTAAACTTGATAAAAATTAAAATTCATGGCCTCTAGAGCATACGCACTGTCCACTACTGAAAAAAAGTTACAAATTACAAGTCTTACAATAGTTTCTTTTTTAAGCAAGATAGCTTTTATTGAATGAAACTTGCTTAGAAAGAGGTGAGAGGAGAGAGAGAGGGGAAATGTGTTCGAGAGAGAACACAAGCTGCTCCAGAGTGGAAGAAGCAAGCAAAGAAAGAGACACACAAGCAAGCAAGCAGGATACTTGTTCAAGGGAGAACATGGGCTTGAAGGGCAAGCCTACAAATCATTTTTATTATTCAGAATCTCTTGCTGGACATATCCTCAGAGGTTGGGGGTCAGTTCCAGTATAGAAATAAGGCCAAACTGCATCCAGAAAACGAACTTTAAAGGTATACAGATTAGATTTGTCACTCAAATTGTAAAAGGAAACTTCACCCAAATCACAGTCTAAAAAAATACCAATCTTTGTAGGCATTACGACTGGGAAGAGATCGATTTTTTGAGTCCCCAACGCAACATAATCATCCACATCCCATCGTCCAACACCCCATAATCCATCTTGTACTGAAAAAGCTTGATTCGGTGCTTGATTCCTCCCGAGAAAAGTCTCTTTACAGACACCCACGATCCATCCAACTTTGTCCTTCACTTCCACCTGCCAGTAGTGCCTGCCAGCATTATAACCCTTGGAACCCAGAACAGCTGGGAAGAGGTAGAATCTCCATGGGCTATGAGTTGACTTTTGCCGTGTTCTTCCATATCGAACCGTTTTCCTATCTTCTGAGACAGTCAGATCATGATGTGCTGTTTCTGGATCTAGAAACACATCTACCTCAAATCGCTCGATGATTCTGTTTAGACCAGAATACTGGGGTGGCAAATGGTAACTGTATTCCTTTAACTGGAATGAAAAAGGCTCAGGGGACTTTAAGTTTTGATAGGCATGATAGATCCAGTTAACGTCTGTCAGTAATGCCAGGGCTGATTTGCTCTTTATGCCCTGTAACAGACGTTTTAATGTCGAGGTATACTCGGAACACTGTGTTCGGGTTTCACGCAGTTTGGTCTCAAAAGCCATTTCCTCCTCTTCTAACTGCTGAAGAAGAGTTTCTCGCTCATTTTGAAGACAGAATTTAAGCCGCTCACATTCAGACTCTATTTCGTCTCTTGCATGTTCTACCTGTTTTTTCAACTCCAAGGCTCTTCTGGTTTGTATAATCCTGACTTTTTCTAGTCGTCTCACTTTTTTCTTCCATGACTCAATGCACCGCTCCAATCTTTTCTTATAATAGGGAGCAGCCCTCTCGACAGGCCAGATGTGATGTTTCTTGTGGTCGGAGGAGAAGCTGCACTGTGAGCACAAAACCTCCAGGTCTTGCTGACAGAAAAAGGCCAACACTAGATTATGCTTTTTACAAACAACCTTTTCTTTCTGCTTCCTCCTCTTGCTTCTTCTTTTCTGGAGCAGCTTAGCAGCTTCAGTCAAATTACCCAGTTGGGTGTTCCTCCTGAACTTCTTTCCTGGAAAGCACATTCGACAAATAGGGCAGGGAAAAATATCCTTTAGGTCCTCCCAGAACTTGTTGATGCAAGAGAAACAGAAGTTGTGGCCACAGTTAATGGTCACTGGGTTCTTCAAGTAGTCGTTACAGAGGAAACAGCTAGCTCCTGCCTGGAGGTCTTCCAGGGCCGTCTCCATCTCCACTGACATAAAGACCAAAGTGGGAAGGTGGTATGACCTTTTGCTCTCTAGAAGACAAAACCCAGTGAACAGTGAATATCCTCCTATAGATATCGCGAAATGACCGGTTTTCAGTTTAACTGGCTTGACATGTTTATGGCAGCCTCTACACATCTGTTTTATCCTTTAGCCTGTTACCTTTAGAGCGTTTGTTGTCAAGAATACTCCCACAGGCTATATATAGTCGATGGAACACTGGACTGTGTCAGCTGAGCTGCTGGCCTTAGCACTGGATGATGTGAATGATGGCTTTCTTATTCAGGAAAATAGCCTCAAGTCCAAGACTAAATCCTCCTAAATCCTCCTAAACAGTGAGAAAAACATTATGTTAAAATACCGTTCAATAAGTACTGAAGTATTAAAATGTTCACATAAGAATCAAATACAAACACTAAGATTGTTGAGCGGAAATTCTTTTTAAAAATACATAAGATATTCATGATTGTAGCAATTCACTTCACATATTTTTATAGTTTGAGGGTCACAATTTGTGGTGTGGAGTCAGAGAGACAATACAGTGAGTAGGGTGCTTGCCTTGTATGCAGCAAACCTGACCAGATCCTATCTCCAGTATCCCATAGGGTCCCCAGAGCCCTACGAGAAATGATGCCTGAGCACAGAACTAGGAGTCAGCCCCAAAGACTTCCAGGTGTGGTCCAAAACCATGCAAAATTAGAAAAACAAAAAAGAAAACCCAAACAATTGGTGGTGCTCTGAAGGTCATACCCACCCTGGGGTCAGCCTCTCTGCCCACTGTACTGTCACCTCCTGCACTTTCTCTGCCTAGGATCTAGGGATGGACAGTGCAGGACTCCTAGCTGTGCTGGGGCTGGGAGAACCCCGAACACCAGGTCTAACTATGTGGGTCTGACAGTTCTGAGCTCGCCTAGTACCACCAGTGCAGATCATTTGGGTCCAGCTCCAGACATAGTCCACCCACCCCGCCCTTAGAATATCTAGCTGTTGGTCCCTCCAGTGCTGTATGTAAGAGCCGGCTTGCAGAACTCGGAAAATGACCATTTTTGAGAAAATGTAAACTTAAACATTTTCTGTAAACATAAAACACCGAGACCTTTTTTAACCTCACACAACTGTCCATCTAATGCGCGGAGCCTGCGATGTGACTTTGCCCTTATTACAATATTTTGGTGGGACCTTCCAATACCCATAATAGATTGTCAAATGCCTGAAGTGGAAATGGCCTCCAGCTTGCTTATTTTTTTTCACCCGGGCAAATGATTAAAAAGCATTTCAGCAAAGAATTAAGGAAAGAAAGAGAGCCTGGGGTAGAGAACTTACACCCCAAAGGACCCACCACAGACTGCTCATCTATCAAGCTGAAACCATCACTCAGATTTTTGTGAGCATTAATAATAGCATAAACTGACCCTGGACATAGCCAACATGAGAGATTGGGGGGAGGGGTATCTCAAAGGTCCACATGGGGGCTACTTCGTGTGCCACACTCTTCCTTCTTACCTATCACCACAGGCCCATGCCCTATCTCCTACCCCCACACCCCACCCCTGTCTCCCGCCCCGCCTCCCCACCCCTGTCTCCCCGCCCCGCCTCCCTGCCTCATTGAGTCTAATCTTTTCAAGCCCATGTGTACCAATATCTCCAGACTGTCTTGTTTTGGGGACACATCCTGCTGTGTCCAGGGCTTACTCTTGACCATATAATCAGAAATGGAAGGCCATAAGAGGTTCGGGGTATAGAACCCATGTTGACTGTGTGCTCTGTTCACTGATAGTACTCAGTTCACTGTACTATTACTCCAGACATGGGCTCACATTGGCTCTCTCTTCATCCTTAACACGCCTACCCTCAGATCTGTCCAACTCAAAATTATGTTCCAGTTTGCACCTCTACCATCTCTTCAAGAGACCTCACTAAGCCTGAGTTTAGTTTCAATAACAACTCCCCACATTCTGGATCAGATCAAAATCTTGTTTAATTAAGGTAGCCAGCACCCCGACCTAATGCTCCCAAGAGCCACCCCAGACACAACAGACCCAGCGGGATCAACGTGAAGCTAGCTCCAGCACACCCAAGAACACTCACCACAGTGGACCTGCAAGAAGGGTCGGTGCAGCCCCTGTCCGGCAAGAAGCAGCAGGAACCTCAGATCCAGGTCCAGAGGTGGATCTGAAATCAAAATCCCAGGAGACTAAATATGCGAGAGCTATAAGCCCATGACACAGTCTGGACCACGATTGGCTGTAACTCCGGAAAAGGGTGAGTCAATGACCCACCCTAGAGCTATAAGCCCATGACACAGTCTGGACCACGATTGGCTGTAACTCCGGAAAAGGGTGAGTCAATGACCCACCCTACCAGCCAGTGAGGGAGGGAAGAGATCCTGGCACACCTACAGGCATTTTCCCCTCTGCTATCATTTTGTTATTAATTGCATTCAATCTCTTGAGGTGCAGTTTTTAGGTTTCTTCCTATTTTTCAGCCCCGTGAGCAATTTGGGATTAAAAGGAAGGTTGAAGGTTGGGTTGGATCTTTCCCTTCCTTCCTTCCTTTCTTCCTTCCTTCCTTCCTTCCTTCCTTCCTTCCTTCCTCTGTCTGTCTCTCTCTTTTTTTTTTCTGTTTATTTTTTTTTTGTTTGTTTTTCTTTGAATCCCCTGAAGGTGAATTTTTCAAAATTACATTGCCACACCCTCATTTCATACACTGAAGGATTACATTTTGGAATGAAAGAGGTACATTTCCAGCAAGGATCTCTTCACATCTTAACAGATAGAACTGCCACACCCAGTAAATTCTGCCCCGCTCTGGCTCTCTGAAATCTTCTGAGAAACTGTCACAGTAAAATTTTACTTAGTTGAATAAACCAGAGGTTAAAACATCTTTAAGACTCAAGAAATCAGCACAGGTCGAACTTAAAAGTTATTGGTTTGGTTTGCATCTCAACGGGGAGGGTCTGGATGTTTAAAAGATGAAAAACTCTTTATCGAGACTGAACAATAGGCAATAATCTTGCTGCCCCAAGAACTTGCAACCTTGAGAATTTCGGTTTAGACTTGTTCTGTTTTGTTTGGGGGTCACACCCCTCTGTGCTTTTTTACCCTCCACTTGCTAGGATAGAACCAAATAGTATCCCACATGAAAGCATCTCTGCAGCCCTTTGAGCCACCTCCTGACCCAGGAGTTTTTAATAGGGATAAAAGCCAATGAACAAGATATGATAACCTTTGTGGCTGGAGCAGTAGCATAAAGGTTAGGGCATTTGACTTGCACGCGGCCGACCCAGATTGGATTCCCAGCATCCCATATGGTCCCCTGAGCACCACCATGGCTAATTCCTGAGTGCAAGCCAGGAGTAGCCCCTGTGCATCGCTGGGTGTGACCCAAAAAGAAAAAAAAAGGATATGATAAGCTTGAGTTTTGCATGGATGACAGGATACATCAGGAAATAGACCTTTATTGCCATTAAGAGATCTAGGATGAGCGGTTGAACACGAGTGTAAGTGAGCGTACACTCAACTATTAAAGACGTGACTTCCAAAGTAAAATATGGCCATGGCCACATAACAGATTAGTGAAATATCTGACATTTTTCTCAAAATTCAATCTGGAAATCTGAAGATACCCTAATTCAGTCGGGCAACTACCATCTACCATAAAGTAGTGGTCCAAGCTAGGACTACTAGGAAGAGAATCTATGAAACTGAGTCACCAACCTTCCCATTGTGCTCTCTCTGATGGCCCTCCCATTCAAGCATCCTTCCTGTCTCTACTCTCAATAAACTGTTACTTCTTGGCAACTTTTCTTTCTTGTATTCAATTTTTGGTGGGCCTGGAAAATCCAGGATTACTGGACATCTCATTCACACCAAACTTTATGGGCAACAATGTTCTCAAAATAGCTCTTTTGCCTGAAAGGTTACAACAAGAGATTTTTATTTATTTATTTATTTGGGAATTTGGACCACACCAACTGGTGCTCAAAAGAGTGTCACTTCTAGCTTTGTGCTCAGTGTTTGAGGAAGCATGGGGTACCTGTGGTTGAACCTTGACCTCCTGCATGCAAAGCATGTGCTCAACGCTTTGAGCTGTCTTTTCAGATCCTCAAAAGAAAATTGTATTGAAGTGATGCATGCTGAAAGCAGACTATAGCGTGAACACAATGACTGCTCAATACCTCTATTGCAAACTACAACACCCTTGAGGAAAGTGAGCAAAAGGGAATGCCCTACCACAGAGGCAGGGTGGGGTTGGGGGGAGGGGGGTGGGCTACTGGGATCATTGGTGGTGGAGAATGGGCACTGGTGGAAGGATGGGTACTGATCATTGTATAACTGAAACCCAAGCAGGAAAGTTTGTAAGTCTACAGCTGTACCTCATGGTGTTTCACTAATTAAAAAAAAAAAGAAAGAAAAGTGTGTGTAGGGTTGAGGAGGGTCAATAAAAAAATAGTGTATCAGATAAAATTTCTTGTTTCGAACACCGTCATCAGAGGTTCAATCTCTATTTACACATAGGGTCCCTCAACACTGCCAGGGAATTACTGAGCACAGCTGGGTGTGGTCCAAAAACCAAAAAGAAAAGGGAACAGGGAGCACAGTTTTAGAAAGGGTGGGTTGCAGGCTGTGTGCCTGGGGTGATCAGTTAATTCTTTAAAGTGATGATTTCCCAAGAGAATTTCTTTTTTAACTTTTTTAAATTGATTGTAAATTACAATATGTTAAAGATGGTTTCTCATGCACATAATTCCGATACAGTGTACCCACCCCCTCCTCCAAAGAACCCCAGCACCCTTCCATTTCAAACCCCCACCAACACTGAACTTTGTGGATTAATTTTTTAGTTGTGTTGCCTTAGGCCCTTTTTTACCACTTTTCTGTATATCTTTAAGCCCCACACCTGAGATCTATCTGTATCAATTCTTTTTCCCTCTGATTGACTTCACTCAGGATGAAATCCTCTATTTCTATCCATGTTGTTGCAAATTGTATGATTTTGTTCTTTCTTTGAGCTATGTAGTATTCCATTGTGTAAATATACCACAATTTCTTAATCCAGTCATCTGTAGTTGAACATCTGTGTTGTTTCAATATCTTGGCTATTGCATTAAGTGAGGCAATGAACATAGGTGGGCATATATCCGCTCAGAGTAAGGTTTCTGTGTTTTGGGGATAGATGCCAAAAAGTGGCATTGCTGGTAGTTCTACTCTTATTTATTGCATCGACCTCCATTTTTTTCCATAAAGACTAAAACAGGTCACATTCCCACCAACAGTGAATGAAGGGTATTTTCTGACCACAACCCCACCAACATTCGCTTCTGTCAGACTTCCACTGTAATGGCAAAACAGATTTCTGATTATGTTTTACATCCTCTTTTCCTTTAGAACAAGAAAACAGGTCTTTTTAATATCTGAAACCCTACCTAAAGTGATTCTGTTTTCTAACATTGAACTTACTTCATAAATTAAGCTTGTGTAGAGGTGGTTTCCAGGTTCATTAGATGTCAAAAAGAATTACGTTGCTTTTGTTTTTTAATGCTACATATTTTGAAAATTGTATATTTATATATACAATTGTATATGTATATAATTGTATATTTTGGAAATTTTAAAATGCATTTTATTATAGAAAGTTCTTAATAGTCTGCCCACAATAGTCCCTCAGCATGAAGTTCCCTTTATTTTAAAGACAAAGCAATTTAGTACATCTTGTTTTCAAAAAACTGCCTTGCGATGTTGGGCTGCATCTTCCAAGTCAGTCCAACATGGATGGTGCCCTCAGTTTTCATCTTCTAGAAGGAAGCCTTCCCACGACGCAGCAAACTGCAGACTCAAGATGACATTTCCTTTTGCTGTTCTGGACCTCCTTTTACTAATAGTACAACCTAAAAAAATGCAAACACTAACAAAACCTGAACACAGCAGCACAGAACAGCACATGATCATTCCGAGAACAACCAAGTTCTGAAGTCAAGGCTAAGAGACTTTCCTTGCTTCTGTGGTTCTAGTAGAAAAACCTCTGTATCCTCCCTGTCAAGATATTGTCTGTCATTCATCCCACAGCCTGGAAGAAGTCAGACTTTTTATTATTTTCTGACTCATTTGCATGTTTATATTTTTTGTGTTTCGTTGTTTGGAGGGCCTACCTTATGTGCTCAGGTCCTGACTCTGTGCTCAGAGGTCATTCCTGGCAGGGCTCAGGAGACCATAGAGAGTGCTGGGAATTGAACCTAGGTCAATTGAGTAAAAGGCAAGCACCTACCTGTTGTCCTATTTCTTTGGCCTGACTTTGTTTTATCTTTATTACAGTTCAGGTCCATTGTTTACAATAGTATTAACATTTATTATACAAAGTCACTGTATCCTACCACCCCCAAAATGCCCAAGGTAACTGTCCCTATGTAATTTTTTCTCTTCTCTCCCCTTCAACCATTTAGTAGTCTGAGTTTTGCGATCCAAAGCCAAGGACTTGTTGTTCCTTGATGCTGTATCTAACTTTGTTTTTTCCTTCCTGTATGCCACAGCTGAGTGATGCCATCTGGGAATTCCCTTCTCTCTCTGATTTATTTTGCTTAAGTATCAGTGAGGGGCTGCTGCAGACTCTGTGCTCAGGGTCACTCATGCTGGTTTAGGGGACTATGCAGTTCCAGGAATTAAAACCAGGCCTCCCACAGGCCACTTCACTCTATTGGTTGAACTCTCTAGCCCTCTTTCTGCAATCTTCATAACCATTTACTCCGTGACCGAGCAAATTCATAGGTTCTGCAATTGGGACATAGACATCACTGGTGCACTATTATTCCATCTACCATGTACAGAAAGGTACTTTTCTTTCTTTCCCCTCGAGATATTTCTAAGTAAGTTTTCAGTCAGAAGTATAGCTTCTCTCCCCCGCGCCCCCCCGCCCCCCCCCCCTGCAATTGTACAGACAGGTAGAAAAGAGGTGAGGTGGATTTAAGTAAGGGAAGACAGACCTGTGTTTTTATGTGAGAAGTCAGAAGCTCACTGCAAAATTTTCAGGTGGGGTGGTCTTACTTTTTTTTTTTTTTTGCGGCAGGGAGGGTGCACACCTGGTTGTGCTCATGGCTTACTCCTGGCTCCATGCTCAGGGATCATTCCTGGTGGTATAGTGCAAGAGATACAACCCCGGTTGGCCACATGCAGGACAAATGCCTTAACCCCTCTCCTGTCTCTCAGGCTATAAGCAGTGTTTTGGTTGGAAAGGGACAGTGAGAAGGAAAGGAAATGCTGGAGGCAGAGAAAAGTCTTCTGATAGATAGCAGGAAGCTAGCCTAGCACTTGGGGTGGAAGGATCCTGGTTAGATGTAGCTAACCATCTAGGCACTCCCCTGCCCTAGAGAAGTGCCTGGAGCAGTATGTAAATGCTGGGGATTTCCTGAACAAGAGTGAAGGACTGACAGGAAGGAAAGCAAGTAGTGGTTTTGATTCCCTTTACTAGGATGTAAGACAGGGGAAAGGGTTTTTCCCTGACTCTTCAATTATCAGTTTAACAGGAAGATCTAATATATATATATATATATATATATATATATATATATATATATAGGACAATAATACCTCAGAAGTAGAGTAGACATAAAAATCTTGCTTACTCTTTTGATCTCTAAAAAAAAAAACGGAGCTGGGGATTAAACATGCAAAGCATATGCTTTCCCATTGAGTCACAGTGCCCAATCCCGTTAAGAATTGGTTTATTCTAATAAAATAGGAGACTAACACCCAGGAGTGGCCAGGATTAGTACTAGGATGTTTGCGCCATGGCTTGGAGGCCAGCTACACATGCTAGGGGGAGAGGGAGCTCAGATAGAGAAGGGAGCATCAAATAAAGGGTGTTGAGAGGATCCTCCCAGGATGGGAGATGCATGCTGAAAGCAGACTATAGACCCGACATGATTGCCACTCAATGCCTCTTTTGCAAACCACAGCACCCAGAAGGAGAGAGAGAACAAAAGGGAATACCCTGCCACAGAGGAAGGGTGGGATGGGGGGATGGGGGGGTGGGAGGGATACTGGGACCCGTGGTGGTGGAAAATAGGCACTGGTGGAGGAATGGGTATTTGACCATCGTATAATTGAAATCTAAGCACAAAACTTTGTAAGTCTACAGCTGTACCACATGGTGTTTCACTAATAAAAATTAAAAAAAAAAGAAAATGTCATGAGATAACGTAATAAAATGATCCCAATGAAAAAATTGAAATAGGACGTTATCACCTATGGACAAAATGCATGTGTATGAAGTATTTGAAGACTATATTTCACCTAGCCTATTTTCTAACCTCTATGTATTAAAGCTACTATAAAACCAGAATAAGAAATATAAATTCTTATATACAATACCAAATTATTTTTTTAACTAGTATATAGGGAAAATATCCCTCAGAAGTAGGCCAATTATTTTCTTTCTCTCTGGATTTTTAATTAAATAATATTAGGAAACCAAAAGATACATTATGGTTACATTATTAAAGATTATAAATTTACTCAAAAATTTAAAATAAGCAATTAGTGTTCATTTTAAAACATTCATACCAATTTAACACTTATTGGGTTTTTTACTTTTAAAGTTTGTGAATCTTACAGTGTTTTAAGGTCTCTATTACCTATATGGTGAAAAATAAAAAACTATTTGAAGTTTAAAAAAAAATAATTGGCTTATTCTGGGACTGGAGAGAAAAATGTAATAATGGGCTAAAGCACAAGCTTTGCGTGCAAGTATGCTTCCCTTCCCCCCAAAAAAAAAACCCGAAACAAATAATCATCTTAATTCAGAAACCTAATCCAAGTTGCCAGCATTAGGTGGATAAATTGGGTTTTATGTGCTCCTAAATTAGAAATTGGAGGAGTGGGGGATGGGGGGTATACCGTAGAGCTTCGTGCTTGGCTTGCATGAAGTTTGGTTTGGTGCTTGGCTTGCGTGGGTTGATCCCTGACACCCTGTATGGTTCCCCAATCCTGCCATGTGTATTGATCCCACAGCGCAGAGCCTGCAATAAGCCCTGAGCATAGCCAGCTGTGATTCAAAAACAGCAACAAAATTTCTGGTTTAAGGTAAAGTTAAAATATACACAAAAGTAGAATGACCCTCATGTAAATGGTTACAAATGTTTCCATCTCAAACACAGTCTTCTCCCTCTTCTAACGTCAGTCACATTTCTGAGTACCTCAGTATGTAACTCTAAAGCATAAAAAGAGCACCGGTTCCACAAAGATAGGTTAAGTGTGTAATAAATCCCTAAATAGCTAGTGTCCACAGTTCAAATTCTCCCTTTTCCTTTCAGCTGATTTTCTTGAATCATAGAGAGAATGACAAATTTGTGACTGTCCACAAATTAGGATTTATACAGTCTAGCATAGAATTTCGGGCCGGATCGATAGCACAGCAGGTAGGGCATTTGCCTTGCACGCAGCTGACCCGGTTTTGAGCCCTACGCTGCTCTCGGAGAGCCAGGCAAGCTACCAAGAGTATCCCACCCACATGGCAGTGGCTGGCAAGCTCCCCCGTGGCGTATTCTGTATGCCAAGAACAGTAACAAAAAGTCCCAAAATGGAGACATTACTGGGAATTGCTTGAGCAATTCAATGAACAATTGGAGGACAGTACTACAGTGCTACAAGTATCAATGAACTGGGTTCTGGGGAGCATGTAAACTTGCTGCTCTTCCTTTGACTCTTTGGGTGAAAATGTCAAGTGACCATTATAGATCTAGAGTTTAAGACCAGGTTTCTAAGCAGGAAGTAGAAAAGCACATAAATGTGGGCCTCGGAAGTAATACAGTGGTACCATACATGTCTGGACTATGTGAAGACTTAGGATCTAAGGTGACTAGAAAGAATATTTGGAATGTAGTGTTGGGGTCATTACTGGTGGCGTCACTGTCACTGTCATCCCGTTGTTCATCAATTTTCTCGAGCGGGCCCAGTAACGTCTCCATTTTGAGACTTTGTTGTTACTGTCTTTGGCATATTGAATAAGTTATGGATAGCTTTCCAGGCTTTGCTGTGAGAGCGAGATACTTTTAGTAGCTTGCCAGGCTCTCCGAAAGGGGCAGAGGAATCGAACCGGGGTCAGTCAGGCCAGCTGCGCATAAGGCAAATGCCCTACCGCTGTGCTATCGCTCCAGCCCACTGGTGGTGGTAAGTGTTTTATTTTTAACTTATTTATTTTTAAATCCAGATGCAGCTGTGCTCAGGGCTTACTTCTGGCTTATACTCAAGCGTGACTTCTGGACCCTTTGTGATGCTGGGGATCAAACCCCATTAGGCTGTAGTACTACAGCACTGTCCTCCTGTTGTTCATAGATTTGCTCGAGCGGGCACCAGTAACATCTCACAACAAGTCGTGAGACTTGCTGTTACTGTTTTTGGCATATCGAATACGTCACAGGTAGCTTGCCCGGCTTGCCGTGCGGGCCAGATACTCTCAGTAGCTTGCCAGGCTCTCCGAGAGAGGCGGAGGAATCAAACTCGGGTTGACCATGTTGGCTGCATGCAAGGCGAACACCCTACCCGCTGTGCTATCACTCCAGCCCTAATTGGCTGTATTAAAACAAATTCCTTACTATGTAGCTTAGTCCTGGATCTGCACTCAGGGATTATTCCTTGCAGGCTCAGGCAGGAAACCATAGTGAATGACAGGATCAAACCTGGGTCAGCGACATGGAAGGCAAGCACCTTACCACCTCTCCAGCCCCTGTTACATAGATTTGAAAGGAAACTACTGTTACAGTTCTTGAATCTAAGTATTAATAAATATATACTTATCAGTGCTGGATATAATCATTTAGCATAGATATTGATAACCATTTTTTCTTAGCTTTATAGCAACTGGAGGAAAGCTGTGAATATTGATTGAGGAAAGTTGACATTGGTGATGGGATTGGTTGTTGGAACACTGTATTCCTGAAACTCAACTAAGAATGACTTTTTTAAATCACAGTAAAAGGTAAAGGTATAGGCCCTCCCGTTGATCGTCGATTTGCTCGAGCAGGCCCAGTAACGTCTCCATTGGAGACTTTGTTGTTACTGTGTCTGGCATATCGAATACTCTCGGTAGCTTGCCGGGCTCTCCGAGAGGGGCGGAGGAATCGAACTCGGGTCGGCCATGTTGGCCGCTTGTAAGGCGAACGCCCTACCCGCTGTGCTACCAACATGGCCGACCCGAGTTCGATTCCTCCGCCCCTCTCGGAGAGACCGGCAAGCTACCGAGAGTATTTGATATGCCAAACACAGTAACAACAAAGTCTCCAATGGAGACGTTACTGGGCCCGCTCGAGCAAATCGACAATCAACAGGAGGGCCTTTAACTTTATTTGTTGTAAATAAAACAAAAAATTTTTTAAATGTAAAAGATAATTCAGGTCTTCTGTGCAACAGTAAAGTATTCTGAAAGCATTGCAAAAGTTCACAATTGTTATTATATAATACATTATCTGTGAGGTTGGAAGATTTGACTTTCATCAATTTTGATGTTACAGAATCAATGTTGACTAATTTTAATGATACCAAAAACATTACTTTTATGAAAGGAAGAATGATAAAATATTTCCAATTTTTTGGAAGAATATGTAAGTATGATATTTAACTAGTGGCTGACATTTCCACATAGACAAAAAATCTGAATAGACAGTACACCCTATCTTTAATTCTGTGTGGTGGAACTGTGATTGCCTATTTTGTATGTTTTGAGGGTTTTATATCTAATATTATTTTATTCATATTGCATATACATGCACATAATGAGTCTAGTTAGAAAACATTTTTTTTCTTTCCATTATGTTTTCTGTTTTTTTTTGTTTTGTTTTGTTTTGGTTTGTTTATTCACAAGCAGGTTAGGGCTGACTTCCAACTTCATGCCTAAGCAAGGATCACTCAGGGGACCAAATTAGTTTCAAATAGTGTATTCCTCATCTCCTTCTGAGCCCACACTATAGGCACCTTTAACGTTCATGTTTATACTAACATCATCCTGAGTACAATATCACTGTCACTGTTCTCCCATTGTTCATCGATTTGCTCGAGTGGGCCCAGCAACGTCTCCATTGTGAGACTTGTTACTGTATATAGGTAAAGGTAAAGGTAAAGGCCCTCCAGTTGTTCCTCGATTTGCTTGAGCAGGCCCAACGTCTCCATTGGAGACTTTGTTGTTACTGTGCGCGGGCAGCTTGCCAGGCTCTGCTGTGCGGGCGAGATACTCTCGGGAGCTTGCTAGGCTCTCTGAGAGGGAGAGAGGAATCGAACTCAGGTCAGTGATGTTGGCTGCATGCAAGGCAAACGTGCTACCCGCTATGCTATTGCTCCATCCAAATATTCAAAGTATAAATTTTAATTCTCTCCTATGTTACTGTGTGCAGAAACTGACATAGCATATATATATATATATATATTTTTTTATGAAACAATGGAGCCACCATGCGGAAGCTGAATAGGCGGAAGCAGAGAGAAATTTTAGGCAAAAAAGGGCCAAGGGACTCTTGCTGACATAGAAATGAAAACTGAGGGGCTGGAGATACAGTACAGTGTTCCAACACACTTGTCTTGAACATGGATCCCAAGGCTTCTCCAGAAGTGATTCCTGAGCCCAAGAGCCAGTAGTAACGCCTGAGCTTTGCTGGGTGTGGCCTCCCAAAAATTCAAACTGATTCCTGGTCTTGCCGTTGGATTCATTTCTGAAACTTTATAAAAGAGAGAACTCAAAAAGTCTTCCAGAGATTTCTAAATTTGCTCTTCAGCAAAATGGCTATCAAAGATGTAGAGACTAGAAAATCAGGATTTTTAGTATAGCAGCTGAAGTTCTTTAATTTATTAATCTATTTATTCTGGTTTTGGGGCCACACCCAGCGATGTTCAGAGTTTAATCCTGTCTCTGCACTCATGAATTACTCCTGGTAGTGCTTGGCAACCATACGGGATGCCAGGATCAAAACCTGGGTGGCAGTGTGCAAGGTAAGCTCTCTACCCATTGTACTATTTCCTCAGCCCTTGGTGAGATTATTTTTAAATCAACTAATATCTTTCACCTATTAGATGGAAAACAATTTTTCAAAGACCTCTAGGCAACAGGAAACTGCTGATTATGAAGAGAGATAAAAGCTGTGTCCAATGAATAATTCAATGGGGGCAAAATGAACATCCTGACATAGACTTTCAGATTTCACTTTCTTCCTTAGCAATGGAATTCAGTGCAAATGAAAACATGCATTTTAGCACAGCACAACGACATCTGGTACTGGTTCAATCCTGAGAGATTCTTCTGTGCCTCACCACTAATCAGAAACTCAGAATATCCTTTTAGCTCCTGTTGGTTCTGTCCTCCTTCCTGGGGGAGGATCCGCCACACCTTAAAGAGTGTCAACAATGTCCTAGACCCACCTAGTTGCCTATAAATGCCCTGCTCACAACAGAAGAGCACAAACTGCTATCAGCCTGGTGTCCTATTGTCTTCGAAGAGATCTGTCAGAGACCAGCCCTGAAGAAACGCAGAGCAAATATCCTTGAACTGTTCAAGGTAAGCAGGACGACATGATCACCTTGGAAGTGGATTGATCAAGGGATTATAGTTATGGGAGATGGTCTGTATGGATTCACAGATGGGTCTTGTACAATAAGGTTGGGTGGTACGGGTGGGGGTGCTAATCTGGTCAGAAGAGACTGAAAGTAATGTTAAGTTGTCACAGGTCAGGAACCAAAAAGGGATTGGAAGTGGAACAATAATAACAATAATAATAATAACCTTTCCATAGGACCCACAAGAAATTGGAGTTAGCTCAGAAGTGTTCATAGAATGCTTTTAAAAAGCATCTTTGAGTGTCTGGAGCGATAGCACAGCGGGTAGGGCGTTTGCCTTGCATGCAGCCAACATGGCCGACCCGAGTTCGATTCCTCCGCCCCTCTCGGAGAGCCTGGCAAGCTACCGAGAGTATTTGATATGCCAGACACAGTAACAACAAAGTCTCCAATGGAGACGTTACTGGGCCCGCTCGAGCAAATCGATGTTCAACGGGAGGGCCTTTACTTTTACTTTTACTTTATTATGATTTATTGACATTAAAACGGGTTCTATCCATTAATTATCAAAAAAATTAGAATTTACGCATGAACTAATGTGTGGTCTGAGTTTTGCTTGAAAAGGCTGAGAAATAGAAAGCTGGAGTTACATTTGTATTGGAGGATTTGTTGTGGTTATCATAATAGTATTGTTTCATCTGCCTAAAATGCTGTCTAGTAATATATTAGAGCTCACCATTATTGTGTTGCCCCTCTTCTAACCAAATCAAATTTTATCTTACTCTTTTCTGTCTTTTCCCCTACATTTCAAATATCTGAGATTTCTTATCTTTTTCTTCCCTACATTTCAAATACCTGAGTTATCAAAATTTCTGAGTCTACAATGTTACTTCAGGGATTACTCCAAATATCCCTAACCTCCTATTATTGTTTTCACTCTACGTTCTTTCCACTCATGGTTCCTGCTTCTTAGACCCCATATCAAACTTCAAATGGAGAGGAATTCATTTTGGTTAGGACCATAGGGTGACAGTCAGGGCTAGATCTCTCTCTTACACATCACTGACTGCATTCTCCCCAGAATCTGCCTACATTCACCAATCTCTAAGATCCAAGATGCTTTTTATATTTTTTTAATTTTTAATTTTTTGCTTTTTGGGTCACACCAGGCAATGCACAGGGGTTACTCCTGGCTCATGTACTCAGGACTTGCTCTTGGCGGTGCTCGGGGGACCATATGGGATGCTCGGAATTGAACCCGCGTCGGCTATGTGCAAGGCAAACACCCTACCCGCTGTGCTATTGCTCCAGACACTCAAAGATGCTTTTTAAAAGCATTCTATGAACACTTCTGAGCTAACTCCAGTTTCTTGTGGGTCCTATATAAAGGTTATTAAAGGTAAAAGGTAAAGGCCCTCCCGTTGATCATCGATTTGCTCGAGCAGGCCCAGTAACGTCTCCATTGGAGACTTTGTTGTTACTGTGTCTCGCATATTGAATACTCTCGGTAGCTTGCCGGGCTATCCGAGAGGGGCAGAGAAATCGAACTCGGGTCGGCCATGTTGGCTGCGTGCAAGGCAGACACCCTACCCGCTGTGCTATCGCTCCAGGTTATTATTATTATTATTATTGTTATTATTAAAAGGAAGTCTTGTAGCAATTAGATGCTCAACGCTACATTGTCTTATATTACTTTTTCTGTCAGAATAAGTGCATTTGTATGAGAAAAATGAATTAAATGAGTATTTGTTAGAGCTTGCAAGAAAATTGGAAAAAGTGTTCAGTTTACTTAAGGAAAGTGAGTAATGAGCATATATTTTCTTCTTACAGCTCGGTTACTGGAGGATTGAACTATATTCTGGGAGACTTATCTTCAGAAGACTTATATTCCAGGGCCAGAGTGATAGTACAGCGGATAGAGCATTTGCCTTGCATACAGCCGACCCCCAGCATCCCATGTGGTCCCCCAGCTCTGCCAGGAGTAATTTCTGAGTGCAGAGCCAAAAGTAACCCCTGAGCATTGCCAGGTTTGCCCAAAACAAACAAAAAGAAAAAGTCAAAAAGAAAAGAAAAAAATCATTCTAAAAGATCTATCTTCAGAATACTTATATTTTAAAAGACTTATCTCCAGACATCCTTCTTCCAAGAATGGCTTTTTCCGCTTCCCTGGCCGAACTCCAATCAGAAGCCAGCTGCCCTCTCTGTCTAGATAACCTGAGAGACCCAGTGACTCTAGCCTGTGGCCACAACTTCTGTGTCTCCTGCATTCAACAGCGCTGGGTTGACCTACAGGACATCTTCCCCTGTCCTGTCTGCCTCCACCACTGCCCTGACAGGAACTTGAAGAGAAACAACCAATTGTGTCACATCACTGACATCGTTAATCAGCTCCCCATCAGAGAGAATAAAAGGAAATGGCAGGAACAGAAACTATGTGAGAAGCACCAGGAGGTCTTGGACATGTTCTGTGAGGAGGATTCTGAGCTCTTGTGTCCCCAGTGCAGGACCGCCCATGACCACCAGGATCACTACCTCATCCCTGCTGAGAGAGCTGCAGTGAGTCAAAGAAAGAAGCTCAGAAGCTACATGGAGCTCCTGAAGAGGAAGATTGAAACCACTGAAACAGATTGTAAGAAACAAATTTCAAAATTTCTTGAAGAGAGTCGGAAGGTGGAACACCAGAAGACAGAATTAGATTCTGAATTTAAAGAATTCATATTTTTCTTGAGAAGGGAACATTTTGCAAGTGATGCCAGATTAATTAAGGAAGAGAACAAAGAGAAGGATAAACTCACCGAAAACAAAAGCTATATTTCAAGTCACATGGACACACATAAAAATCTTCTAAGTGACGCAAGAAAAAAGTATTTGCTGCCCAACCTAGAGTTGCTATCCAGCATCAAAAGTATTCAAAGTCGGCACAAAGACTTAACCCTCCCAGCAGTCTTTTTGTATAAACTCAAGACAGAGAGTTTAGCCGTCCCTCCACATTATTTTGGTCTGCACACAATGATCAGCACGTTCCAGGTAGATTTGACACTTGATCCTGAAACTGCACATCCAAGTCTGATTATCTCCAAAGACAGGAAAAGTATATCTACAACAAGTCTACCGCAATTTCTTGACAACTCCCAGACATTTACTCCTTACCCAGCTGTGCTCAGCTGTGAGGGCTTTGATGGGGGCAGGCATTTTTGGCAAGTAGAAGTCACAGGGGTTGGTGAATGGTCCATAGGTGTTTGTAAAAAATCATTCTGCGGAAATTCGGGGATACTACCAACCCCTGAAAATGGCTATTGGGCATTTTTACAGACTGCAAAGAACACTGAACAGGACATGGACATTAAACAAGCAGACCCAGGTATGCAATTTGGTGTATTTCTAGACTATGAACTGGGAGAACTTTCCATTTATCGTTTGAATAACAGATTATATTTGTGTAAAATCACTGATAAATTCACAGGGAAACTGATGCCATATTTTGCTATTGGACCCTCTTCAAAATCAATTTCAATATGTTTGACCACAAAGGAATGGTGAACTACTATGAAAATTATTTGTGTTTGAGTGTGTTTGAGTGATTATTTTTAGAAAGACTGTTTATAAGGTTTATAAATAAAGTTTAGAAGATTTATAAGTTCCTGGTTCATATTTGTTGTCTGCCTACTGAAATTCTATATGGCTCACATTTTTTTCTTCCCCTTGAGCCAAACCTTCCTGGACTACTTAGCAAGATTTTTGGAGAGGAGAAAAGTTTCACGTCACTCTTCTCCCATTTTCCATCGATTTGCTCCAGCGGGCCCAGTAATGTCTCAATATTGACACTTGTTACTGTGTTTGCCATACTGGATACATCACGGGTAGCTTGCCAGGCTTTGCCTTGAGCACAAGATACTCTTGGTAGCTTCCCAGGCTCTCCGACAGGGGTGGAGGAATTGAACTTGGGTCGGCCAGGTCGGCCTCATGCAAGGCAAACACCCTACCTGCTTAGGGATAGAAAATCTTGAGTTGTGCTACCCCCTTCTCAAAGGCTGGAGCGATAGCACAGCGGTAGGGCATTTTCCTTGTGTGCAGCTGGCCTGGCTGAGCCAAGTTTGATTCCTCTGCCCCTCCCCGAGAACCTGGCAGGCTACCAATAATATCTCACTGGCACCGCAAAGCCTGGCAAGCTACCCGTGACGTATTCAATATGACAAACAAAGTAACAGCAAAGTCTCAAGATTGAGACGTTACTGAGCCTGCTCGAGAAAATCGATGAACAATGGTAGGACAGTGACAGTGACCCTCCTCTCATATAAACCAGTAACCACCAACATCTTAGCTACTTGCTTTTCGATGAACTCATTTACTTGGGGATACCTATTCTGATCATTCCTGCACTCACAAAGGAACAAGATAGGGAACTAGAGAAACCTGCGGACACAGATAGGAATGACTTCCTACTCAAGGCCCTGTATCAGATTTCTCTCTAGGATCCTCCACGGCCCAGTGGCCCCCATCTCCACCCACCCCAACCTGTGCCAGGCTCCAGTTTGCTTTCTCTCTTTCCCAATGGTTGGGGACCCAGACAACCTGGATGTGCTCATTTCATCTCCTGCCCTAGTAGGCCTGACCTAAGATTCTGTAAGCTACCCATCCCGGACTTGCATGAACTGGTAAGCGCCCCTCACCCCCACAAGCCAGAGTCAGTCCCTATTCTGCTCTCCAGTTGTTCTAGACAAGCCCCCAAACCAGAGTCCCCTATCTGCAGCTCCTCTGGTTTGCAGGAGGGCAAGAAATGTGACAGGGAAGAAGCCAGTTTCATAGGAGCAAAAAGCAGGAGAAGCCCCCTCCCCCACTTACTTATGGGGTGTTTAAGGAGTAGCAGGTGTTGATAATCATTTAACAGCCCCAGAAGAAAGATCTGCCCCCAGAATCGTAAGTCCAGTCCTCAAGATGAAGGGCCAGCCCTGGGTCTTACTGCCATGAGGAGGAAAACATGAAATGGGGCAAAATAAAGAGAGGTTCTCTAGCATGGCATTAGTCCTCGTACTACACACTCTACCCTGGGTTCTTTCTGTGTGACCTGTTGTGTGTTTTTTTAAAAGAGCTTGTATTATTTTTCAAAAGACTGCTGCATCTGCCCTTCGGTTTTCCTTTTGGTGGTTAACAGTTGTAAAGGAATCACTTTATAATTTTGCTTCAGTTAAGCAACTGTAACATATTAACACTAATGACTTCTCAGTAAATTTGAACACAAAAATGGAGGCTATCACTTCCACCCAAAATCTTTGATATCCAAGCAACCACACCATACACAGACGAATAAAGATTTTTGTCCTTCAATGGAGGGAGGGAAATGTACCTGACACAGAAGCAGGCTGGGGGTGGGAGGAAAATCAGATAGATTGGTGGAAGGTAGTGAGCACTCGTGAAGGCATTGTTGGAACAATATATGCCTGAAACTCAATCTCAAATGGCTGTCGTTTTGTAAGTTTGGTAATTCAATTTTAAAAAAAGAAAAGAAAAAATATTTTTTTACTTTCCTTCACTGCACCCCATTCCTCCAAAAAAGATAGGTGACTTCATCATCATTGATGCTTCAAAATAATTTGGGCATAGATTCCCCCTGACTGGCTTGACGAAAGCTGGCACCACGCAGAAAGGCTGAACTCTGGAGGATCAGCACTGGGACCTTGAAGGCATATGTGTGTCCAGGCAGTTGGCACTTTCAACTGTGCTGATTGTGCTTCTTTGGCCAACTTCTACCAATTCTGGTGTAGGCCCATCTGATTTCTATAACACAAGTACTCATGACAGTGATTCTTGCTTAAGAATAAAGGCCTCCTTTGAAGTCTCTTTAAGAGTTTCTCTCATGGTCTTCTACATACCTGCTTGTACTCCACACCAATTTTGGAGGTCTCCAGGCATTGTGCTCTTATGTCGGACTTTATCGTCATCTTTCGGCCAACCATGACTAAAGATGAGTTCTCAGGATATTAAAATCCCAAGCGTTTGAGTTAGTGCCTATTAAAATCTTGAAGTAGAGACTTAAGAGATATGGGCGCATATGGGATGCTGGGAATCGAACTTGGGTCGGCCCTGTGCAAGGCAAATGCCCTACCCACTGTCCTATCGCTCCAGGTCTTATAAGAAAAGCTTTTTAACAGTTCATCGAACCACTGAAAGATATTTTCTCTTGCTTCTTTTGACCTCTCTTTCCCCAGGTATATCCTGTAAAAAAGCAAATAATAACAGAACCAGAACATGGTGGGGATTTCCTTTAACGCCCCACCAATCCACAGTGATTAGGAAATGATCAAGAAAATTTTGAGGTCAAGACAGAGACATTCACAGTTCTGTGGATGATATAGGAGAAAACTTTGACATGCCAACCATCATGCATCCCATAGCTTGAACAAAGCCAGAATGTTTTATTTATTTATTTGTTTGCCTGTTAGAGGAAAAATAATTCCAAGCCTTCCAGGGAGCCTAAAGATTCTGAGAATGTGCAACATTTGTTCTGATTTTAGCTGTACCTGGTGTTACTCAACGCTCTGTGCTCAGGGGTCACTCGTAGCAGTGCTTGGGGGACCATATGCAGTGGAATTGAATCTCAGTTGAGAAGTAGAAACTTAAAAATTCAGTTGCACTTTCAGAAAGGAAGATTGAACTTGAAACACAGCATGGTACTACTATTTCTTTCTCAACCAGTATGGGATTAAGAAACATGAGAAGGTGGAGCTGCAGTGATAGCATGGCGGGAAGGGCGTTTGCCTTGCACGCAGCTGACCCGGGTTCAATTTCCAGCATCCCATATGGTCCCCTGAGCACAGCCAGGGGTAATTCCTGAGGGCAGAGAAAGGAGTAACCCCTGTGCATCACCAGGTGTGACCCAAAAAGCAAAAAAAAAAAAAAAAAAAAAAAAAAAAAAAAACATGAGAAGGATAAAGGTAGGAAATTCACTGTGGAGATTGGATTTTCAGGATTAGTGGCCTACCCCTTCCACCTGGCTAAGTACTACTTAATCCCTTCTTTCAGAGTATCCTATCAGGATTAATGCAGCTCCCTTCCTTCTGACTGGTCTTTTCTCTAAAGCCCCACCCATCCAACAGAATATAAAAACGCAGGTCAATCACAGGACAGCGCCAGGCCGACTTCCACAGTCCTTCAGGGAGAGTCAGCTCAACACTACCAAGGACTCAGCCAGACCCGGGTCACTGATCCAGAAAATAACCAATAAGGACTGTGGGTTTATGGGAGGCAGAGGGAGAGCATAATTTCCATTCCTAGTGTCTGTTCTATGAGAACACTATTTTTATTGGAGGAAATACTTCATAGAGGATCTGATATCTGTTTGCTTATATGAAATACTATACCTTAGCACCTATCTTCCTGGATTACGTTGAGTCATTTCCCCATCTGCAGGACTTTGGTCACAGCTGGGGATTGTCACTAAATATTCAGGGTTCTATTCCATGAAGCCTTACAGAGTTGGCATCTTTGAGTGATTATGGAGAAGGAGAATCTGGTTGCCTTGAGGACGGTGAGCAGGGCCCTGGAAAGCTAATTCTCCTACTTCCTTGGGAGGGTCTTCTCTTCCTCAGAACACATCAGCTCTTTTAAAGCTGTAGATATTGCTGGCCAAGAGAGTTGGTGAGATCGACTTCTCTTCATATCCACATTTATTCATGACAGGCTGCTCCTTGTGACTTGAGTCACTGGACAACAGTGGATCAGGCAGTATGATAAGTCATCAGAGAGGGACCCTCACTGAGAAAGACATTGAGTATGCGATAGAGGTCTGAAGGTGTAACTTTTTTTGACAGGAAATCACCTGAGGAGTCCCACATTCAGACAGCCCACACTACCCCAGTCCTGCCCTTCCCACACCTGAGGATGGTGGAGGTGTCAGCAATCCTGGCCAAATGCAGTCAAAATGCTTCTGTCCAGTCTGCCTGGACTACCTCAATGACCCCGTCACCACCGACTGTGGCCACAACTTCTGTGACTCCTGCATCCGCATGTCATGGAAGGACCTGCAGGACACATTCCCTTCTCCTGTGTGCCAGCTGGCCCGCCAGGAGATGCGTATCAGTGCCAACGCCCAGCTGGGCAGGCTGGTGGACCTGGCCAAGCGCCTGCACAGCTCCGGGAGCAGCAAGATGGCACGGGGAGAGGAGCACAGGCATGAAGACCACAGGCAGGGGATGAGCCTCTTCTGCGAGGACGACCAGGCGCTGCTGTGTCCCCTGTGTGCCCGGTGTCTTGATCTTCAGTGTTCTGTGGAGGAGGCCACATCCTATCACAGACAAAGGCTCAAGTACATCAAGTCACTGGAGAAGCGGTTGGCAAAGGTGCAGAAGCTAGAAGTCACCCATGATAGAAAGATCCTTCAACTGACCGAGGAGGCCAGAATAAGCATTCTTAAGAGTCAGCTGGCCTCGGAGTTTGAGCAGCTCACCCAATTTGTGGAGAGTGAGCAAGAGGCAGCTCTCCGCAGGCTGGCAGAAGAGGAGAAACGCCTGCAGCAGCAGCTCAGGGCCAACCTGGAGGCCTACTCGGACCACATCTGGGCGCTGAAAGACCTCAGACGGGAGGTGGCGGAGCGGAGTGTGATGTCCGAGGAGGTGGTGCTGAGGGGCGTGAGGGGCCTGCAGCAGCGCTGGACGGGCCTGCAGCCCCCGGTCATGCAGCCCCTGCTCTTCAGGCCGGTGGCCTACAGCCTCCCTCCTCTGTGCTCAGCGCTCAAAAGCATCATCCGGAGATTCCGAGAGAGCATCAGCCTGGACCCCGACACGTCCCACCCCAGCCTGTGCGTGTCTAAAGATAAAAAGTCTGTGACCTGGGTGAGGAAAAATCCCAACCTTGCTGGGGATCCTGGGCCACCGGAAGATGCCGCCGAGCTGGTGGTCCTGGGCCGGGAGGGCTTCGCCTCTGGCCGCCACTACTGGGAGATGCAGGTGGGCGCCAAGCCCGAGTGGGCCATGGGCGTGTGCAGCGTCGCCCCTTCGGCCCAGGCCTCGCGTCCCTTGGCGGGTTCCAAGAGATGCTGGACGCTGCAGCTGCAGGACGGTGTCTACCTGGCCGTGGGCGCGTGGGCTGTGCCTCTGGCTCTCAGGGACCAGCCCCGCGGCCATCGGCATTTACCTGGACTGGGATCTGGGCCAGCTTTCCTTCTACAACGCCGCCTCTGACAGGTCTCACATGCACTCCTTCACCGAGCCCTTTGCTCAAGAGCTCAAGCCCTATTTCCGCTTTGGGCGTGACTGCGCCCCTCTCTGTGGGCGCGGGGAGGGCTTAGGAGCTTGATCCCTGTTTCTGTTTTCCTCCTGTAATTACTTTATAGAGTAGGTTGTGGATTTTGCAACGATCACTGTGTCTTATTTAATTCAGTTGTCATCGAATCTGGCATGATTTTTTTGAAAAGTATTCATTTCACTTTCAGGGAAGAATAGCATTGTTTGTTTCTCTGTATATTGCCTCTTGTTCCTTTTTTTTTTTTTTTTTTGGTGGGATGGTGGTATGGGTGGGCGGTAGATCCCAGCCATGAGTGTTCAGATGTACTACCTGGAGATGGTCTTAAGACTTCTTTTGTTATGTCCCATGCAGGATTATATAAATTTATTTTTCTGTAGCTCAACCATGCGTGCTCACCTCTCACCCTCACAAAAACCGGTGACTTTTCAGGAAATTCCTCACTGTGAAAATAAGTTGTCCTGGTTACACTGGGCTTGAAGCACATGCCCTTCCCTACTGCCTGGGATGGCAGACAGGCTTCTCCTTTGTGTACCACATTTCCAATAAAGGCGTTTTTTATTCAGTTGCTTGTGTTTTCTGTTGTTTCTTTCTTAAACTTGATCACTTGACTTCCGATTAATGGTTGATTTGCTCCAGCGTGTGCCAGTAACGTCTCCATTTCTCCGTGTCTCGTGCTAACGTAGCCCAATGGTGTCTGTTCATTCTAGGAACACAAAGAGCCTCAAACCAATCATTTAGGGTCTTAATGAAGAAGTCCCATAGAATCCAGTCAGTAAACCGGCTCTAGTCCAGCGGTCATCTCCAAATCTCATTACGTGTCCAGCCCTTCTGATTTTTGACGCCTTGGCAAATGAGACAGTGTCCCTGATTCTTGATCATCAAAGGAGGTTGGAACTCCGGATTCTTTCTCTCATTTGAGTGAAACATGATATTCCAAGCATAACTCTTTCAATGCCTCCTTTCTTATACTAGTCTATAAAATTTCCTGAGTTCCAATAGTTTTCATATATGTATTTGAAATCCTTTAAAGTCTCCTTTTTTTGGATGACCTCTTTCAAAGTGTTTCAGGTGGGAACAAGAAGAGTGATTAGTGGCCCATATTTTCCCATGAATTGGGATAGAGCCATTGAGCCCTTTAGAGAAACTATGCATTTGCGGGGGGCGGGGGCGGGAGGCAATGATAGGTGGGGATGATCTCTCCACACCTAGGAAAGGGCAGTTTGGTTTCCTGTCTCCTTCCAAAGCAAATGTCAGGGAGGTTCACCTTTTATTTCATTTATTTATTTATTTTTCCTTTTGGGGCTCACACGCGGCGATGCTCAGGGGTTGCTCCTGGCTATACACTCAGGAATTACTCCTGGCATTGCTCAGGGGACCATATTAGATGCTGGGATTTGAACCCTGTTCGGCCGCATGCAAGGCAAACTCCCTACCTGCTAGGCTATCACTCTAGCCCCAAGGTTCACTTTTTAAGGGAAACGTGATTCCTAGGTTCCATTTCACACAAGACTAAAGAAAGTTTATCCAGCTCAAGGATCTTTGTAAACTTGAGTTTCCTGGACACAAAGAGGAAAGTCTGTTGGCATTGCCATGAGTATGGCCTTTGAAGCAGACCTCAGCTGCATTTCCCCAGGGGGTAGGGGCTGACTCCGTGCTTAACTTCTGATCAAGCAGTTTTACTTCCCCTGTCAGTAAGAGAGGTATTTCCAGATTTAGTTTTTGCCTCTTGTTTTCTGGGTCCCAAACACATTTTGTGCTTTTCAGCATTCACACAGCCACCAGCTCTAGTTGTGGGCACCGAGCTCAGCCTGTGGTACTAGGTGTCCATCATCAGAGCTTGCCCCGAGGTGCTGTGCCTTTACGGTCTAGTCAGTGGGAACCCTGACTCTAGACTGGATTGAGACGTGTCTCTTCAGGAGGGTCTCCTTCTTCAAAAATTATATTTCCTGTTGTGATTGAGTGATGAACACAGATGTTAAAGGAACTTCCAGAACGGTCCATGTTATCCTTTGCAAGATGTAGGGAACACATGTTAAAAGAATAGTATTCTCCCGAGTCTCAGAGTCATAACTAAATCCCCAAAGAGATACAAGCCAACCCACTAAAATTCATGGATACACCAAATTCCCAGCTAAAATCCCTGGGGGTGTCTTTGTGGGGAGATGCTAAGTCCTCACCCTCCCAAAGTCTTTGTAGCTGTATCCTAAAGCTGCCAAAGGCCCAACTCCACTGCTTCACGACAAATCTCTGCAGAGACACCAAACAGACACAAATTCAAGTACACTGGTTTTCAGGCTGAAAACTCTGGGTCTTTTCAGAGTCGCGGTGGGCAACCTCCCATTCTCCCCCTTCCTGATCCTGAACTTTAGGAAGCCCTGGAAGTCATTAATACCCACATCCCAGAGTCTCTGCCATGTAAACTCATCCATTAGCTCAGGTCTACAATTTCTGGACTTCCTTGGGTGGGAGGGAAGGGGTGTAGGAGGGCGTGTGTTGTCTGGTAACACCTCCAAATCGTACAATACTGACATTCCAGTAGAAGCACACCAAATTATATGGGAAAGTGACATAGAAGCCAACTAAACTCAATGAACAAAAACAAATACAAGGCTCAACTAGCAACAAAAGGACTTAATGACCCCATGGCGAGATATAAGACCCTTCACAAATTTTCTTTTCGTGATTATATTTTATAATTCCTTTAGTCATTTAGTCTAATGGATATTCCATTTGTCTATTACTCATTGAAACAGGCAATAAAAATAAATTATTTAGGGCCTACACTAATGAGGCAATTTAGGGAGTGGTTAGGAAAATGGGGGAAATGGGGACAACGGTGGAGGGAAAGTCACACTTGTGGTGGGTTCGGTGTAGGAACATTGAATGCCCATAACAAATATATTATGAACATCTTGGTAGCACTGTAGCACTGTCCTACCGTTATTCATCAATTTGCTCGAGTGGGCACCAGTCATGTCTCCACTGTGAGACTTGTTACTGTTTTTGGCATATCGAATATGTCACGGGGAGCTTGCCAGGCTTTGCCATGCGGGCAGATAGTCTCGGTAGCTTGCTGGGCTCTCTGAGAGGGAAGGAGCAATTGATCCCGGGTCACTGGCATGCAAGACAAACCCCCTACTCACTGTGCTATCGCCCCAGCCCAACACCTTGATAAACCATAGGACTTAAGTGAAGTTTCTTTAAAAAAAGAACTGCACTTCTTAAATCAAGGTATGGACAGAGCTGTCAGATGCCTCACAACACTTCAGACATTCTGTACAGTGAGTCAGCTCTCTCTCCTCTATACCATCCTGTTCTCAAAATGCCTAGAGAAACATCTCAAGTTTTCTACCCACTGGTGTTTGTGTGCCTATATTTTTGCCCAATTCTCAGGTAACTTGTTATTTCTTTCTGCTTGGACTAATGAGGGCTAGAGCGATAGCACAGTGGTAGGGCATTTGCCTTGCGCGCAACCAGCCCGGTCGATCACCCTCACCATCACGATCATCCTGTTGCTCATGGATTGCCTCGAGCAGGCACCAGTAACGTCTCCTTCAGTCCTAGCCCTGAGATTTTAAAAAGTGCCATGTTCAAGGCTCTTTCAGGGATAGGAGAATGAGACCCATCATTGTTACTGGTATTTGGCATATTGGGTACACCACGGGGTATTTGCCAGACTCTGCCGTGTGGGCAGGTTACATTCAGTAGCTTGCCAGGTTGTCCAAAGCAAAAATGAAATAATAAGATGTCCCACATTCGTGGCCATGCGCTTCAGGGAGCTGGCTTTTATAGTCTCTGGGTCTTCGCCATTGATGGGATTACACAGCACCAGGGGGCAGTTGGTGGGTGTGACCGCTGCCTACTGGAAGATGGAGGATCTGGGTGGAGGATACTTAGCCCCGATCCAAGCAGGCTTGGAGATCTCAGCCCCGGGACCCTCATACCTGTGTTCCTCGACCGGTTCCTTCATGCGTGTGGAGAGTGGTCTCAGCATGGTTGTGGCTGGTTCTGGAGGTCTTCGGCTGCCAGATCTCTGCTCGGGGCGGGGAGGGGAACTCAAACTGTCCCCCTCCAAGGGGTGCCAGCAAGGACAGCCAGGCAAGGGAGCAGAAGACTCTGCGTTGCTCTCTTCACAGCCAGCCCAGCTGCCCCTATAGGAGAGCCAGGCAAGCTACCGAGAGTATCTCGCCTGCATAGCAAAGCCTGGCAAGCTACCCATGATGTCTTCAGTATGCTAAACACAGTAACAAGAAATCTCAAAATGGAGATGTTATTTGGCCTGCTGGAGCAAATCGATGATCAATGAGAGGGCAGTGTTTTGGACTAATATGTTTACAGATTCTTGTTCCCAGTCAGGTGAAATCTCCAGAGAAACTTAAACAAATGGAACACCAAGTCCATCATTGACAAAGTACAGATGTGTGGAAACATTTCTGAGACTAATTAACATTTATCATATAAACTGTACATGAATAATATGACAAACATCAATTATGAACTCCAATTCATGGTTTGTTATCTCAGAACCATCCTAAAACTTCTTTTGTTTTGTTTTGTTTTGGGGCCACAGCTAGCAATGCTCAGTGCATTCTTCTGGTTCTGAACTCAGGATTACTCTTAGCAATTCTCCATGGAGACCAAATGGGATGCCGGCAATGGAACCTGGATTAGTTGTTTAGTTTAACTAACAGTACTGTAAATTTCAATAAAAGTGTAAAGATTAATTAACTGCACTGTATATCCCAACAAGAGAGAAGAAAAGATGATCTCACATATACACGTTGATGCAAGTAAATCTAGAAGACTACCAGATGACTAATCCCTTCATCTGAGCATATAAATGATCTCGTCTGCATTTATGCAAATAAGCCTATCCACTGACCAATCTGGTTGCATATGCAAGTTAGGGTGTGTGAGATGATGCATAATCTGGCCTCTCCCTCTGGGATCACTACTTCTGAAGAGCATCACAGATCCTTGCCCCCAATCTGCTTTTGAAAATCTGCCAAACCCCATACACCACAGAGGTCGAACAACAACCTTCCTAACATTTAGCCTGGTTTGACGAGTATTACTGGAAATAGCTCCATGTCCCCAGATTATTCCCTGAGACTCCATCCCCTCCCCAACTATTGCTCCCCCCCACTCTCCCACTAAACAATAAAGGATCCTATTTCTCATCCAGTGTGCACGAGTGAGTCAAACCTGTGTTCACATCTTGCCAGATGAAAGAGAAGGTTACACTTAACATAACAAATCCATTACTAAGCTTAAAAAAATTCTTCAAAATATATCCAAATTTCTCTTCACAAAGTTCTGGTGAGGGAGCAATGGATCTGAACTAGCATACAAACGTTCAGGTTTTGGCTCTTCCCTGAGGGGGAATAGCCCCTGTTATGGCTAAGAGATAGTTGATTCTGCTAAGGGTAGTAACAGTGCTTGTTTCAGAGGATGGATAACTTGTTACAGAAGGAGTGGGGAGATTCCATTTAAGTAAGGAGGGGGACATGTGCCACTCTGCAAACGTCCTAATCACGTTCATGGCTAATCTCAGAAGAGATATTGAGGCAATCCAATGAAACTATATGGTCTTCAGGCTAAAATCTCTGAGGAGAACTGGAGAATCCTGGACTATGCAAGTGTGTTCCATAGGATTGCAAGGGTCTTATTAGTAAGGAAGCAGGAATCAGTAAGGAAGTAGGTGCTGGGAGCCTGAAGCTAAGAGAGATGTGAAGATGCGATGTTTTTGACTCTGACTACAGAAAAGGCTCACGGTCTAGGATGGCAGCCCCAGAATGTGGAGGCAGGTGAGGGAAGAGTGTCTGTTTCTCCCCAGAACTGAGGCCAGCTAGCATGCTGGGGGGAAGCCAGTGAGAACCATTTTAAACTTCTGACCTCCAGAACGACAAAAGAATCATGAGTGCTAGGTTTTGGGTTCATTTGTTAATCCATCCCTGTGGAGAGAGGTCACTCCAGGCAACACTCAGGATACCATGCAATGCCAGGGATCAAACTCAGGTCTCATGTGGGCAAAACTTGTGCTCCAGTCCTCTGAGCATCTCTCCAGTCAAAACTATTTTCTGCAGAGATAGATCCCAGTTTGTCCTTTCAGCCTGAAGTAGGGCAAATGTCCATATTAGTGATGATGGCTGAGTTTGCCATTTTCCTACACTCGCGGAACTGGGCGGCTCACCTCTATTGAAGGATAGCTGGTAACATGGTCATTTGTCTAAGAACTTCATGCAGTCGTGGTTCCAGCTCTCGACGCAGGCCATGTCTGAGGTCATCACTGGGCATCCCCTTGTGCAACCAGTCATTGCCTGGGATACCCTGCTCTGCTACCCCCATTCTGTGGCAGGGCACACAGAAGTGTGCCTCACGGAGGCGCCAGCGGGCAGCTGGTACGGTGGTGCATGTAGCCATGGTCAGCACTGAGGGCTAGTTGCTTGACCAGACACTTTGTAACTGGTGCCTCTGTGTTGTTTTGTTTCTGGGCCTCACTGGACGTACTCAGGATTTATTCGTGGTTCTATGTTCGGGGATCACTCCAGATGGGTCTCAGGGGACCCTAGGGGGTTCCAGGGATTCAATCAAGGTCAGCTGTGCTCAACACAAATGCCATTACCCACTACACTATCTCTAGAGTCTCTACTTCAAGATTTTAATAGGCACTAACTCAAATGTTTGGGATTTTAATATCCTGAGAACTCATCTTTAGTCATGGTTGACCAGAAGATGATGACACAATCAGACATAAGAGCACAATGCCTGGAGACCTCCAAATCTGGTGTGGAGTATAAACAGGTGTGTAGAAAACCATGAGAGAAACACTTAAAGAAAGACTTCAAAGGAGGCCTTTATTCTTAAACAAGAATCACTGTCATGAGTACTTGTGTTATAGAAATCAGATGGGCCAAAACCAGCATTGGTAGAAGTTGGTCAAAGAAGCACAACCAGCACAGTTGAAAGTGCCAACTGCCTGGACACACATATGACTTCAAGGTCCCAGAGCTGTACCTCCACAGCTCAGCCTTTCTGCATGGTGCCAGCTTTCTTCAAGCCAGTCAGGGGGAATCTATCCCCAAATTATTTTGAAGCATCAATGATGATGAAATCACCTATCTTTTTTGGAGGATTGGGGTGCAGTGAGGGAAAGTAAAAAATATTTTTTCTTTTCTTTTTTAAAATTGAGTTAACAAAACTTACAAAACGACAGCCATTTGTGATTGAGTTTCAGGCATACATTGTTCCAACAATGCCTTCACCAGTGCTCACTACCTTCCACCAATCTCTCTGATTTTCCTCCCACCCCCAGCCTGCTTCTGTGGCAGGTACGTTTCCCTCCCCCAACTGAAGGACAAAAATCTTTATTCATCTGTGTATGGTGTGGTTGCTTGGATATCAAAGATTTTGGGTGGAAGTGATAGCATCCATTCTTGTGTTCAAATTTATTAAGAAGGCATTAGTGTTAATATGTTACAGTGGCTTAACTGAAGGAAAATAATAAAGTGAGCACTTTACGCCCGTTTACCACCAAAAGGAAAACTGAAGGTCAGATGCAGCAGTGTTTTGAAAAATATCGCAAAGTCTTTTGAAAAAAACACAACAGGTCACACCGAAAGAACCCAGGGAAGAGCATGTAGTAGGACTAATGCCATGCTAGAGAACCTCTCTTTATTTTGCCCCATTTCATGTGCTCCTCCTCAAGGCAGTAAGACCTAGGACTGGCCCTTCATCTTGAGGACTGGACTTTCGATTCTGGGGGCAGATCGTTCTTCTGGGGCTGTTGAATGATTATCAACACCTGCTATTCCTTAAACATCCTATAAGTAAGTGGGGGAGGGGGTTTCTCCTGCTTTTGGCTCTTATGAAATTTGACTCTTCTCTGTCACATTTCTTGCCCTCCTGCAGACCAGAGGAGATGCAGATAGGGGACTCTGGTTTGGGGGCTTGTTTAGAACAACTGGAGAGGAGGATAGGGACTGATGGTGGCTTGTGGAGTGAGGGGCGCTTACCAGTTCATGCAAGACGCGGGATGAGTAGCTTACAGAATCTGAGGTCAGGCCTACTAGGGCAGGACATGAAATGAGCATATCCAGGTTGTCTGGGTCCCCAACCACAGGGGAAGATGTCCTGTAGATCAACCCAGCGCTGTTGAATGCAGGAGACACAGAAGTTGTGGCCACAGGCTAGAGTCACTGGGTCTCTCAGGTTATCTAGACAGAGAGGGCAGCTGGCTTCTGATTGGAGTTCGGCCAGGAATCAGAAAAAGCCATTCTTGGAAGAAGGATGTCTGGAAATAAGTCTTTTAAAATATAAGTATTCTGAAGATAGATCTTTTAGAATGTTTTTTTTTTCTTTTCTTTTTGGCTTTTTCTTTTTGTTTGTTTTGGGTCACACCTGGCATTGCTCAGGGGTTACTTTTGGCTCTGCACTCAGGAATTACTCCTGGCAGTGCTGGGGGACCACATGAGATGCTGGGGGTCGGCTGTATGCAAGGCAAACGCTCTATCTGCTGTACTATCACTCTGGCCCTAGAATATAAGTTTTCTGAAGATAAGTCTTTCAGAATATAGTTCAGTCCTCCAGTAACCGAGCTGTAAGAAGAAAATATGTGCTCATTACTCATTTCCCTTAAAGAATCTGAACACTCTTTCCAATTTTCTAGCAAGCTCTGACAAATACTTGTTTAATTCATTTTCATGATACAAATGCATTTATTCTGACAGAAAAAGTATTATAAGGCCATGTATCTTTGAGCATCTAATTGTTACAAGCCTTCCTTTTAATAATTATATTATGATTTATTGACATCAAAACAGGTTCTATCCATTAATTATCAAAAATTAGAATTTACACATGAACTAATGTGTGGTCTGAGTTTTGCTTGAAAAGGCTGAGAAAAAGAAAGCTGGAATTACATTTTTATTGGAGGATTTGTTATGGTTATCATAATAGTTTTGTTTCATCTGCCTAAAATGCTGTCTAGTAATATATTAGAGCTCACCATTATTGTGTTGCCCCTCTTCTAACCAAATCAAATTTTATCTTACTCTTTTCTGTCTTTTCTCCTACATCTCAAATATCTGAGATTTCTTTTCTTTTTTTCCCTACATTTCAAATACCTGAGGTATCAAAATTTCTGAGTCTACAATGTTACTTCAGGGATTACTCCAAACATCCCTAACCTCTTATCATTGTTTTCACTCTTTCCACTCATGATTCCTGCTTCTTAGACCCCATATCAAACTTCAAATGAAGAGGAATTCATTTTGGTTAGGACCATGAGGTGACAGTCAGGGCTGGACCTCTCTCTTACACATCACTGACTGCATTCTCCCCAGAATCTGCCTACATTCACCAATCTCTAAGATCTCTAAGATCAAAGATGCTTTTTATTTTTTTTAATTTTTAATTTTTTGCTTTTTGGGTCACACCAGGCAATGCACAGGGGTTACTCCTGGCTCATGTACTCAGGAATTAAAGATAGGGTGTACTGTCTATTCAGATTTTTTGTCTATGTGGAAATGTCTGCCACTAGTTAAATATCATACTTACATATTCTTCCAAAAAATTGGAAATCTTTTATCATTCTTCCTTTCATAAAAGTACTGTTTTTGGTGTTATTAAATTAGTGAACATTGATTCTGTAACATCAAAATTGGTGAAAGTCAAATCTTCCAACCTCACAGATAATGTGTGAAGTTTTGCAATGCTTTCAAAATACTTTACTGTTGCACAGAAGACCTGAAATATCTTTTACATTATAAAAATTTTTTGTTTTATTTACAACAAATAATGGTACAATTATTTCTATATACGACTTATTACAAAAGAGAACGTTTCTCCTTCATTGTCCCTAAATATGAATATCTATGCATCCGTTTCATCATGTTTACATCAACAGTTTTCCACTTAGAGTGGGAAAATAAACACAAGGGATTATCCTTCCTTTAAACTCTCCCCACACCCACGGAGAGAGGGGCACAGTCGGGCCTCAGGAGGAAGTAGGGCTTGAGCTCTTCAGCAAAGGGCTCGTTTAACAAGTGCAGGTGAGACCTGTCGGCGGCGTTGTAGAAGGAAAGCTGTCCCAGCTCCCAGTCCAGGTAAACGCCGATGGCCGCGGGCTGGTCCCTGAGAGCCAAAGGCACGGGCCCCGCTCCCAGGGCCAGGTAGTCTCCATCCTGCAGCTGCAGCGTCCAGCATCTCTTGGGAGATGCCAGGGGACCGGTGGCCTGGGCGGAAGGCACGACACTGCACACGCCCACGGCCCACTTGGGCTTGGCGCCCACCTGCACCGCCCAGTAGTGGCGGCCAGAGGCGAAGCCCTCCCGGCCCAGGACCACCAACGGGGCAGTGTAGTCCCAGGGCCGGTGTTCCCATCCCCTTTGGGCCTCTCCCTCACGCAGGTCACTGACATGAGGTCCCGGAACACGCGCAGGCTGGGGTGTGCCATGTAGGGGTCCAGGCTGATGCGCTCTCGGAATCTCCAGATGATGCTGCTGAGCGCCGAGCACAGAGGAGGGAGGCTGTAGGCCACCGGCCTGAAGGGCAGGGGCTGCATGACTGGGGACTGCAGGCCCTCCCAGCGTTTCTGCAGGCCCCTCACGCCCATCAGCACCATCTCCTTGGACATCACGCTCCACTCGGCCACCTCCCGTCTGAGGTCTTTCAGCGCCCAGATGTGGTCCGAGTAGGCCTCCAGGTTGGCCCTGAGCTGCTGCTGCAGGCGTTTGTCCTCTTTGGCCAGCCTGCAGAGTGCCGCCTCTTGTTCACGCTCCACAAACTGGGTGAGCTGCTCAAATTCTGAGGCCAACTGACTGTTATGCATTCTTACCTCCTCTCTCAGCTGCAGGAGCTTTTTCTCTTGGATGACTAAGAGCTTCTCCACCGTTGCCCGCTGTGACTTCAGGGACTCGATGAAGCCGCCGAGCCTCTGTCTGTACTGATGTGCAACCTCCTCCCCGGGCCTGATGTTGGGTCCCTGGTGGACAGGGCCCTGGGGGCACAGGGGACACACCGGCTCCTGGTAATCTTCACAGAAGAGGCTCACCACCTGCCTGTGCTCCTCACACCTGTGTTCCTCTGCCTGCGCCATCTCTCTGCTCCCAGAGCTGTGCAGGAGCTTGACCAGGTCCACCAGCCTGCCCAGCTGGGCGTTGCCACTGACGCGCATCTCCTGGAGGGCCCGCCGGCACACGGGACAAGGGAATCTGTCCTGCA
The DNA here is from genome assembly GCF_029834395.1 of Sorex fumeus. Classification (NCBI taxonomy): domain Eukaryota; kingdom Metazoa; phylum Chordata; class Mammalia; order Eulipotyphla; family Soricidae; genus Sorex; species Sorex fumeus. The sequence continues at coordinate 306,613 of NW_026606069.1, read as the reverse complement.
GGTCCTTCCATGACGTGCGGATGCAGGAGGCGCAGAAGTTGTGGCTGCAGTCAATGGTGATGGGGTTATCGAGGTAGTCCAGGCAGACGGGACAGATGAGCTCTGGCTGAATTTTGGCCAGGACTGCCGACACCTCCTCCATCCTCAGGTGTGGGAAGGGCAGGTAAGGGTCAATGGGTAATCCTTATAGAAAGGGATCACAATAAAATAGAACAAAAAGAAATGGACATACTAAACTTAGACCTAAACTGACTGGTCATTCTCTCTCCAGGGATGGGAACCTAGTATATCATTTTCTCCTTAGATTCTGTAGTGACATCATTTTTTCTCTAACATGTTAAAATTGTTCCCGACTGTCAGCTAATGTATGTGTTTTTTCAAAAATAGCACTGATTCGCCTCCACAGCTCAGTGATGATGCCACCATTTTTTTATTTGTCTTTCGCACCACATCTGGCAGAGCTCAAGACTTAGCTCCTGATTCTATGCTCAGGGATCATTCCTAGTGGACCCTGGGGACCATATGAGGTGTTCAGAATTGAAACCGGATCAGCCGCGTGCAAGGCAAATGACCTACCCGCTTCAACCTTAGCCCTTCTCAGAGTCTGTCATACTTCCTGGACATTATTTTTTTCTTTAACATATAAAAGTTTCCTCCTGAGAGATCAAAGTTCAAATGCTCGTCTTGCATCCTGCTGACCCTGGTTTAATTGCCCAGAACCACTTACGGTTCTTCAAATTGCAGCTAGGGGTCACTCCCGAGTACAAAGGAATAACCTCTGAGCATAGCAGAATAAGGTCCAAAACCACTTCCCCTAATTATCTCCCGTTTGGTATCCAACAAATGATTGGATTATTAATAATTAATAAAAATTAATAATTATTAATATTAATACACTAATGATTATTTTTCACTCGTCTGTAATGATACCACCACATATCTAATTAATTCTATATGCAGACATTCCTGGAATCATCTCAGAATTCCCATTCCAAAGCCCCAGCTAGTTTACTCATGCAAATTTTGGGTTTATTACTATGAAATGATGTTACTGCTTTCCCATAACCCTTGCCTGGGATAATCCTCCAAGCTAGAGAGTACATTATCATCATTTTGAGGGACAGGGAGGACGCCTGGTGATGTTCAGGGGCTATTTCTGACTCAGCACTCAGGAATTGCTCCTGGAGGTGCTCAGAGAACCTTATGAGATGCCTTAGATCGAATCCAGGTTCCCAACATGCAGAGGAAGCACCTTGCCTGCTGTACAATTTCTCTAGTCCCAAGCACATTATGATTATTTTAACACAAGGCTGCCCTCTACCGGTTGTTTTATTTGAGGGTCCAGGTCCCTCCCAGCCCTTCACCAGTATAAAATCATCTGTCTCTCTCTTTTTTTTTTTTTTTTTTTGCTTTTTGGGTCACACCCAACACATGCTCAGGGGTTACTCCTGGTTCTGCACTCAAGAATTACTCCTGGCGGTGCTTGGGGAACCATATGGGATGCTGGGAATCGAACCCGGGTCGGCCGCGTGCAAGGCAAACTCCCTACCTGCTGTGCTATTGCTCCAGCCCCAAATCATCTATCTCTTTATCCTGCATCAAACCCACCATAGACTGCTCAGTGTCAGTTTTACATTCACTTTCTTCAGTTTGACATCTAGCAAACATCATGATATTTGAATCACTTATCACTCAACTTCCCGTTAGTCGTCGATTTGCTCAAGCGAGCGCCAGTAACGTCTCCATTTGTCCCTGTCGCGTGCTAGTGTAGCCCAATGGCATCTGTTCGCTCCGGGAACATGAAGGGCCTCAAACCGATCGTTCATGATCTTGACGAAGAAGTCTGACCATCTGGAAGGTGGGCAGCCACGCGGTCTTTTGACATCCCGTGGAATCCAGTCGGTAACAGCTCTAGTCCAGCGGTCGTCTTTAAATCTCATTACGTGACCAGCCCATCTGATTTTCGACACCTTGGCATATGAGACAGCGTCCCTGATTCTTGATCGTCGGTGGATGTCAGAACTCCTGATTCTCTCTCTCATTTGAGTGAAACGTGATATTCCAAGCATTGCTCTATTCTTCTTTGGGAGACCTGAATAGCGTTCTCATCTTGTTTGCGTAGGGCCCAGGTCTCTGAGGCATATGTTAATGCAGGAAGAACAGTGGAATCAAAGAGATGTGCCCGGAGCCGGAGGTTCTTCGTCCTCTTAGCTATTTCTTCGACGTTCTTGAAGGTGTTCCAAGCCGCTCTCTTCCTCCTGCGCAGCTCGGGTGCCAGGTCATTTGTCATGTTGGCCTCTCGACCTATGTACACATAGCTGTTGCATTCGGAGATGGTCGTTCCATTGAGAGCAAATGGGGCGTCAGGAACAAGGCTGTTTCTCATAAACATTGTCTTCGTAAGATTCAGCTGTAGTCCTACCTTTCCAAAAATGATCGTCTGTACTTTCAATGCACGTACGCTAGCATCAGATGCATCCATTGAGGACCTGATGGTACAAGCGCGAATGATCAAGTACGACATCATTGGTCTGACCGAGACAAGAAGGCACGAATCTCACCATGCCGTATTCGACACTGGAGAAGAATTGTTCCTCAGAACATGTGATAAAAGAGGTGTTGGAGGCGTCGGTGTCCTTGTCAACACAAACTTGGCCAAGAGCATTGATTCATTCGAATGCCTAACAACCTGAATCGGACGTTTACATTTGAATAGATGTGACTCACTGCCTGCAGTTTCTATCTTCATTTTCTACGCACCAACATCTCATTATGATGAAAGAGAAATCGAGAAGTTCTACATGGAGCTAGAGAAGTTCTATAAAGAATACCACACCTAATAAAAGATCATTGTGGGTGATTTTAATGCCAAGATAGGACCGAGAAGATCAGCTGAAGAACTTCACATTGGGACCCATGGCCTAGAATGGAACGAACAGGGTGAGAGACTGTCTGAGTTCATCATGTCAACCAAGACCATTCATGGTAACTCACAGTTCCAGAAGGCAGAATCTAAACGATGGACATGGGAGTCTCCCGGTGGACGATTCCACAACGAAATAGACCACATCATATTCAATCGACGGTTTTGCCTGACTGATGTCGCTGTTGTCCCAAAATTTCGAACGGGATTGGACCACCATCTCCTTCGTGCAAAATTCTACTTCACAGAGCGGGGAGAAAGGGCTGCAAAGTTCAAAAAGAGAACTCCCAGAATGACCACCAACTGGGAACTCTTTGGTACTATTGCGGCAACATGGGAAGATGTCATTGTTGACAACATTGATGAGGAATATGATCGACTGGTTCAGCACCTCCATGAATGTGCAAGGAACGCCAAGAGAGAGATAGCCACAAAAAATCGCCTATCTTCGAAAACTCTTGAGCTAATTCGCCAGCGTGGTTTGGCGCATGCCTCAGGCAACCGCAATAAAATGTCCGAGCTCGCAAAGCAGTGCAGAGATGCGATCAGGGAAGACCTCAAAGAGAGAAGAGCAGAAGTACTGGTAGATGCGGCAGAAGCCGGGAAAAGTATTCGTAACGCCCGCCTGTCCTTCGCCAACTATAAGACCAAGATGACTGCCCTCCGACGTCCTGATGGATCCATCACATCCTCCAGAACGGCAATGGAGAAGATTATCCATGACTTCTACTCAAATCTCTTCAATAGCCATGTCCACTTGCCAATATACCAAATTCCATAGGATGGATATGTCGTTCCCAACGTTCTCCCTTCCGAAATCCGACACGCCATTTCGTCGGTAAAGAAACAAACAGCACCCGGCCCAGACAAGGGCAGACCTGAACACCGGAAGAACCTGCCGTCAGTACTCATCAATACACTGGCTCGGCTCTTCACTCGCTACCTGTCTGAATGCAAGGTTCCGTCCCAATGGAAAACCAGCAGGACCGTACTACTGTTCAAGAAGGGAGACATCCATGACATTGGCAATTATCGCCCAATCTGCCTATTGTCTGTCATCTACAAGTTGTTCACTCGAGTCATCCTAAATAGGATTGGCAGAACACTAGATGAAGGACAACCATGGGAGCAAGCCGGGTTCCGCAAAGAATTCAGCACCATCGACCATGTCCACACGATAACCAAGCTCATTGAGGTTTCTCGGGAGTTCAAGATGCCGCTCTGTTTAACGTTCATTGATTTAAAGAAGGCCTTTGATTCTGTTGAGACGGAAGTGGTCATTGAAGCCCTAGCCAATCAGGGCATTCAAGCCCAATACATCAGGATCCTCCGTGAGCTGTATTGCGGATTCACTACCAGGATCTCACCATTCTACAAAGAAGTGATCGTTGATGTCAAGAGAGGGGTGCGGCAGGGTGATACCATTTCACCAAAACTCTTCAGTGCCACCCTCAAGAACATCATGCGACGACTGGAATGGGAAGGAATGGGAGTGAAAATAGATGGTCGGCAACTACACCACCTCCGCTTTGCTGATGACATTGTTTTAATAACACCAAACATCAGCCAAGCGGCACAAATGCTGGCCGACTTTGACCGTGAGTGTGGAAAGGTAGGACTACAGCTGAATGATATTTGAAAGCATTTTTAAATTTTTTTAATTGAATCACTATGAGATGCAGTTACAAAGTTGTTCATGATTGATTGGGTTTCAGTCATACAATGTTCCAACATCCTTCCCTTCACCATTGTACATTTCCCACCAGCAATGTCCCAGTTTCCTTCCTGCCCCTCCCTGCCCTGCCTCTATATTGCTTTATCTATAATTTCCAATGAACTCCCTCTGAGATTCATCTCCTTCCTTAGGTCTTTCTCTTCTTTCTTATCTTACACTTTCCATCACTATAATCTCTCTAAATTCAGACTTTCTCCCCTCTGTACACATCTGTGGGCTGGAGCGATAGCATGGTGGCTAGGGGCATTTGCCTTGCACGCAGCCAACATGACTGACCCAAGTTCGATTCCTCTGCCCCTCTCGGAGAGCCCGGCAAGCTACTGAGAGTATCTTGCCTGCACGGCAAAGCTTGGCAAGCTACCCGTGACATATTCAATATGCCAAACACTGTAACAAGTGTCACAATGTTACTGGGCTCACTCGAGCAAATCCATGAACAACGGGAGAACACTGACAGTGACAGTGACACTCTGAGAGGGGTGGAGGAATCGAAGGTGGAGGAATCGAACTCAGGATGGCCCGGTCAGCCGCGTGCAAGGCAAACGCCCTACCCACTGTGCTATGGATCCAGCCCTGTACACATCATAACAGTGAAAATTTTCTTTTATATCAATCTCTTTCTGTACAATGAATTACAAACCAGGATATATATATATATATATATATATATATATATATATATATATATATATATATATCTGGAGCGATAGCACAGCAGTAGGGCGTTTGCCTTGCACACAGCCAACATGGCCGACCTGAGTTCGATTCCTGCGCCCCTCTCAGAAGAGCCCGGCAAGCTACCAAGAGTAGCTTGCCCGCACGGCAGAGCCTGGCAAGCTACCCGTGATGTATTCGATATGCCAAACACAGTAACAACAAAAGTCTCCAATGGAGACGTTACTGGGCCCGCTCGAGCAAATCGATGAACAATGGGAGGACAATGACAGTGACAGATATATATATATATAATAAAGGAACACCTAATTTTAACCTGAAATAAATCTGCATGATATTGAAGTATGGCCAGATGTTTTCTCATGAGGTGGGAAAATCAGAGGCAGGATTTCTAGGTTGTAAATCAAACAGGTACAACAAGAACAGAGCAAGAGAGCAAGTTTGATCAGGTTGCTGGAGCAGTAATAGTATAGGGTCATAGAAGCAATTAGTAAATACCAATAGTAACTTTTTAAAAAATGCATTAACCACTGATTATACCAATCAATATATCTTTTAGAAGAAAAATATTTGTATCGAATCTATATATCCTGTATCTGGCCTATTCGTTGTGAACTGTTTGCTGCACACCAGGACATGGAGAAGATGGGGAGATTGTGCAGAGGTCAGGGAGGGACCCTCTGTGCTGTGCTGTATGTCTGTCGTGCTGAAGGACACTATGGACCACCTGTGGTCTAGAGACCACTCAGGCTTTCTGTTCTCTTCGCTTCAAGAGCATCTTCCATACTGCTACAGGAACTGTCACATCTGTCCTCTCTTGCTTGGTTTTCTGCCATTCTCTATGCTCACTCTTACAACATCCTTTTCCATTTGGGGGAAGTCTCAGACGTTCCTACAAGCTGGATTATCCAGGCATTTCCTACTGACTCTGAAAAGTTATTAGAACTAGATACAGGTTACTTCTGCTGCTCCCCCCAGATCTGGCTCCTCTCCCCCTCCAGTGTCTGGGTCCTGAGCATTCATATCTTTTTTATGGCAAAGTGGAGCCAATTTCTCACTTCTAAGCATACTGGAACACATAGTCTCCCAAGCACTGCTCTGAGCACAGAAAAAGGAGAAGGGGCGAGGAGGAGGAGGAGGAGGAGGAGGAGGAGGAGGAGGAGGAGGAGGAGGAGGAGGAACAGGAGAAAAGAACAAAACTGGATGGCTATTGTTAGATAACTTGATGTAACAGTAAGATCAAAGTAGGAATAAAATCAAATAAAACAACCAGTAGAGGGCAGCCTTGTGTTAAAATAACAATAATGTGCTTGGGACCAGAGAAATTGGACAGCGGGTAAGGCACTTACTCTGCATGTTGGGAACCTGGATTCAATCCAAGGCATCTCATAAGGTTCCAGGAGCAATTCCTGAGTGCTGAGTCAGAAATAGCCCCTGAACATCACCAGGTATCCTCCCTGCCCCTCAAATTGATGATAATGTACTTAAGCTGAGAAGAAAAACTCTAAATAAACTATTTCAAAGTTCCCAGTTCCCATATCCTACAATTTCACTTCATTATACTTTCACATTTTCAAAACTACTATACGGGCATGAGAAAAAGGACAGGCACATATTTTATATGCTCTTTCCATCATGTGGTTCCACAAACACCAACGATGCCCCCCTTTCCCCCAACATCACCACTGGATGTGCATTAAAAGCCTGTGTCGGGGCTGGAGCCATAGCACAGCAGGTAGGGCATTTGCCTTGCACGCAGCCAAAATGGACAACACAAGTTCGATTCCCAGCATCCCATATGGTCCCCCGAGCACCGCCAGGAGCAGTTCTTGAGTGCATGAGCCAGGAGTAACCCCTAGCATCGCTGGGTGTGACCCAAAAAGAAAAAAAAAAATCCTGTGTCATATTATACATAGCTGTGACTTTTTCCTTCACCCAAGTTTTCCCTTCATATTTTTAAGTTATATAAAAGAGTCTGCACACATATTTCCCTAGAAAGTGTGCAACTGTTCTCACAATCCTTTCTAAATAGATCTGAGGAGACTCTTTAATTTTCATTATTATTAGGAGGGAAATTTGTGATGAGTTAGTGATATCACCAGATTACTGCTGAGGGTAGTCACTATATGTCTGCTCAGAAATTTGTATTTCTGTTGTGTGGAGAGCCTCGTGGTATATCATTAGCTTTTTTCAATCTATTAAATTGGGGGACAGAGGGGTGCTCTGGAATGCCATCTCACCATTGAAGACTGGCCATAGGAAACATTGCCTAGTGTTAGGAGCAGTGGTATTTGTTAAAATAGCTGGAACTTCAAAACAGTTGAACTCTTTTATAAAATTTCTGTCCAGGCTCAATAAAATTGGAGCTGTGTGTACAAAGCACCCATGAGGGTTTTACACAGAAAATGAAAATAATCCGATTTGCTTCTGAAACTGATGATTCAGGAGCCGGGGGAAGGGGCTATGCAGGTGGCCAGGGTGTATACCCTAAACCAGACTCCCCCATCACTACAGGAGAGACTCTTGAGGAACTGCAAGTCCCCCAAGTAAACAAAGCAAAGAAAAATTAAAATAAGGGTTGGGATGTAGTTCATTTGGAAGAGCACTTGCTCTGCGTGTGTGAGGCCTGTGTTTGATTCCAGGCTTGCTATCCCTAGTGCTGAGCTGAACGCAACTCATAAAGCAAAACAAATATACACAAACACACACACACACGTGTAGACACACACACTTATACATATACATATATATGTATATATGATTATACTGTGTACTGAGATGATAAATAATGGAAAGGAGGCATGAAATGAGGAGCGACCTCTAATGAAGATGTTCAGAAAGAATCAGAGAATGTATGCGATTAGAAGAGGAGATAGAACCACATAACCTGTATGGGTTTTTTTATTCTATACTTCATTACAGTGTTTTATTTCTGTATTCCTGGACCATTAAGAACATGTAGTTGGGCTGAAGCAGTTGTAAGGCATTTAAGGTGTTTGTTTTATATGTAAATGACCAAGGTTTACTCACTGGCATCACATATGGTCTCTGGAACACCACCAGGAGTATCCCTGAATACAGTCAGGAGTAAACCCTGAGCACACTGGGTGTAACCTCCCCCACTGCACCCCCAAATGCAATAACCAGTCTTAGTACCGCTCTGGTAAGGAAAACACATCTTGTCTGTATATTCTTACTAAAAGGAATCCTAATGGTGCTTGTACAATTATTTTTACCCAGAATTAGTTTTTCTTTTTACAGAACTTCTATTTTTATACTTAAATGTTAGTAACATGCTCAGACTTTTTAACATCTCTTAGAAATACATCAAATTTATAAATTTATTTGGAGAAACCCAATCCCCTTCATTTAAGTTTCCCTTTGCTGGGCAGTAAATGATCTGATTCCGTGCTTCTAGGCCTACCGTAGACTGCTGAGAGCAGCCATCTCCCAGCCCAGCTCCTGTGAGCAATTGTCAGTGCTGTGGGTCCAAAGAGCAAGCTGGACTGAGCACTGGCCCCATCTAACATGTTATTCAGTAAAATTACTGAATTTCTTCGAAGAGTGACTGTGCTTTAAGTAAGACTATCAGGGGGTAAGACTACCAGGGGATACCAGCAATGCAAAGGATGGAGAAAGTTACTGGGTTCTCATTCCCACGTTTTCAACTAAATGCTGAGTGAAATGCAGATCCTGAATAACAATTGCATGGCTAGAGGAACAGCACCTCACAGGGAGAGACAGGAGGGAGGTGATAGAGAGGGTTGGGGCCACTGTTAACAAGAGCCCCTGGGGGCCCTACAGTGGGTAAGACCATTTGTTTTGCACAAGACACAACTGGGTTTGATTCCCAGCATCCCATATGTTCCCCAGAGCACCTCCAGGAGCAATTCCTGAGTACAGAGCCAGGAGTAACCCCTGGCTTGTGCAAAAAACAGGAGTTTTTCCTCTAGAGAAGAGTGGGACAGGGTTCCATGGCCAAATGATGGAGAAGCAGGTGAGAGGTGGATCCTGGGTGTGTATCAAAAAACGGGCTGTGTATCAAACTGAGGAGGGAAAAGTCTGTACCTGGTTCTTTCAGCCACCAGACACCCTGTGACTGGCTAAGGGGAGGACTGGCCGCTGAACCTATGGGCGCTGGAGTTCTAGCCTCGGGAGCTGGAATGTGGGACATGATGGTAACCAAACATGCACTACTTGTGCCAGAGTTTCCTCTCTGTGTTGCGGGGGATCCAGGGCATGTGTGTTCAACCCACACCTGAAAACATCCCTGGGATTCTGGAAACATCTGGAAATATCCCTGCATTCTGGCTGCCTCTAGTCAGAGCTATAGCAGGTTCCTTAAAATTTTTCTGCTCATGACTCCCCTCCCCTTTTTCTTCTCTTTTATTTTTCTTTAATTTTTATTTATTTATTTATTTAATTTTTTTTTTTTTTTTTTGGTTCTTGGGGTCAGCTCGGCAATGCTCAGGGGTTACTCCTGGCTCTGCACTCAGGAATTACTTCTGGCAGTACTCAGGGAACCATAGGGGATGCCAGGGATCAAATCCAGGTCGGCCACGTGCAATGCAAATGCCCAAGCTATAGCTCCAGCCTTCCTTTTTTCCTTCTCTGTTTTGAGTTATACACAGCTTTGCTCAGGGCTTAATCCTCTCAGAGATCATTCCTTGAAGTGCTGGAGGACCACAAATAGTGCTGGGGATTGAATCTAGTTCAGCCGTGGGCAAAGTAGATGCCTTACCTGCTGTACCAGTTGTCTGGCCTTCACCACCACCTTCACTCAATATGTTTTGGGGTATTTTGTTTTTACTTTTTGGCCACACTTGGCAGTGTTACTCTTGGTTCTGTGATCAGGGGTCACTCCTGCGATACTGGGCACCATGGGGTGCCAGAAATTGAACCACCCAGGTCTGACATAGGCAAGGCAAGCTTTTAAAAAAAAATTATTTTATAAAGTAGTTCACAATATCTTATTACATTTAATATTCAAACACCAATCCCATCACCATTACACCTTCTCACCACCATATTTTGGGTGTTCCCATTCCGAAACCCAATCCCTGACCCAAAGCAAAACCAAAATAATCTAATATTTCACTCTAAGGTTGTGTAAGGCAAGCTTCAACTACCACTCTAGTCCCACTATCCAATAATTTTTTATGCAACTAGAGTAATATGTATATACAATTCAAGTATACAGGTGTACATGTATATGCATATGTATACAATTCAAACATTTCCTGTTAACAATAACAAATAATTTGGAGTGGGTAAATCCAGTGGTGCTCAGGGGTTACTCCTAGATCTGTGCTGGGCACTAATCTAACAGTGCTCAGGAACCATATGGTGCCACGGATCAACACTCAATTTTCCTCCGTGTAAAGCATCAATCCATTGATCTCCAGAACTAAGAAATGTATTTTAAAACAGTTTTTATATTTAATTTGCTGTAGGCAGGAGGGTTGAGCCGTACCTGGCTATGCTTAGGGCTTACTCCTGTCTTTGTGCTTGGGAATCACTCCCTAAGGTATTTCTGGAACCAAAATACAAGAACTGTCCCTGATGTACCGACTCTCTGATCCTAAAACAATTTTTTAAAAGATTTTTGGAGTGAAGCAATAGTACAGCAACTAAGGGATTTGCCTTGTCCCCACAGCCAGCCCCAGTTTGATCCACAGCACCCCACATGGTCCCTCAAGCCTGCCCGGTGTAATTCCTGAGTACAGACCCAGGCATAAATGCTGAGTACCACTGGATATAACCCAAAAACAAACAAGAAAAACAAATGAAAAAAGATTCTTTACTACCACCTATTCAAATACATGACCGCACATGGGGTCACAAGCTCCAGTTTAGTTATTCTTTTTCCCAGTAACAATTATTTCTAACAGTGTTAAAATTGGGATGGTATACAAAACCATCCCAAGGCCGTTGCCTCCCAGTCCCGGGAAGAACCCGGAAGGCTGGCGGACACGGTCTCCTGGGCCAGTTGCATCTGAACCCTCTGTTCAACTCACGGGGAACGAAGGACATGCTTTTGTTTCCCGCGGTCTGTTTGAGTTCTTTGGCTGCGAAGCATTTCTTGCCAGCCACGATCTGCTTACCGGGGTCAAACTGGGAGGCCGCTTGGGACTTGCTGTTTCCAGCAAACGCCTGGACGTTTGGCTTGCAGTAGTCAAAGGAAGTAGAAGCTTTCTCCCGCGCCTCTCTGGGGTCCTTGGGCTTCTCAGCCAGTTTGGACCATTTCTCCTCTTTTTTCTGTTCAGGGGCTCTGGGGTCACTTGTTCGCTCTCTCTTCTTGGCAGCGTTTTCCAGGGCGATCTGCTGGCTGAGCGACAGAGCCGGCTGGGGAGGGGTCTGCGACCCTTCCTTGGCCTCGTCTTGGGCGGCTGTCGCCTGGGCTGCCCTCTTCCTGGCGGTGTCCTTAGAGTCTTTCTGTCCCTGCGCCTGGCTGGCCAGCTCCCAGCGCTCGCTGATTTCATTGATGCTGGAGGAAGGGTCGGCCTTGGCTGCCTGGGAAATGTGGGCATGGTGTTGGAGCGCCTGCGGAAGCATCCCGAATGGGTTCTCCAAGTACTGCATCACTGGCTGGACTTTCTTCTGGGTTTTGTCCTTTTGCTCTGCACTTGCCTCATTAAACAAGGTGTCCGCGGCCGTGGCAACGAAGCGGCTGGTGCCAGCAGGGTCTTCTCTTCGTGCTGGGCTGGGAAGAGTCCGGCCTGCATCTGGCCCGGGACGGGCTCATTGGTGGGGACGGCAGGGCAGTCACTCGACCAAGCGTTGGAGCGGTGGTGAGGTCCAACGAGAACATTTTCAGGCCTCTCGGGATGGGGCAGCAGTGCTCTCCTCCTCAGTCCGGTGGCAACTTCCGACTGGCACAGAGGGGTTCCTCGCGCCTTCTGGATGAGAAGATGCAGCTCATGAAGTTGTTGCCATACCAGAGGCGGGACGGGGGTGCAGCAAGCAATGATGCCCTGGGGTTCCTCGGGCAGCTCTTCTGAGATCTTCAGCATCATGCGGTTGGGCAAGACATAGCAGCAACTCTCATCCTCCCTCCTTGCCAGGTTATCCCTCCAGGCGAACAGCAGCCGGAAGGCTGTCAGCTGCTGTGCATTAAGAGGCGTCTTCAGCTTCTCATACAGCTTCAGGTAGGACTCATCCGTGAAGAGGGGTTTCGCAAACTTCCGGAGGCAGATGTCCCTACTGCGCTGCCACACCACCCGGGCCTTCGAGGGCTGCTCGCTGGCAGCAGCCCACAGCTCCAGCCTCATGCAGTCGTAGATGTAGAGCAGGTAGTGGGTGTCCTCGCGGGCATAGTGGAGCATTTCCTCCGGCAAAGGGCGCATCCTCCAGTCGGCCAGCTGATACTGCTTGTTCGCCTGCACGTTGCAGTAGCGTTTCAGCAAGTGGTCCAGGGAGTGCCGGCCCAGCCGAAGAAGGCGCGCTGCCTGCTGCGTGTCGAACATGTTCACCACGTACAGCCCGAAGTCCTTCTGCAGCCATTCTATGTCGGAGTTAGCGCCGTGGAAGACCTTCACGATGGCAGGGTCTGTGAAGCTCTCGTTGAGGAGGTGCATGTCGCTGCGCAGCTCCAGCGTGTCGATGATGAAGTCTTCGGTGCGCGTGGAAATCTGCATCAGGCAGGTCAGGCCCAGGAAGCTGCGGTAAAAGTGATGCTCCAAGTCCACCGCAAATTCCCAACAGGCCAGGAGCGTCGCGTTGAGTTGCACGAGTTGGTCCAGCAAGGTCACCAAGTGGCAGGCAGTGTCCTCCAGGGGCTTGTAGGCTTGGGGCTGCGGTTTCTGAAGCGCCCACTCTGGGGGCGTAAAGTGATCCAGTTCGTACTGATAGGGGTGTGCGAACACGTCCTGCTCTACCTGCTGGGTCCGCTGCTGGTGGAGGAAGTGGACCAGGGCCGGTGGCACATCCTGGTCCTCTGATTGGTTCTTGGTGTGCTCCCGACTCTCCTTAGACAGCCCCCGAGGGAGAGGTTTCAGGGCGTTGGGCTTGATGAAGATCTTCGGAACAAATGGGGTGTTGGAATTGTCGATCTTCTCTCGGAATTTAAGCTGCGGTCGGATGATGTTCTTCACATGAAGCAGCCGGAAGGGTTCAGATTTTGTTTTTTTGCCAGATTCTCCTACTTTCCGGTTCCAGCTGGACACGATCATTTGGCGGGCTTGTGATCCTATGGGGAGGACGGGCTGCTGATGCTTCTTCATGCCTGAAGCTTCATCCAGTAAAATGCCCACTCCATCCAGAATAGCATCATTGGCGTCAACCAATAAATCAAAATTGTCTTCCAAGTCCGTCACTTTCCTGCAATCCTTGATGTTGCTCTGACACACGTAGTACTGCATCATTCTGCTCATGCCCTCAAGTGTTCTGTCTCCTTGAGTCTCACACAATGCTTGGAAGCCTGGAAAACTTTGGTAAAAATCATATTCTGGGCCAGACTTTGGCAGGCTCCCAGATGCCTTAATGACTGCCTCCACTGACCTTAGAGCAAACTTCATGAAGCTGTCGATGTCCGGGAAGCCAGGCAGCACCATCTCCTCCTCAGGCTGAGGAACGCTCTCAGCTGATGAGCCCTTGGGGCCTGGGAACTCGGAGGTGCCATTTTTCCAGCCAGGATAGTCTCTTCTCCAAGATAGAATCCCAAGTTAGAAGCCAAGATTTAGAGCACTTGAATTTAAGGCTGCTTATATAGGAGAGGTCAATTTGTGTTTGTTTTTCTTTCAGGGCCACACCCTACTGTTCCTCAGGATCTGCCAGTGGTAATCAGAGAAACAAAGGGTAGGGTATGGCCCAACACACCCACCCTACAGCAGCTGCTGTACCAATTGTGTGGTCCCAATCTGGATGTGGCCCTCTGCCACACATTTGGCCTCCTGATCATCAACAGGAGTGATCCCAGAGCATAGAACCAGGAGCATGCCCTGAGAACCTCTGGGTGTGATCCAAAGCAAAAAAAAAAAAAAATCAAACATGGGCAGAGTGATAGTATAGTGGGTTTTCTGGTACGAGGCTGACTTGGTTTACCTGGTATAATCTCTGGCACCACAGATAGTTCCCCGATCACAGCAAGGAATGGCTTCTGAACACAAAGGCAGGAGAAGGTACTGAGCACTGCCAGTGTAGTCCAAAATCAAAACCAGAAACAGAAACCTAAACAAACAAAAAATAATTGTAAAATGTGAAAGCACTCTAACAGACCTGATATATATATATATATATATAGATAGATAGATAGATAGATATATTCAAGAAAAGAGTATTTGTCATATCTTTTATGATATGGATACCCAGGAATGACTCAGGGATGATGCAGGGTAGTTGGGATAGAATCCAGATTGGCACCATGCAAGGCAAGTACCCTACCCACTCTACTATCGTATTGGTCCCATCTTTGATTTTCTTTTACATTTCAGTTGCATAAATTCTTCATATACCTTGGGTATTAAACTGTGGTATATATGCAAATATTTTTCCCAGCCAGTACAAAAGCAATAGTAAGAAAGCCTTTTTGCTTTCTTACTATTCTCTTTTGTTGTGGGCTGGAGCAATAGCACAGTAGGTAGGGCATTAGGCTTGAACGCGGCCGACCCGGGTTCAATTCCTCCACCCCTCTCGGAGAGCACGGCAAGCTACCGAGAGTATATTTTGGTGGGACCTTCCCATACCCATAATAGATTGTCAAATGCCTGAAGTGCAAATGGCATCCAGCTTGCTCATTTTTTTCACCCGGGAAAATGATTAAAAAGCATTTAAGGAAAGAATGAAGCAAAGAAATAGAGCCTGGGGTAGAGAACTTACACCCCAAAGGACCCACCACAGACTGCTCATCTGTCAAGCTGAAACCATCACTCAGATTTTTGTGAACATTAATAATAGCATAAACTGACCCTGGACATAGCCAACATGCGAGACTGGGGGAAGGGGCATCTCAAAGGTCCACATGGGGGCTACTTCGTGTGCCACACTCTTCCCTCTTACCTATCACCACAACCCCCCCTCGCCCCGCCACCCCGCCCCGCCTCGCCTCCCCGCCCCGCCTCCTCGCCCCGCCTCCTCGCCCCGCCTCCCAGCCTCATCTAGACTAATCTTTTCAAGCCCATGTGTACCAAAATCTCCAGATTGTCTTGTTTTCGGGACACATCCTGCTGTGCTCAGGGCTTACTCTTGACCATATAATCAGAAATGGGAGGCCATAAAGGGGCTCAGGTGATGGAACCAAGGTTGACTGTGTGCTCTGCTCACTGATAGTACTCAGCTCACTGTACTATTACTCCAGCCGTGGGTTCACATTGGCTCTCCTTTCATCCTTAACACACCTACCCTCAGATCTGTCCAACTCAAAATCATGTTCCAGTTTGCACCTCTACCATCTCTTCAAGAGACCTCACTAAGCCTGAGTTTCATTTCAATAACAACTCCCCACATTCTGGGTCAGATCAAAATCTTGCTTAATTAAGGTACCCAGCTTCCCGACCTAATGCTCCCAAGAACCACCCCAGACACGAGAGACCCAGGGGGATCAACGTGAAGCTAGCTCAGCACACCCAAGAACACTCACCACAGCGTACCTGCAACAAGGTTCCGTGCAGTCCCTGTCCGGCAAGAAGCAGCAGGAACCTCAGATTCAGGTCCAGAGGTGGATCTGAAGTCAAAATCCCAGGAGACTAAATATGCGAGAGCTATAAGCCCATGACACAGTCTGGACCACGATTGGTTGTAACTCCGGAAAAGGGTGAGTCAGTGACCCACCTTAGAGCTATAAGCCCATGACACAGTCTGGACCACGATTGGCTGTAACTCCGGAAATGGGTGAGTCAGTGACCCACCTTAGAGCTATAAGCCCATGACACAGTCTGGACCACGATTGGCTGTAACTCCGGAAAAGGGTGAGTCAATGACCCACCCTACCAGCCAGTGAGGGAGGGAAGAGATCCTGGCTCACCTAGAGGCATTTTCCCCTCTGCTATCATTTAATTGTTAATTGCATTCAATCTCTTGAGGTACAGTTCTTAGGTTTCTTCCTATTTTTCAGTCTCATGAGCAATTCGGGATTAAAAGGAAGGTTGAAGGTTGGGTTGGATCTTTCTCTTCCTTCCTTCCTTCCTTCCTTCCTTCCTTCCTTCCTTCCTTCCTTCCTTCCTTCCTTCCTTCCTTCCTTTATCCTCTGTCTGTCTCTCTCTTTTTTTTTCCATTCTTTTTGGGGTTTGTTTTTCTTTGAATCCCCTGAAGTGAACTTTTCAAAATTACATTGCCACACCCTCATTTCATACACTGAAGGATTACTTTTTGGAATGAAAGAGGTACATTTCCAGCAAGGATCTCTTCACATCTTAATAGATAGAACTGCCACACCCAGTAAATTCTGCCCCGCTCTGGCTCTCTGAAATCTTCTGAGAAAGTGTCACAGTAAAATTTTACTTAGTTGAATAAACCAGAGGTTAAAACATCTTTAAGAGTCAAGAAATCAGCACAAGTCAAACTTAAAAGTTATTGGTTTGGTTTGCATCTCAACGGCGGGGGGTGGGTCTGAATGTATAAAAGATGAAAAACTCTTTGTTGAGACAGATCAGTAGGCAATAATCTTGCTGCCCCAAGGACTTGCAACCTTGAGGATATCGGTTTAGACTTGTTCTGTTTTGTTTGGGGGTCACACCCCTCTGTGCTTTTTTACCCTCCACTTGCTAGGATAGAACCAAATAGTCTCCCAAATGAAAGCATCTCTGCAGCCCTTTGAGCCACCTCCAGACCCAGGAGTTTTTAATAGAGATAAAAGCCAATGAACAAGATATGATAACCTTTGTGGCTGGAGCAGTAGCATAAAGGTTAGGGCGTTTGACTTGCACGCGTCCGACCCAGATTGGATTCCCAGCATCCCATATGGTCCCCTGAGCACCACCATGGCTAATTCCTGAGTGCAAGCCAGGAGTAGCCCCTGTGCATCGCTGGGTGTGACCCAAAAAGAGAAAAAAAAGATATGATAACCTTGAATTTTGCATGGATGACAGGCTACATCAGGAAATAGACATTTATTGCCATTAAGAGATCCAGGGTGAGCGGTTGAACATGAGTGTAAGTGAGCGTACACTCAAATATTAAAGACATGACTTCTAAAGTAAAATATGGGCCACATAACAGATTAGTGAAATACCTGACATTTTTCTCAAAATTCAGTCTGGAAATCCCAAGATACCCTAAATCATTCGGGCAACTACAATCAGCCATAAAGTAGTGGTCCAACCTAGGACTACTAGGAAGAGAATCTATAAAACTGAGTCACCAACCTTCCCTTTGTACTCTCTCTGATGGCCCTCCCATTCAAGCATCCTTCCTGTCTCTACTCTCAATAAACTGTTACTTCTTGGCAACTTTTCTTTCTTGTATTCAATTTTTGGTGCGCCTGGAAAATCCAGGATTACTGGACATCTCATTCACACCAAACTTTATGGGCAACAATGTTCTCAAAATAGCTCTTTTGCCTGAAAGGTTACAAGAAGAGATTTTTATTTATTTATTTATTTATTTGGGAATTTGGACCACACCAACTGGTGCTCAAAAGAGTGCTCACTTCTAGCTTTGTGCTCAGTGTTTGAGGAAGCATGGGGTGCCTGTGGTTGAACCTTGACCTCCTGCATGCAAAGCATTTTCTCAATGATTTGAGCTGTCTTTTCAGATCCTCAAAAGAAAATTGTATTGAACAGATGCATGCTGAAAGCAGACTATAGCCTGAACACAATGGCTGCTCAATACCTCTATTGCAAACTACAACACCCTTGAGGAAAGTGAGCAAAAGGGAATGCCCTACCACAGAGGCAGGGTGGGGTTGGGGGGAGGTGGGAGGGCTACTGGGATCATTGGTGGTGGAGAATGGGCACTGGTAGAAGGATGGGTACTCGATCATTGTATAACTGAAACCCAAGCAGGAAAGTTTGTAAGTCTACAGCTGTAGTTCATGGTGTTTCACTAATTAAAAAAAAAAAAAAGAAAGAAAAGTGTGTGTAGGGTTGAGAAGGGTCAGTGAAAAAATAGTGTATCAGATAAAATTTCTTGTTTCGAACACTGTCAGCAGAGGTTCAATCTCTTTTTACACATAGGGTCCCTCAACACTGCCAGGTAATTACTGAGCACAGCTGGGTGTGGTCCAAAAACCAAAAAGAAAAGGGAAGATGGAGCACAGTTTTAGAAAGGGTGGGTTGCAGGCTGTGTGCCTGGGGTGATCAGTTAATTCTTTAAAGTGATGATTTCCCAAGGGAATTTCTTTTTTAACTTTTTAAATCACTTAATCACTTAACTTCCCGGTAGTCGTCGATTTGCTCGAGCGGGCGCCAGTAACGTCTCCATTTGTCCCTGTCGCGTGCTAGTGTAGCCCAACTTTTGGGCTTGTTGTGTGTGAGGCCCTTTTTTTACCACTTTTCTGTATATCTTTAAGTCCCACTCCTGAGATCTGTCTGTATCAATTCTTTTTCCCTCTGACTGACTTCAATCAGCATGAGATCCTCTAGTTCTATTCATGTTGTTGCAAATTGCACGATTTTGTTCATTCTTTTAGCTATGTGGTATTCCATTGTGTACAATACCACAATTTCTTCATCCAGTCATCTGTAGTTGAACATTTGTGTTGTTTCCATATCTTGGCTATTGCATAAGTGAGGTAATGAACATAGGTGGGCATATATCCTTTCAGAGCAATGTTTCTGTGTGTGGGGGATAGATGCCAAAAAGTGCCATTGCTGGTCGTTCTATTCTTATTTATTGGATTGACCTCCATTTTTTTCCATAGAGGCTAAACCAGGTGACATTCCCACCAGCAGTGAATGAAGGGTATTTTCTGACCACAACCCCACCGACATTGGCTTCTGTCAGACTTCCAGTGTAATGGCAAAACAGATTTCTGATTATGTTTTACACCCTCTTTTCCTTTAGAACAAGAAAACAGGTCTTCTTAACATCTGAAACACTACCTAAAGTGATTCTGTTTTCTAACATTGAACTTACTTCTTAAATTAAGCTTGTGTAGGAGTGGTTTCCAGGTTGATTAGATGTCAGAAAGAATTACGTTGCTTTTTTTTTTAATACTAGATAATGTGAAAATTGTTTTGGAAATCTTAAAATGCATTTTCCTATAGAAGGTTCTTAATA
The DNA here is from genome assembly GCF_029834395.1 of Sorex fumeus. Taxonomy (NCBI): domain Eukaryota; kingdom Metazoa; phylum Chordata; class Mammalia; order Eulipotyphla; family Soricidae; genus Sorex; species Sorex fumeus. The sequence continues at coordinate 287,126 of NW_026606069.1, read as the reverse complement.
GTCTGCACACAATAGTCCCTCAGCATCAAGTTCCCTTTATTTTAAAGACAAAGCAATTTAGTATATCTTGTTTTCAAAAAACTGCGTTGCGATGTCGGGCTGCATCCTCCAAGTCAGTCCAACGTTTATGGTGCCCTCAGTTTTTATCTTCTAGAAGGAAGCCTTTCCACGACACAGCAAACTGCAGACTCGAGATGACATTTCCTTTTGCTGTTCTGGACTTCCTTTTACTAATAGTACGACCTAAAAAAATGCAAACACTAACAAAACCTGAACACAGCAGCACAGAACAGCACATGATTATTCGGAGCACAACAAAGTTCTGAAGTCAAGGCTAAGTGACTTTCCTTGCTTCTGTAGTTCTAGAAGAAAAACCTCTGTATCCTCCCTGTCATGATATTGTCTGTCATTTATCCCACAGCCTGGAAGAAGTCAGACTTTTTATTATTTTCTGACTCATTTGCATGTTTATATTTTTTGTGTTTCGTTGTTAGGAGAGCCTACCTTATGGTGCTCAGGTCCTGACTCTCTGCTCAGAGGTCATTCCTGGCAGGGCTCAGGAGATCGTAGAGAGTGCTGGGAATTGAACCCAGGTCAACTGAGTAAAAGGCAAGCACCTACCTTTTGGACTATTTCTCTGGCCTGACTTTGTTTTATCTTTATTACAGTTCAGGTACATTGTTTACAATAGTATTAACATTTATTATACAAAGTCACTGTATCCCACCACCAACAAAATGCCCAAGGCAACTGTCTATGTAATTTTTTTCTCTTCTCTCTCCTTCAACCATTTAGTAGTCTGAGTTTTGCAATCCAAAGCCAAGCCTTATTTGTTCTTTAATGCTGTATCAAGCTTTGTTTTTTCCTTCCTGTATGCCACAGCTGAGTGATGCCATCTGGGATTTGCTCTTCTCTCTCTGATTTATTTTGCTTAAGTATCAGTGAGGGGCTACTGCAGGCTCTGTGCTCGGGGTCACTTCTGCTGGTTTAGGGAACTATGCAGCTCCAGAAATTAAACCCAGGACTCCCACAGGCAACCTCAGTCTATTGGTTGGCCTCTCTAGCCCTCTGTCTGAAATCTTCATAACCATTGACTCCGTGACTGAGCAAATTCAGATTCTGCGATTGGAACATAGACACCACTGGTGCACTATTATTCCATCTACCACAGGATAGAAAGGTACTTTTCTTTCTTTCCCCTCGAGATATTTCTAAGAAAGTTTTCAGTAAGAAGTATAGCTTTTCTCCCCAACCCCCCTGCAATTGTACAGAGAGGGAGAAAAGAGGTGAGGTAGATTTAAGTGAGGGAAGACAGACCCGTGTTTTCATGTGAGGAGTCAGAAGCTCACTGCAAAATTTTCAGGTAGGGGTTGCCGCGTCCGGCACTGCGGAGCCAAGCCAGGGGAGGGCCGTCAGGGTGAAATCAGCACTCGAGTCACACAGGGTTCCGTCATTCAGGAGATGGCATGAATGCGTGCGTGCGTTTATTCAGAGCACAGGTACAGACTTAAGTATGTTTCCACAACCCACCCAAAAGAAAGGAAAGGGGATGGGACGTGGGAAAGTGGATGGGACGATTAATAGAGCCATGCACCGTTGGTCAGTCACAGTGGGTAGAGCCATGCACCGTTGGTCAGCCACCTGGTGACCCTTTCGACCTAACGCTACCGGTCAGAGCGGCCTGCTTTGTTAAGTTTTGACAAATCCATAGAGACTGTGCTGTTCCTCGTACATCATTTACAAATCATTTACGAGGGTGCATTTTCCCCAAACTGAAACGTCCTGTACTGGGAAGCTGCCCAGCTTTGTCCCCCAAAGTGAAACCTCCTGTACTGGGAAGTTGCCCAGCTTTGAGGAGGACAAAGGGGGAATGAAAAATCAAGCATTCTTTTACTTGGTCAGTAGGCAACAGGGGTGATCTTACTTTGTTTGTTTGCTTTTCTTTTTTTTTGCGCTGGGACGGGGCACACCTGGTTGTGCTCATGGCTTACTCCTGGCTCCATGCTAAGGGATCATTCCTGGTGGTAGAGTGCAGGGGATACAACCAAGGATGGCCACATGCAGGACAAATGCCTTAACCCCTCTCCTGTCTCTCAGGCTATAAGCAGTGTTTTGGTTGGAAAGGGACAATGAGAAGGAAAGGAAATGCTGGAGGCAGAGAGAAGTCTTCTGATAGATAGCAGGAGGCAAGCTTAGCACTTGGGGTGGAAGGATCCGGGTTAGATGTAGCCAACCATCTAGGCACTCCACTGCCCTAGAGAAGGGCCTGGAGCAGTATGTAAATGCTGGGGATTTCCTGAACAAGAGTGAAGGACTGACAGGAAGGAAAGCAAGTAGTGGTTTTGATTCCCTGTACCAGGAGGTAAGACAGGGGAAAGGGTTTTTCCCTGACTCTTCAAGTATCAGTTTAACAGGAAGATCTAATATATACCTATTTTGAGGACAGTACAAATGGAAATACCTCAGAAGTAGAGTAGACAGAAAAATCTTGCTTACACTTTTGATCTCAAAAAAAAAAAAAGGTGCTGAGGATTAAACATGCAAAGCGTATGCTTTCCCATTGAGTCACAGTGCCCAATCCCCTTAAGAATTGGCTTATTCTAATAAAATAGGAGACTAACACCCAAGCAAGGCCAAGATTATTACCAGTATGTTTGCTCCATGGCTTGGGAGGCCAGCCACACATGCTAGGGGGAGAGGGAGCTCAGATAGAGAAGGGAGCATCAAATAAAGGGTGTTGAGAGGATCCTCCCAGGATGGGAGATGCATGCTGAAAGTAGACTATAGACCCAACATGATTGCCACTCAATGCCTCTTTTGCAAACCACAGCACCCAGAAGGAGAGAGAGAACAAAAGGGAATACCCTGTCACAGAGATAGGGTGGGATGGGGGGGATAGGGGTTGGGAGGGATACTGGGACCCGTGGTGGTGGAAAATAGGCACTGGTGGAGGAATGGGTATTTGACCATTGTATAATTGAAATCCAAGCACAAGAATTTGTAAGTCTACAGCTGTACCACATGGTGTTTCACTAATAAAATTAAAAAAAAATAAAAAAAAGAAAATGTCATGAGATAACTTAATAAAATGATCCCAATGAAATAATTGAAGTAGGACGTTATCACCTATGGACAAAATGCATGTGTATGAAGTATTTGAAGACTTCATTTCACCTAGCCTAATTTCTAACCTCTATATATTAAAGCTACTATAAAACCAGAATAAGAAATATAAATTCTCATATGCAATACCAAATTATTTTTTTAACTAGTGTATAGGGAAAATATCCCTCAGAAGTAGGCCAATTATTTTCTTTCTCTCTGGATTTTTAATTAAATAATATTAGGAAACCAAAAGGTACATTATGGTTACATTATTAAAGATTGTAAATTTACTCAAAATTTTAAAATTAGCAATTACAATTCATTTTGAAATATTCACACCAATTTAACACTTATTGGCGTTTTTACTTTTAATGTTTGTGAATTTTACAGTGTTTTAAGATCTCTATTACCTATATGGTGAAAAATAAAAACTATTTGAAGTTTAAAAAAAAAAGAATTGGCTTATTCTGGGACTGGAGAGGAAAATGCAATAATGGGCTAAAGCACAAGCTTTGGGTGCAAGTATGCTGCCCCTCCCCCCCCCCAAAAAAAAACCCGAAACAAATAATCATCTTAATTCAGAAACCTAATCCAAGTTGTCAGCATTAAGTGGTTAAATTGGGTTTTATCTTCTCCTAAATTAGAAATTGGAGGGGTGGGGGGTTGGGTTACGGTAGACCTTCGTGCTTGGCTTGCATGAAGTTTGGTTTGGTGCTAGGCTTGCATGGGTTTGATCCCTGACAAACTATATGGTTTTCCAATCCTGCCATGTGTATTGATCCCAGAGCGCAGAACCTGGAATAAGCCCTGAGCATAGCCAGCTGTGATTCAAAAGCAGCAACAAAATTTCTGGTTTAAGGTAAAGTTAAAATATACACAAAAGTAGAATGATCCTCATGTAAATGGTTACAAATGTTTCCATCTCAAACACAGTCTTCTCCCTCTTCTAATGTCAGTCACATTTCTGAGTACCTCAGTATGTAACTCTAAAGCATAAAAAGAGCACCGGTTCCACAAAGATAGGTTAAGTATTTAATAAATCCCTAAATAGCTAGTGTCCACAGTTCAAATTCTCCCTTTTCCTTTCAGCTGAATTTCTTGAATCATAGAGAGAATGACAAATCTGTGACTGTCCACAAATTAGGATTTATAAAGTCTAGCATAGAATTTCGGGCCGGATCGATAGCACAGCAGGTAGGGTGTTTGCCTTGCACGCAGCTGACCCGGTTTTGAGTCCTCTGCCCCTCTCGGACAGCCCGACAAGGTACCAAGAGTATCCCACCCGCACGGCAGAGGTTGGCAAGCCCCCCGTGGCATATTCTATATGCCAAGAACAGTAACAAAAAGTCTCACAATGGAGACATTACTGGTGCCCACTCAAGCAATTTGATGAACAACGGGAGGACAGTACTACAGTGCTAGAAGTAACAGTGAACTGGGTTCTGGGGAGCATGTAAACTTGATGCTCTTCCTTTGACTTTTTTGGTGAAAAGGTCAAGTGACATTATAGATCTAGAGTTTAAGACCAGGTTTCTAAGCAGGAAGTAGAAAAGCACATAAATGTGGGCCTCGGAAGTAATACAGTGGTACCATACATGTCTGGACTATGTGAAGACTTAGGATCTAAGGTGACTAGAAAGAATATTTGAAATGTAGTGTTGGGGTCATTACTGGTGGCATCACTGTCACTGTCATCCCGTTGTTCATCAATTTTCTCGAGCGGGCCCAGTAACGTCTCCATTTTGAGACTTTGTTGTTACTGTGTTTGGCATATTGAATAAGTCACGGGTAGCTTTCCAGGCTTTGCTGTGAGAGCAAGATACTCTTGGTAGCTTGCCGGGCTCTCCGAAAGGGGCAGAGGAATTGAACCGGCCTCAGTCAGGCCAGCTGCACACAAGGCAAACGCCCTACCACTGTGCTATCGCTCCAGCCCACTGGCGGTGGTGAGTGTTTTATTTTTAACTTATTGATTTTTAAATCCAGACGCAGCTGTGCGCAGGGCTTACTTATGGCTTAGACTCAAGGGTGACTTCCGAACCCTTTGTGATGCTGGGGATCAAACCCCATTAGGCTGTACCACTGCAGCACTGTCCTCCCGTTGTTCATCGATTTGCTTGAGTGGGCACCAGTAACATCTCACAACAAATCGTGATATTTGCTGTTACTGTTTTTGGCATATGGAATACGTCACGGGTAGCTTGCCAGGCTTTGCCTTGCGGGCAAGATACTCTCAGTAGCTTACCTGGCTCTCCGAGAGGGGCGGAGGAATCAAACTCGGGTTGGCCATGTTGGCTACATGCAAGGCGAACACCATACCCGCTGTGCTATCACTTCAGCCCTAATTGGCTATATTAAAACAAATTCCTTACTATGTAGCTTAGTCCTGGATCTGCACTCAGGGATTATTCCTTGCAGTGTTAGGCACGAGACCATAGTGGGTGACAGGATGAAACCTGGTCAGCCACATGCAAGGCAAGCACCTTACCTACTCTCCAGCCCCCGTTACATAGATTTGAAAGGAAACTACTGTTACAGTTCTTGAATCTAAGTATTAATAAATATATACTTATCAGTGCTGGATAAAAACATTTAGCATTGATATTGATAACCATTTTTTTCTTAACTTTATAGCAGCTGGAGGAAAACTGTGAATATTGATTGAGGGAAGTTGACATTGGTGATGGGATTGGTTTTTGGAAAACTGTATTCCTGAAACTCAACTAAGAATGGCTTTTGTAAATCACGGTGCCTTAATAAATATTTTTTAATAAAGATAAAAGTTATTTTAAATTATGTGGCCTAACGGAACTGGAGAGATAATACAGTGATTAGGGCATTTGCCTTGCATGAGGCTGCCTCGGGTTTGAGTCCTCACTATACCATATAGTCCTCAAGCACATCAGGAGTAATCCTTGAGTGAAGAGCCAGGAGAAACACCTGGAGAAGAATCAGTGCTATTTTTGAAAAAGCACATATATTAGCTAACAGTCGGGAACAATTTTAACATGTTAGAGAAAAAATGATGTCACTGCAGAATCTAAGGAGAAAATGATATACCTAGGTTCCCATCCCTGGAGAGAGAATGACCATTCAGCTTAGGTCTAAGTTTAGTATGCTCGTTTCTTTTTGTTCTATTTTATTGTGATCCCATGGCTTACCCCGTTTCTGGCTTGCCCCGTTTCTTCCTCAACAAGGATAAAATTAGGAGGATTAAGAAAGATTTGGGGAAGAATTGACAGACTGAAATTAGATTGTGCATATTAACAAAGATCCCACAACTCACCTTGATCGAGTTATTAGGAAAGTATATCCCAGTCCAATCAAAGCTCTGAAAGTCCACCAAAAGTCCCGCCCCCCACTTTCTCCCTCCCTCCCTATCCATCTTTCCTGGGTGGGTCTCTAAAGAAGAGAGACCCACCCAGTGAACAGTAGATAAACACTGTGGTCACTGTCAAGAGCAGACAGTGTGTGACCTCCACAGCCCTACAAGGAGAGTCAGCTCATGCCATCATCTAAGACTGCCAGACGAGGTCCCCCTTGCTGTGAGTAGAAATCAATGAGGGGATTTGCAGTTATTTGGGGCTAAAGCTTAACTCTTATGGCTTCTTTATGGATCACAGAGTCTAGAGGGCACCTCACAGATGATCTGATATTAATGTACCTTACACTAAGTCCCAGATGTTAGTTTTCATCGCTGTGATCTAGCTTGAGTTTCCCACTCCACATTATGGAGGTGGAATTCTCCAGAAGCTCTAGTCCATGAGTCTCTTCAAGGCTGGTGAGACTGGAGGTGGTCTGAAAGAAAGGAGGCAAAGAGAATAATCAGAGGCTCATTACAATGCTCAAGGTATGTGAATATCATTTGAGAACCCAACCCTGAGACCAGAGATGTGCTCATCAGAGGGCACCCCTCATTGAGAGAAAAACATAGTCCAGGACATAAGTTTAACTGTGTGACTCTTTTCTGGTAGGAGAGAATTCAAGGAGCCCCTGTCTATAAGGATTGCCTGTTGACCCTTACCTGCCCTTCCCACACCCGAGGATGGAGGAGGTGTCAGCTGTCCTGGTCAAAAAGCAGCCAAGGCTCATCTGTCCCGTCTGACTGGTATACCTCAATAACCCCATCACCATCGACTGCAGCGACAACTTCTGTGACTCCTGTATCCGCATGTCATGGAAAGACCTGCAGGACAGATTCCGTTGTCCCGTGTGCCAGGGGGGCCCACCAGGACATGCGCGTCAGTGGTAATGCCCAGCTGGGCAGGCTGGTGGACCTGGTCAAGCTCTTGCACAGCTCTGTTAGCAGTGAGATGGTGCGGGCAGAGCAGCGCAAGTGTGAGGAGCACAGGCAGGGGGTGAGCCTGTTCTGCGAAGATGACCAGGAGCCGGTATGTCACCTGTGCGCCCAGGGCCCTGCCCACCAGGGCCACCACGTCAGGCCCGTGGAGGAGGTTGCACATCAGTACAAACAGAGGCTCGGCGGCTTCATCGAGTCACTGAAGACACAGCGGGCAATGGTGGAGAAGCTCTTAGTCATCCAAGATAGAAACCTCCCGCAGCTGAGAGAGGAGGTAAGAATGCATAACAGTCAGTTGGCCTCGGAATTTGAGTAGCTCAGCCAGTTTGTGGAGCCTGAGAAAGAGGCAGCGCTCTGCAGGAGTCCAAAGAGGACAAACGCCTGCAGCAGCAGTTCAGGGCCAATGTCGCTCTTTACTCAGACCATATCTCAATGCTGAAAGACCTCAGAAGGGAGGTGGCTGAGCTGAGCTTGATGTCCGAGGAGATGTTGCTGAGGGGGTTGAGGGGCCTGCAGCAGCACTCGGCGGGTCTGCAGCCCACGGCTGTGAAGCTCCTGCCCTTCAGGCCGGTGGCCTACAGCCTCCCTCCTCTGTGCTCGGCGCTCAGCAGCATCATGTAGAGATTTCGAGAGAGCATCAGCCTGGACCCCGACACGGCCCACCCCAGCCTGCGCATGTCTAAAGATAAAAAGTTTGTGACCTGGGTGAGGAAAAATCCCAACCTTGCTGGGTATCCCGGGCCCTAGGATGAGACCGCCCAGCTGGTGGTCCTGGGCCGGGAGGGATTCGCCTCTGGCCGCCACTACTGGGAGGTGCAGGTGGGCGCCAAGCCCGAGTGGGCCGTGGGCATGTGCAGCATGGCCCCTTCGGCCCAGGCCTCGCGTCCCCTGGCGGCTCCCAAGAGATGCTGGACGCTGCAGCTGCAGGAAGGCGACTACCTGGCCATGAGCATGAGTGCGGGGGCCGTGCCTCTGGCTCTCAGGGACCAGCCCGCGGCCATCGGCGTTTACCTGGACTTGGAGCTGGGCCAGCTTTCCTTCTACAACGCCGCCCACAGGTCTCACCTGCACTCCTTCACCAAGCCCTTTGCTCAAGAGCTCAGCAGTACTTTTTCGTGGGGCCCGTCTGCGCCCCTCTGTCCGTTGGCGTGGGGAGGGTTTAAAGGGAGGATAATCCCGTGGCTTTATTTTCCCACTCTAAGTGGAAAACTGTTGATGTAAACATGATGAAACAGTTGCATAGATATTCATATTTAGGGGCAATGAAGGAGAAACCTTCTCTTTTGTAATAAGTCGTATATAGAAATAATTGTACCCTTATTTGTTGTAAATAAAACAAAAAATTTTTTAAATGTGAAAGATATTTCAGGTCTTCTGTGCAACAGTAAAGTATTTTGAAAGCATTGCAAAACTTCATAATTGTTATTATATAACACATTATCTGTGAGGTTGGAAGATTTGACTTTCACCAATTTTCATGTTACAGAATCAATATTCACAACGATAAAAGATTTCCAATTTTTTGGAAGAATATGTAAGTATGATATTTAACTAGTGGCAGACATTTTCACATAGACAAAAAATCTGAATAGACAGTACACCCTATCTTTAATTCTGTGTGGTGGAACTGTGATTGCCTATTTTGTATGATTTGAGGGGTTTATATCTAATTTCATTTTATTCATATAGCATATACATGCATATACTGAGATTAGTTAGAAAACATTTTTTTCTTTCCATTATATTTTCTGTTTTTTTTGTTTTGTTTTGTTTTGCTTTGTTTTTTCACAACCAAGTTAGGACTGACTTCCAAATTCATGCCTAAGCACGGATCACTCAGGGGACCAAAGTAGTTTCAAGTAGTATATTCCTCATCTCCTTCTGAGCCCACACTATAGGCACCTTAACATTCATGTTTATACTAAAATACTCCTTAGTACACTATCACTGTCACTGTCCTCCCATTGTTCCTCCATTTGCTTGAGTAGGCCCAGCAACGTCTCCATTGTGAGATTTGTTACTGTGTATGGCATATCGAATACATCACGGGGAGCTTGCCAGGCTTTGCCATGCGAGCGAGATACTCTCGGTAGCTTGCCAGGCTCTCTGAGAGGGAGAGAGGAATCGAACTCAGGTCAGCCATGTTGCCTGCGTGAAAGGCAAACTCCCTACCCGCTATGCTATTGCTCCAGCCAAATATTCAAAGTATAAATTTTAATTCTCTGCTGTGTTACTGTGTGCAGAAACTGACATAGCATTTTTTTTTTTATGAAACAATGGAGCCACCATGCGGAAACTGAATAGTTTGTTTGTGGAATGCTTTTAAAAAGCATCTTTGAGGGGCTGCAGCAATAGCACAGTGGCTAGGGTGTTTGCCTTGCACGCAGCCGACCGGGGTTCGATTCCCAGCATCGATATGGTCCCCCGAGCACGCCAAGAGCAAGTCCTGAGTACATGAGCCAAGAGTAACCCCTGTGCATTGCCGGGTGTGACCCAAAAAGCAAAAAATTAAAAAAAAAATAAAAAGCATCTTTGATCTTAGAGATTGGTGAATGTAGGCAGATTCTGGGGAGAATGCAGTCAGTGATGTGTAAGAGAGATCCAGCCCTGACTGTCACCCCATGGTCCTAACCAAAATGAATTCCTCTTCATTTGAAGTTTCATATGGGGTCGAAGAAGCAGGAACCATGAGTGGAAAGAATGTAGAGTGAAAACAATGATAAGAGGTTAGGGATGTTTGGAGTAATCCTTGAAATAACATTGTAGACTCAGAAATTTTGATATCTCAGATATTTGAAATGTAGGGAAGAAAAAGATAAGAAATCTCAGGTATTTGAAATGTAGGAGAAAAGACAGGAAAGAGAAAGATAAAAAATTGATTTGGTTAGAAGAGGGGCAACACAGTAATAGTGAGCTCTAATATATTGCTAGACAGCATATAAGGCAGATGAAACAAAAATATTATGATAACCATAACAAATCCTCCAATAAAAATGTAACTGCAGCTTTCTTTTTCTCAGCCTTTTCAAGCAAAACTAAGACCACATACTAGTCCATGTGTAAATTCTAATTTTTTGATAATTAATAGATAGAACCTGTTTTAATGTCAATAAATCATAATATAATTATTAAAAGGAAGGCTTGTAACAATTAGATGCTCAAAGATACATGGCCTTATAATACTTTTTCTGTCAGAATAAATGCATTTGTATTAGGAAAATGAATTAAACGATTATTTGTCAGAGCTTGGTAGAAAATTGGAAAGAGTGTTCAGATTCTTTTAGGAAAGTGAGTAATGAGCACATATTTTCTTCTTACCGCTCGGTTACTGGAGGACTGAACTATATTCTGAGAGGCTTATCTTCAGAAGACTTATATTCCAGGGCCCGAGTGATAGTACAGCGGACAGAGCATTTGCCTTGCATACAGCCGACCCCCAGCATCCCATGTGGTCCCCCAGCACTGCCAGGAGTAATTCCTGAGTGCAGAGCCAAAAGTAACCCCTGAGCATTGCCGGGTGTGGCCCAAAACAAACAAAAAGAAAGAGCCAAAAAGAAAAGAAAAAAAAAACATTCTAAAAGATCTATCTTCAGAAGACTTATATTTTAAAAGACTTATTTCCAGACATCCTTCTTCCAAGAATGGCTTTTTCCGCTTCCCTGGCCGAACCCCAATCAGAAGCCAGCTGCCCTCTCTGTCTAGATTACCTGAGAGACCCAGTGACTCTAGCCTGTGGTCACAACTTCTGTGTCTCCTGCATTCAACAACGCTGGGTTGACCTACAGGACATCTTCCCCTGTCCTGTCTGCCTCCACCACTGCCCTGACAGGAACTTGAAGAGAAACAACCAATTGTGTCACATCACTGACATCGTTAATCAGCTCCCCATCAGAGTGAATAAAAGGAATCGGCAGGAACTGAAACTATGTGAGAAGCACCAAGAGGTCGTGGACATGTTCTGTGAGGAAGACTCTGAGCTATTGTGTCCCCAGTGCAGGACCACCCCTGACCACCAGGATCACTACCTCATCCCTGCTGAGAGAGCTGCAGCGAGTCAAAGAAAGCTCAGAAGCTACATGGAGCTTCTGAAGAGGAAGATTGAAACCACTGAAACAGATTGTAAGAAACAAATTTCAAAATTTCTTGAAGAGAGACGGAAGGTGGAAAACCAGAAGACAGAATTAGGTTCTGAATTTAAAAAATTAGGGAACATTTTGCAAGTGATGCCAGATTAATTAAGGAAGAGAACAAAGAGAAGGATAAACTCACCGAAAACAAAAGCTACAAAACCAAAAACAAAAGCTACAAAACCAAAAAAACAAAAACCACCAACATCTTAGCTACTTGCTTTTCCATGAACTCATTTATTTGGGGATACCTATTATGATAATTCCTGCACTCACAAAGGAACAAGATAGGGAACTAGAGAACCTGTGGACAGAGATGCAAGAGGAATGACTTCCTGCTCAAGGCCCTGTATCAGATTTCTCTCCAGGTTCCTCCATGGCCCAGTGGCCCCCATCTCCACCCACCCCACCATGTGCCAGGCTCCAGTTTGCTTTCTCCCTTTCCCAGTGGTTGGGAACCCAGAAAACCTGGATGTGCTCATTTCATCTCCTGCCCTAGTAGACCTGACCTCAGATTCTGTAAGCTACCCATCCCGCGTCTTGCATGAACTGGGAAGCACCCCTCACCCCACAAGCCACAGTCAGTCCCTATTCTCCTCTCCAGTTGTTCTAGACAAGCCCCCAAACCAGAGTCCCCTATCTGCAGCTCCTCTGGTCTGCAGGAGGGCAAGAAATGTGACAAGGAAGAGGCCAAGTTCATAGGAGCCAAAAGCAGGAGAAGCCCCCTACCCCACTTACTTATGGGATATTTAAGGTGTAGCAGGTGTTGATAATCATTCAACAGCCCCAGAAGAAAGATATGGCCCCAGAATCGGAAATCTAGTCTCAAGATGAATGGCCAGTCCTAGGTTTTACTGCCATGAGGAGGAAAATATGAAATGGGGCAAAATAAAGAGAGGTTCTCTATCTCTATCATGGCATTAGTCCTTGTACTACGCGCTCTCCCCTGGGTTCTTTCTGTGTGACCTGTTGTGTGTTTTTTAAAAGACTTTATTATTTTTGAAAGACTGCTGCATCTGACCTTCAGTTTTCCTTTTAGTGGTAAACAGGGGTCAAGGAATAACTTCATTACTTTACTTCAGTTAAGCAACTATAACATATTGACACTAATGCTTTCTCAGTAAGTTTGAACACAAAAATGGATGCTATCACACCCACCCAAAATCTTTGATATCCAAGCAACCACACCATACACAGATGAATAAAGATTTTTGTCCTTCAATGGAGGGAGGAAAATGTACCTGCCACAGAAGCAGGCTGGGGATGGGAGGAAAATCAGAGAGATTGGTGGAAGTTAGCGAGCACTGGTGAAGGCATTGTTGGAACAATGTATGGCTGAAACTCAATCACAAATGGCTGTCGTTTTGTAAGTTTTGGTAATTCAATTTTAAAAAAAGAAAAGAAAAAATATTTTTTACTTTCCCTCACTGCACTCCAATCCTCCAAAAAAGATAGGTGACTTCATCATCATTGATGCTTCAAAATAATTTGGGCATAGATTCCCCCTGACTGGCTTGACGAAAGCTGGCACCACGCAGAAAGGCTGAACTCTGGAGGACCAGCACTGGGACCTTGAAGGCATATGTGTGTCCAGGCAGTTGGCACTTTCAACTGTGCTGATTGTGTTTCTTTGGCCAACTTCTATCAATGCTGGTTTAAGCCCATCTGATTTCTATAACACAAGTACTCATGACAGTGATTCTTGTTTAAGAATAAAGGCCTCCTTTGAAGTCTTTCTTCAAGTGTTTCTCTCATGGTCTTCTACACACCTGTTTGTACTCCACACCAGATTTAGAGGTCTCAAGGCATTGTGCTCTTTTCTCTGACTGTGTCATCATCTTCCGCTCAACCATGACTAAAGATGAGATCTCAGAATATTAAAATCCCGAAGGTTTGAGTTAGTGCCTATTAAAATCTTGAAGTAGAGACTCGAGAGATAGTGCAACAGGTAATGGCATTTGTGTTGAGAACAGCTGACCTTGATTTAATCCCTGGAACCCCCTATGGTCCCCTGAGACCCATCTGGAGTAATCCCTGAACATAGAACCAGGAATAAATCCTGAGCACTTCCGGTGAGGCCCAGAAACTAAACAACGCGGAGGCACCAGATTCAAAGTGTCTGGGCAAGCAACTGCCCATCAGTGCTGACCAGGGCTGCATGCACCACCATACAATCTGCCTGCTGGGCCCTCCGTGAGTCACATCTCTCTGTGCCCTGCCACAGAATGGGGGTAGCAGAGCAGGGTGTCCCAGGCACTGACCAGTTGCACAAGCCAATGCCCTGTGATGACCTCAGACATGGCCTGCGTCGAGAGCTGGAACCACGACTGCATGAAGTTCTTAGACAAATGACCATGTTTCCAGCTCTTCTTCAATACAGGTGAGCCACCGAGTTCCACGAGTGTAGGAAAAGGGCAAACTCAGCCATCAATATGGACATTTGCCCTACTTCACGATGAAAGGACAAACTGGGATCTATCTCTGCAGAAAATAGTTTTGACTGGATACATGCTCAAAGGACTGGGCACAAGTTTTGCCCACATGAGACCTGAGTTTGATCCCTGGCATTGCATGGTATCCTGAGCGTTGCCTGGTGTGACCTCTCTCAACAGGGATGGATTAACAAATGAACCCAAAACCTAGCACTCATGATTCTTTTGTCATTCTGGAGGTCAGAAGTTTAAAATGGTTCTCACTGGCTGACCACCAGCATGCTAGCAGACCTCAGTTCTGGGGAAGAACAGACACTCTTCCCTCGCCTGCCTCCTCATCCTGGGGCTGCCATCCTAGACCATGTGCCTTTTCTGTAGTCAGAGTCAAGAACATCGCACCTTCACATCTCTCTTAGCTCTCAGCACCTACTACCTTACTGATTCCTGCTTCCTTACTAATAAGACCCTTGCAATACCATGGAACCCACTTGCATCGTCCAGGATTCTCCAGTTTTCCTCCGAGATTTTAGCCTGAAGACCCAATAGTTTCTTTGGCTTCTCTCAATATCTTTTCTGGGAACAGCCATGAAGTTAGGACGTTTACAGAGTGGCACATGTCCCCCTCCTTATTTAAATGGAATCTCCTCACTCCTTCTGTAACAACTAACCCAGCCTCTGAAACAAGCACTGTTACTACCCTTAGCAGAATCAACTATCTCTTAACCATAACCGGGACTATTCCCCCTCAGGGAAGAGCCAAAACCTGAACGTTTGTATGCTGGTTCAGATCCATTGCTCCCTCACCAGAACTTTGTGAAGAGAAATTTGAATATATTTTGAACAATTTTTTTAAGTTTAGTAATGGATTTGTTATGTTAAGTGTAACCTTCTCTTTCATCTGGCAAGTTGTGACCACAGTCTTGACTCACTCGTGCACACTGGATGAGAAAGAGGATCCTTTATTGTTCAGTGGGAGAGTGGCGGGGCAATAGTTGGGGAGGGGATGGAGTGTCAGGGAATAATCTGGGGGCATGGAGCTATTTCCAGCAATACTTGTCCAACCAGTCTAAATGTTCGGAAGGTTGTTTTTTGACCTCTGTGGTGTATGGGGTTTGGCAGATTGTCAAAAGCAGATTGGGGGCAAGGACGTGTGATGCTCTTCAGAGGAAGTGATCCCAGAGGGAGAGGCCAGAGTATGCATCATCTCACACACCCTAACTTACATATGCAACCTGATTAGTCAGTGGGTAGGTTTATTTCTATAAAAAATGCAGATGAGATCATTTATATGTTCAGATGAAGGGATTAGTTATCTGGTAGTCTTCTAGATTTACTTGCATCAATGTGTTTATGTGAGATCATCTTTTCTTCTCGTTTTTTTTTTGGGATTTACAGTGCTGTTAATTAAACTATACAACTAATCCAGGTTCAATTCCCAGCATCTCATATAGTACCCATGGAGAATTGCTAAGAGTAATCCTGAGTTCAGAACCAGAAGAATACACCGAGGATTGCTGGGTGTGGCCCCAAAACAAAACAAAACAAAACAAAAAAAAAGTCTTAGGATAGTTCTGAGATAACAAACCATGAATTGGAGTTCATAAATGATGTTTGTCATATTGTTTGTGTAGAGCTCATATGATAAATGTTAGTTAGTCTCAGAAATGTTTCCACACATCTGTACTTTGTCATTGATGGACTTGGTGTTCCATTTGTTTAAGTTTCTCTGGAGATTCCACCTGACTGGGAACAAGAATCTGTAAACATATTAGTCCAAAACGCTGCCCTCTCGTTGATCATCAATTTGCTTGAGTGGGCCCAATAACGTCTCCATTTTGAGAGCTCTTGTTACTGTGTTTAGCATATTGAATACATCATGGGTAGCATGCAAGGCTTTGCCATGCGGGCGAGATACTCTGGATAGCTTGCCTGGCTCTTCGAGGTGGGCAGAGGAATCGAAACTGGCTTGGCTGGGCTGGCTGTGAAGAGAACAGTGCAGAGTCTTCTGACCCTTTGTCTGGCTGTCCTTGCTGGGGCCCCTTGGAGGGGGGCAGGTTGAGTTTTCCTCACCACGCGGAGCATATACCTGGCAGCCGAAGACCTCCAGAACCAACCACAACCATGCTGAGCCCACTCTCCACACACATGAAGGAACCGGTCGAGGAACACAGGTAAGAGGGTCCCGGGGCTGAGATCTCCAAGCCTGCTCGGATCGGGGCTGAGCATCCTCCACCCAGATCCTCCATTTTCCAGTAGGCAGAGGTCACACCCACCAACTGCCCCCTGGCTCCGTGTAATCCCATCAATGGCCAAGACCCAGAGACTATAAAACCCAGCTCCTGGAAGCACATGGCCGCGAATGCGAATGCGGGACATCTTATTATCTCATTTTTGCTTTGAACAACCTGGCAAGCTACCGAATGTAACCTGTCCACACAGCAGAGTCTGGCAAATTCCCCGTGGTGTACCCAATGTGCCAAATACCAGTAACAATGATGGGTCTCATTCTCCTAACCCTGAAAGAGACTTGAATATGGCACTTTTTAAAATCTCAGGGTTAGGACTGAAGGAGACGTTACTGGTGCCTGCTCGAGGCAATCCACGAGCAACAGGATGATCGTGATGGTGAGCGTGATCAACCGGGCTGGTTGCGAGCAAGGCAAATGCCCTTCTGCTGTGCTATCGCTTCAGCCCCCATTAGTCGGAGCAGAAAGAAATAACAAGTTACCTGAGAATTGGGCAAAAATATAGGCACACAAACACCAGTGGGTAGAAAACTTGAGATGTTTCTCTAGGCAGTTTGAGAACAGGATGGTATAGAGGAGAGAGAGCTGACTCACTGCACAGAATGAAGTGTTGTGAGGCATCTGACAGCTCTGTCCATACCTTGCTTTAAGAAGTGCAGTTCTTTTTTTAAAAAAACTTCACTTAAGTCCTATGATTTACCAAGGTGTTGGGCTGGGGCGATAGCACAGTGAGTAGGGGATTTGCCTTGCACTCCGGTGACCCGGGATCAATTGCTCCTCCCCTCTCAGAGAGCCCAGCAAGCTACCGAGAGTATCTGCCTGCACGGCAAAGCCTGGCAAGCTCCCCATGTCATATTCAATATGCCAAAAATAGTAACAAGTCTCACAGTGGAGACGTGACTGGTGCCCACTCGAGCAAATTGATGAATAATGGTAGGACAGACCTACAGTGCTACCAAGATGTTCATAATACATTTGTTATGGGCATTCAATGTTCCTACACCAAACCCACCACCATGTGACCTTCCCTTCACCTTTGTCCCCATTTTCCCCATTTTCCTAACCGCTCCCTAAAATGCCTCATTAGTGTAGGCCTGAAATAATTTACTTTTATTGCCTGTTTCAATTAGTTATACACTAATGGGATTTCCATTAGTCTAAATGACTAAAGGAATTATAAAAAAAAATCACAAAAAGAAAATTTGTGAAGGGTCTTATATCTTGCCATGGGGTCATTAAGTCCTTTTGTTGCTAGTTGAGCCTTGTATTTGTTTTTGTTTATTGAGTTTTGTTGGCTTTTCTGTTACTTTCCCATATAATTTGGTGTGCTTCTACTGGAATGTCAGTACTGTACAATTTGGAAGTTTTACAGGACAACACATGCCCTCCTACGCCCAGGCCCCCCTCCCCCACCCCCAAACTCCAGAAATTGTATTTCCTGAGCTAATGGATGAGTTTACATGGCAGAGACTCTGGGATGTGGGTATTAATGACTTCCAGGGCTTCCTAAAGTTCAGGATCAGGAAGGGGGAGCATGGGAGGTTGCCCACCGCCACTCTGAAAAGACCCCGAGTTTTCAGCCTGAAAACCAGTGTACTTGAATTTGTGTCTGTTTGGTGTCTCTGCAGAGATTAGTCATGAAGCAGTGGAGTTGGGCTTTTGGCAGCTCTAGGATGCAGCTACAAAGACTTTGGGAGGGTGAGGACTTAGCATCTCCCCCCAAAGACACCCCCAGAGATTTTAGCTGGGAAGTTGCTGTATCCATGAATTTTAGTGGGTTGACTTGCATCTCTTTGGAGATTTAGTTATGACTCTGAGACTCGGGAGAATACTGTTCTTTTAACATGTGTTCCCTACATCTTGCAAAGGATAACATGGACCTTTCTGGAAGTTCACCTAAACATCTGTGTTCATGACTCAATCACATCAGGATCCTCCGTGAGCTGTATTGCGGATTCACTACCAGGATCTCACCATTCTACAAAGAAGTGATTGTTGATGTCAAGAGAGGGGTGCGGTAGGGTGATACCATTTCACCGAAACACTTCAGTGCCACACTCGAGAACATCATGCGACGACTGGAATGGGAACAGGAAATATAATTTTTGAAGAAGGGAGACCCTCCTGAAGAGACACGTCTCAATCCAGTCAAGAGTCAGGGTTCCCACTGACTAGACCGTAAAGGCACAGCACCTCGGGGCAAGCTCTGATGATGGACACCTAGTACCACAGGCTGAGCTCGGTGCCCACAACTAGAGCTGGTTGCTGTGTGAATGCTGAAAAGCACAAAATGTGTTTGGGACCCAGAAAACAGGAGGCAAAGACAAAACCTGGAAATACCTCTCTTACTGACAGGGGAAGTAAAACTGCTTGATCAGAAGTTAATCACTGAGTCAGCCCCTGTCCCCTGGGGAAATGCAGCTGAGGTCTGCTTCAAAGTCCATACTCATGGCAATGCCAACAGACATTCCTCTTTGTGTCCAGGAAACTCAAGTTTACAAAGATCCTTGAGCTGGATAAACTTACTTTAATCTTGTGTGAAATGGAATCTAGGAATCACGTTTCCCTTAAAAAGTGAACCTTGGGGCTGGAGTGATAGCATAGCAGGTAGGGAGTTTGCCTAGCATGGGGCCAACCAAGGTTCGAATTCAAGCATCCAATATGGTCCCCTGAGCACTGCCAGGAGTAATTCCTGAGAGTATAGCCAGGAGTAACCCCAGAGCATCGCTGGGTGTGACCCCAAAAAGGAAAAATAAATAAATAAAAAGTGAATCTCCCTAACATTTGCTTTGGAAGGAGACAGGAAACCAAACTGCCCTTTCCTCAGTGTGGAGAGATCATCCCCACCTATCATTGCCCCCCCCCCCCCCCCCCCCGCCTCCCGTAAATGCATAGTTTCTCTTAAGGGCTCAATGGTTCTATCCCAATTCATGGGAAAATATGGGCCACTAATCACCCTTCTTGTTCCCACCTGAAACACTTTGAAAGAGGTCATCTAAAAAAAGGAGACTTTACATTATTTCAGACACATATGTGAAAACTATTGGAACTCAGACAGGAAATTTTATATACTAGTCTAAGAACTGAGGCATTGAAAGAGCTATGCTTGGAGTATCATGTTTCACTCGAATGAGAGACAGAATCTGGAGTTCTGACCTCCATTGACGATCAAGAATCCGGGATGCTGTCTCATTTGCCAAGGCGTCAAAAATCAGAAGGGCTGGACACGTAATGAGATTTGGAGATGACCGCTGGACTAGAGCCAGGGTACCGACTGAATTCCACGGGACTTCTTTGTTAAGACCCTAAGCGATCGGTTTGAGGCTCTTTGTGTTCCTAGAAGGAACAGATGCCATTGGGCTACACTAGCACACGACAGGGAGAAATGGAGACGTTACTGGCACCCGCTCGAGCAAATCGACGATTAATAACGGGAAGTCAAGTGATCAAGTCTAAGAAAGAAACAACAGAAAACACAAGCAACTAAACACAAAAATAACCGCCTTTATTGGAAAAGTGGTACACAAAGGAGAAGCCTATCTGCCATTCCAGGCAGTAGGGAAGGGCATGTGCTTCAAGCCCAGTGTAATCAGGACAATGTATTTCGACAGTGAGGAATTTCTTGAAAAGTCACCGGGTTTTTGTGAGGGTGAGTGGTGAGCACGCATGGTTGAGCCACAGAAAAATAAATTTATATAATCCTGCATGGGACATAACAAAAGAAGTCTTAGGACCATCTCCAGGTAGTACATCTGAACACTCATGGCTGGGATCTACCACCCAACCATACCACCATCCCACCGGAAAAAAAAAAAAAGAAAGAAAGAAAGAAAGAAAGAAACAAGGGGCAATATACAGAGGAAAACAATGCTCTTCTTCCCTGAAAGTGAAATAAATACTTTTCAAAATATTGTGCCAGATTCGATGACAAGTGAATTAAATAAAACACAGTGATCACTGAATAATCCACAACCTACTCTATAAATTAATTACAGGAAGAAAGCAGAAATAGGGATCAACCCCCTAAGCCCTGCCCGCCCCCACAGAGAGAGGGGCACAGTCGCGCCCCACGCGGAAGTACGGCTTGAGCTCTTGAGCAAAGGGCTCGTTGAACAAGTGCAGGTGAGACCTGTCGGCGGCGTTGTAGAAGGAAAGCTGGCCCAGCTCCCAGTCCAGGTAAATGCCAATGGCCGCGGGCTGGTCCCTGAGAGCCAGAGGCACGGCCCTCGCACTCATGCTCACGGCCAGGTAGTCGCCGTCCTTCAGCTGCAGTGTCCAGCATCTCTTGGGAGCCGCCAGGGGACGCGAGGCCTGGGCCGAAGGGGCCATGCTGCACACGCCCACGGCCCACTCGGGCTTGGCGCCCACCTGCACCTCCCAGTAGTGGCGGCCAGACGCGAAGCCCTCCCGGCCCAGGACCACCAGCTCGGCAGCATCTTCCTATGGCCCGGGATTTCCAGCACGGTTGAGATTTTTCCTCACCCAGGTCACAGACTTTTTATCTTTAGACACACGCAGGCTGGGATGGGCTGTGTGGGGGTCCAGGCTGATGCTCTTTCGGAATCTCCGGATGATGCTGCTGAGCGCCGAGCACAGAGGAGGGAGGCTGTAGGCCGCTGGCCTGAAGTGCAGGGGCTGCACGGCCAGGGGCTGCAGGCCTGCCCAGCGCTGCTGCAGGCCCCTCACCCCCCTCAGCACCATCTCCTCGGACATCACGCTCCGCTCCGCCACCTCCCGTCTGAGGTCTTTCTGCGCCCAGATGTGGTCTGAGTAGGCCTCCAGGTTGGCCCTGAGCTGCTGCTGCAGGCGTTTCTCCTCTTCTGCCAGCCTGCGGAGAGCTGCCTCTTGCTCATGCTCCACAAACTGGGTGAGCAGCTCAAATTCTGAGGCCAGCTGACTCTTAAGCATTCTGGCCTCCTCGGTCAGTTGAAGGATCTTTCTATCATGGGTGACTTTTAGCTTCTGCACCTTTGCCAACCGCTTCTTCAGGGACTTGATGTACCTGTTGAGCCTCTGTCTGTGATAGGATGCGGCCTCTTCCACAGAACTCTGAAGATCAAGACACCGGGCAAACAGGGGACATAGCAGCTCCTGATCATCCTCGCAGAAGAGGCTCATCCCCTGCCTGTGGTCTTCATGCCTGTGCTCCTCTCCCCATGCCATCTTGCTGCTCCTGGAGCTGTACAGGCGTTTGGCCAGGCCCACCAGCCTGCCCAGCTGGGCGTTGGCACTGACACGCATCTCCTGGCGGACCAGCTGGCACACGCGACAAGGGAATGTGTCCTGCAGGTCCTTCCATGACATGCGGATGCAGGAGTCACAGAAGTTGTGGCCGCAGTCGATGGTGACAGGGTCCTTGAGGTAGTCCAGGCAGACGGGACAGAAGCATTTTGGCTGGATTTTGGCCAGGACTGCTGACACCTCTTCCATCCTCAGGTGTGGGAAGGGCAGGACTGGGTTAGCGTGGGCACTGTCTGAATTTGGGACTCCTCAGGCAGTTTCCTGTCAAAACAAGTTACACCTTCAGAACTGTATCGTATACCCAATGTCTTTCTCAGTGAGGGTCCCTCTCTGATGACTTATCATACTGCCTGATCCACTGTTGTCCAGTGACTCAAGTCACAAGGAGCAGCCCGTCATGAATAAATGTGGATATGAAGGGAAGTCGAGCTCAACAACTCTCTTGGCCAGCAATATCTACAGCTTTAAAAGAGTTGATGTGTTCTGAGGAAGATAAGACCCTCCCAAGGAAGTAGGAGAACGAGCTTTCCAGTGCCCTGTTCACCGTCTTCAACGCAACCAGATTCTCCTTCTCCATAATCACTCATAGATAGCCAACTCTGTAAGGCTTTGTGGAATAGAACCCTGATTATTTAGTGACAATCCCCAGCTGTGACCAAAGTCCTGGAGATGGGGAGACGACTCAACGTAATCCAGGAAGATAGGTGCTAAGGTATAGGACTTCATATAAGGAAACAGATATCAGATCCTCTATGAAGTATTTCCTCCAATAAAAATAGTGTTCTCCATAGAACAGACACTAGGAATGGAAATTATGCTCTCCCTCTGCCTCCCGTAAACCTACAGTCCTTATTGGTTATTACCTGGATCGGTGACCCTGGTCTGGCTGAGTCCTTGGTGCTGGTGTTGAGCTGACTCTCCCCGAAGGACTGGAAGTCGGCCTGCCGCTCTGTCCTGTGATTGACCTGTTTTTATATTCTGTTGGATGGGTGGGGCTTTAAAGAAAAGACCAGTCAGAAGGAAGGGAGCTGAATTAACCCTGATAGGATACTCTGAAAGTAGGGATTAAGTAGTATTTAGCCAGGGGGCAAGAGGTAGGCCACTAATCCTGAAAATCCAATCTCCACAGTGAATTTCCTACCTTTATCCTTCTCATATTTCTTTCTTTCTTTCTTTTTTTTTCTTTTTTGGGTCACACCTGGGTGTTTCACAGGGGTTACTCCTGTCTCTGCACTCAGGAATTACCCCTGGCGGTGCTCTGTGCTCGGGGGACCATATGGAATGCTGGAAATCGAACCCGGGTTGGTGGCCCTGCAAGGCAAACGCCCAAAAAGGCAAAACAAAAAAACAAACAAACAAACAAAAAAACGCCCTACCAGCTGTGCTATCACTCCAGCCCCACCTTCTCATGTTTCTTAATCCCATCCTGGTTGAGAAAGAAATAGTAGTACCAGACTGTGTTTCAAGTTCAATCTTCCTTTCTGAAAGTGCAACTGAATTTATAAGTTTCTCCTTCTCCACTGAGATTCAATTCCACTGCATATGGTCCCCCAAGCACTGCTAGGAGTGTCCCTTGAGCACAGAGCGTTGAGTAACCCCAGGTACAGCTAAACTCAGAACAAAAGTTGCTCATTCTCAGAATCTTTAGGCTACCTGCAAGGCTTGGAATTATTTTTCCTCTAACAGGCAAACAAACAGATAAATAAAACATTCTGGCTTCCTTCAAGCTATGGGATGAATAGTGGTTGGCATGTCAAAGTTTTCTCCTACATCATCCACAGAACTGTGAATGTCTCTGTCTTGACCTCAAAATTTTCTTGATCTTTTTTTTCCTAATCACTGTGGATTGGTGGGGCGTTAAAGGAAATCCCCACCATGTTCTGGTTCTGTTATTATTTGTTTTTTTACAGGACATACCTGGGGAAAGAGAGGTCAAAAGAAGCAAGAGGAAATATCTTCCAGTGGTTTTATAACCTGTTAAAAAGCTTTTCTTCCAAGACGTGGAGCGATAGGACAGTGGGTAGGGCATTTGCCTTGCACGGGGCATACCCAAGTTCGATTCCCAGCATCCCATATGGTCCCCCGAGCACCGCCAGGAGTAATTCCTGAGTGCAGAGCCAGAAGTAACCCCTGTGCAACACCCAGGTGTGACCCAAAAAAGAAAAAAAAAAACATGAGAAGGCATATATTGTTCCAACAATGCCTTCACCAGTGCTCACTACCTTCCCCCCATCTCTCTGATTTTCCTCCCACCCCCAGCCTGCTTCTGTGGCAGGTACATTTCCCTCCCTCCATTGAAGGACAAAAATTTATTCATCTGTGTATGGTGTGGTTGCATGGATATCAAAGATTTTGGGTGGAAGTGATAGCATCCATTTTTGTGTTCAAATTTATGAAGAAGGCATTAGAGTTAATATGTTACAGTTGCTTAACTGAAGCAAAATATTAAAGTGATCGCTTTACCCTGGTTTACCACCAAAAGTAAAACTGAAGGTCAGATGCAGTAGTCTTTTGAAAAATAATACGAAGTCTTTTAAAAAAACACACAAAATGTCACACAGAAAGAACCCAGGGGAGAGCGTGGAGTACAAGGACTAATGCCATGCTAGAGAACCTCTCTTTATTTTGCCCCATTTCATGTTTTCCTCCTCATGGCAGTAAAACCTAGGATTGTCCCTTCATCGTGAGGACTGGACTTCCATTTCTAGGGGAGATCTTTCTTCTGGGGCTGTTGAATGATTATCAACACCTGCTACTCCTTAAACACCCCATAAGTAAGTGGGGGAGGGCGCTTCTCCTCCTTTGGGCTCCTATGAAATTGGCCTCTTCCCTGTCACATTTCTTGCCTTCCTGAAGACCAGAGGAGCTGCAGATAGGGGACTCTGGTTTGGGGGCTTGTCTAGAACAACTGGAGAGGAGAATAGGGACTGACTGTGGCTTGTGGGGTGAGGGGCGCTTACCAGTTCATGCAAGACGCGGGATGGGAAGCTTACAGAATCTGAGGTCAGGCCTACTAGGGCAGGAGATGAAATGAGTACATCCAGGTGTAATTCCTGAGCACAGAGCCAGGAGTAACTCCTGTGCATTGCCAGGTGTAACACAAAAAGGAAAAAAAAACACCACTCCAGCCTTATCTTCCTAATAAAAATACTGAATGTCCTGAACACAATTACCTCTTAGTACCTGTATTATAAATCATAATTCACAAAAGGAGAGAGAGTAAAAAGAAATGCTGAGCTACCTCTCCATCCTCACATTTTGTTTTCTTCCTATTGAGAGTTAATCTTTATATTTTAATACCATAGAGCATTTAGAAAAGTGTCTGCCTCAGCACTGTCTGATGCACCAAACAAAAATGAACAATGACCAAACCTTTTCCTTACTAGTCTCTTCCAATTCTGCACCACCAGTGTCAGAGGCTCCAGCTACCTGTCCCTATGGTCAGACACTGAAGTGGTCACCGTAAAGGTAAGTTGTGTTGGTGGCCGTGGGCACTTCTGGCATTCCCAGCTCCTCCACTTGTCTTGTGTGCCCAGAGTTCACTGAAACATCATTTCCCAAAGTTCTCCTCGTTGTTCCCTTTCCCAACAATATCAGGGAATAGAAACTTGATATCTAAATTATTTTATAGTTTATTGATCAGTTTTCTCTTTATTAAACTTTAGTTTGAATTATTATAGACAAATCTAGAATCTCCAATAGAGATATTTATAGTTCCATTGTCTTGACATATATACAAAACTGGTAACCATTTGAGATGATCATCACAAGGAAAGAAAGCTATGACAGCCTTCAAAAAAATCAATGAAATAATTCCAGTAGAGTGGTGTTCAATCTCTTCACTCTTATCTGAAACTAATGCTAGAAACTGTAGGGAATACCACCATTATGAAAGGAATTTTTGTATTCATGAAAGTAAACACAATGGTTTTGTAATTTAATGCAAAGTTATCTCTGTAATTTGCATCTTTATATCTATACAGCATCAACTTCTTGATTATCTTCACAAATAAAGTACACAAGACATAAAGGATGTCACATATGTAATGCTTAAAACACTCAGATGCATTTTATTTTATTTTATTTTGCTTTTTCTGTCACACCCAGTGATGCTCAGGGGCTATTCCTGGCTCTGAACTCAGGAATTACTCCTGGTGTCGCGCGGGGGACCGTGTGGGATGCTAGGGATTGAACCTGGGTTTGCTGAGTGCAAGGCAAATGCCCCCTCCCTCCCAGTGTGCTAGGAGGGCCCTCCAGGTCCTCCGATGCATTTTTCATCTATATTTTGTCTCTGAATTTAGAAGACAAAGAACATTAGGCTAATTCTGCAAAGAGTTTCTATCACTAAAACTAATGCCAGCATCAAATCCCATTATCAACCTGAGATTGTAAGCTCCTGAATATTTCTGAAAATGGCGCAGCACTTATGTATCACCAGTCTATCAGGCAGAATCTAACATCTCATTGTCTTTGATATTCTAAGACATTTTCAGAAAACATGACGATATTTTTTTCTGGAGACAGATTTTTTTTTCCTCCTCATTTTCAGTACATTCTTCTGTCTAGTTCTTGTGTTCTTTGGATGACTCTATTGTTGTGAAATCACTCCTAGATCTCTTGCAAGCAACTATATGCACTTAGTCCCATTCATTGAGGTATCTCTTCAATCCATGAAATAACTATTTAAATTAACGTGGGTTTCAGACTTGAAGAGAGGCATGAATACTTTAGAAAGACAGCCCTGTGGTCTGGCACTAGCACTCACCATTCCTACAGAGTTCGCACAGCAGCCTGCCCTAAGGTTTAGAATGGGTCCAGGTCCCTCCCAGCCGTTCACCAGTATGAAATCATCTGTCTCTCTTATTTTTTTTTTTTTTTGCTTTTTGGGTCACACCCAACACATGCTCAGGGGTTACTCCTGGTTCTGCACTCAGCACTCAGGAATTACTCCTGGCGGTGCTTGGGGAACCATATGGGATGCTGGGAATCGAACCTGGGTCGGCCAAGTGCAAGGCAAACACCCTACCCGCTGTGCTATTGCTCCAGCCCCAAATCATCTCTCTTTATCCTGCATCAAACCCACCATAGACTGCTCAGTGTCAGTTCTACATTCACTTTCTCAGTTTGACATCTATCAAACATCATGATATTTGAATGCAGTTTTAAACTTTTTTAATTGAATCACTATGAGATGCAGTTACAAAGTTGTTCATGATTGATTGGGTTTCAGTCATACAAAGTTCCAACATCTCTCCCTTCACCATTGTACATTTCCCACCAGCAAGGTCCCAGTTTCCCTCCTGCCCCTCCCTGCCCTGCCTCTATGTTGTTTTATCTATAATTTCAAACAAACTCCCTCTGACATTCATCTCCTTCCTTAGGTCTTTCTCTTCTTTCTTATCTTAGACATTCCATCACCATAATCTCTCTAAATTCAGACTTTCTCCCCTCTGTGCACATCTGTGGGCTGGAGCGATAGCATGGTGGGCAGGGCGTTTGCCTTGCACGCAGCCAACATGACCGACCCAAGTTCGATTCCTCCGCCACTCTTGGAGATCCCAGCAAGCTACCTGTGATGTATTCAATATGCCAAACACAGTAACAAGTGTCACAATGTTACTGGGCCCGCTGGAGCAAATTCATGAACAATGGGAGAACAGTGACAGTGACATTTTGAAGGGGCGGAGGAATTGAAGGTGGAGGAATCGAACTCATAAAACTAATTGTGCAAAGGTCCTACCCACTGAGCTATCGATCCAGCCCTGTACACATCATCACAGTGAAAATTTTCTTTCATATCAATCTCTTTCTGTACATTGAATTACAAACCAGGAGGGTAGATTTATATATATATATATATATACATATATATATACATATATACGTATGGAACACCTAATTTTAACCTGAAATAAAACTGCATGGTATTGAAGTATGACCAGATGTTTTCTCATGAGGTGGGAAAATTAGAGGCAGGACTTCTAGGTTGTAAATCACACAGGTACAATAAGAACAGAGCGAGAGCAAGTTTCATCAGGTTGCTGGAGCAGTAATAGTATAGGGTCACAGAAGCAATTAGTAAATAACAATACGTAACTTTTTAAAAAATGCATTAACCACTGATTATACCAATCAATATATCTTTTAGAAGAAAAATATTTGTATCGAATCTATATATCCTGTATCTGGCCTATTCTTTGTGAACTGTTTGCTGTCCACCAGGCCATGGAGAAGATGGGGAGATTGTGCAGAGGTCAGGGAGGGACCTTCTGTGCTGTGCTGTATGTCTGTCGTGCTGAAGGACACTATGGACCACCTGTGGTCTAGAGACCACTCAGGCTTTCTGTTCTCTTCGCTTCAAGAGCATCTTCCATACTGCTACAGGAACTGGCACAACTGTACTCTCTTGCTTGGTTTTCTGCCATTTCTCTATGCTCACTCTTACACCATCCTTTTCCATTCGGGAGAAGTCTCAGACGTTCCTACAAGCTGGATTATCCAGATATTTCCTACTGACGCTGAAAAATTATTAGACCTAGATAGAGGTTACTTCTGCGGCTCCCCACAGATCTGGCTCCTCTCCCCCTCCAGCGTCTGTGTCCTGAGAATTCCTGTCTTTTTCATGGCACAGTGGAACCAATTTCTAAATTCTGAGCATACTGGAACACATAGTCTCCCAAGCACTGCTCTGCTCTTAGCACAGAAAAACTAGGAGGAGGAGGAAGAGGAAGAGGAGGAGGAGGAGGAGGAGGAGGAGGAGGAGGAGGAGGAGGAGGAGGAGGAGGAAAGAAAACTTCATGGCTATTGTTAGATAATGATGTAACAGTAAGATCAAAGTAGGAATAAAATCAAATAAAACAACCAGTAGAGGGCAGCCTTGTGTTAAAATATGATAATGTGCTTGGGACCAGAGAAATTGTACAGCGGGTAAGGCGCTTGCTCTGCATGTTGGGAACCTGAATTCGATCCAAGGCATCTCATAAGGTTCCAGGAGCAATTCCTGAGTGCTGAGTCAGAAATAGCCCCTGAACATCACCAGGTGTCCTCCCTGCCCCTCAAACTGATGATAATGTACTTAAGCTGAGAAGAGAAACTCAATAAACTATTTCAAAGTTCCGGGTTCCCATACTCCTACAATTTCACTTCATTATAAAGGTAAAGGTAAAGGCCCTGCTGTTGTTCATCGATTTGCTTGAGCGGGCCCAGTAACGTCTCCATTGTAGACTTTGTGGTTACTGTGTTTGGCATATCGAATACATCACGGGTAGCTTGCCAGGTTCTGCCGTGCGGGCGATATACTCTCGGTACCTTGCCGGGCTCTCTGAGAGGGGCAGAAGAATCGAACGAGGGTCAGCCATGTTGGCTGCGTGCAAGGCAAACGCCCTACTGCTATGCTATCGCTCCAGCCCCTCACCTGAAAAATTATATTTTCAGGGATCATTTGTATAGTTTCTTACTCACTTCATTATACTTTCTCATCTTCAAAACTACTATCCGGGCATAGTAGTTTTCAAAACTACTATATTTCAAAACTAGTATTTTTCAAACTACTATATTTCAAAACTATTATACAGGCATACTATAAGGGCTGGAACGATAGCACAGCGGTAGGGCGTTTGCCTTGCACGAAGCCAGCATGCCCAACCCGAGTTCGATTCCTCTGCCCCTCTCGGAGAGCCCGGCAATCTACCGAGAGTATATCGCCCGCACGGCAGAGCCTGGCAAGCTACCCGTGATGTATTCGATATGCCAAACACAGTAACAACAAAGTCTCCAATGGAGACATTACTGGGGCCGCTCAAGCAAATCGACGATCAACGGGAGGGCCTATACGAGCATGAGAAAAAGGAAAGGCACATATTTTATATGCTCTTTCCATCATGTGGTTCCAGAAACACCAACGATGTACCCCCTTTCCCCGAACATCACCACTGGATGTGCATTAAAACCCTGTGTCAGGGCTGGAGCGATAGCACAGCAGGTAGGGCATTTGCCTTGCACGCAGCCAACATGGACAACACAAGTTCAATTTCCAGCATCACATATGGTCCCCCGAGCACCACCAGGAGCAATTCCTGAGTGCATGAGCCAGCAGTAACCCCTGAGCATTGCTGGGTGTGACCCAAAAAGAAAAAAAAAAGCCTGTGTCATATTGTACATAGCTGTGACTTTTTCCTTAACCCAAGTTTTCCCTTCATATTTTTAAGTTATGTAAAAGAATATGCACACATATTTCCCTAGAAAGTGTGCATCTGTTCTCACAATCCTTTCTAAATAGATCTGAGGAGACTCTTTAATTTTTATTATTATTAGGAAGGAAATTTGTGATGAGTTAGTTATATCACCGGATTACTGCTGAGGGTAGTCACTATATGTCTGCTCAGAAATTTGTATTTCTGTTGTGTGGAGAGCCTCGTGGTATATCATTAGCTTTTTTTAATCTATTAAATTGGGGGACAGAGGGGTGCTCTGAAATGCCATCTCACCATTGAAGACTGCCATAGGAAACATTGCCTAGTGTTAGGAGCAGTGGTATTTGTTAAAATAGCTGGAACTTCAAAACTGTTGAACTCTTTTATAAAATTTCTGTCCAGGCTCAATGAAATTGGAACTGTGTGTACATAGCACCCATCAGAGTTTTACACAGAAAATGAAAATAATCTGATTTGCTTCTGAAACTGATGATTCAGGAGCCAGGAGAAGGGGCTATGCAGGTGGTCAGGGTTTCTACCCTAAACCAGACTCCCCCATCACTATAGCAGAGACTTTTGAGGAACTCCAAGTCCCCCAAGTAAACAAAGCAAAGAAAAATTAAAATAAGGGTTGGGATGAAGTTCATTTGGAAGAGCACTTGCTCTGCGTGTGTGAGGCCTGCGTTTGATTCCAGGCTTGCTATCCCTAGGGCTGAGCCGAACGCGGCTCAAAAACAGAACACATATACACAAACAAACACACGTGTACATACACACATATACATATATATGTATATATGATTATACTGTGTACTGAGATGAGAAATAATGGAAAGGTGGCATGAAATGAGGAGCGCCCTCTAATGAAGATGTTCAAAAACAATCATAGAATGTATGTGGTTAGAAGAAGAGATAGAACCACATAAACTGTATGTGTTTTTTTATTCTATACTTTATTACAGTGTTTTATTTCTGTATTCCTGAACCAATAAGAACATGCAGTTCGGCTGAAGCAGTTGTAAGGTGTTTGTTTTATAATTAAATGACCCTGGTTTACTCACTGGCGTTACATATGGTCTCTGGAACACCACCAGGAGTATCCCTGAATACAGTCAGGAGTAAACCCTGAGCACGCTGGGTGTAACCACCCCCACTGCACCCCAAAATGCAATAACCTATCTTAGCACCGCTCTGGTAAGGAAAACACATCTTGTCTGTATATTCTTATTAAAAGGGATCCTAATGGTGCTTGTACAATTATTTTTACCCAGAATTAGTTTTTTTTACAGAACCTCTATTTTTATACAAAAATGTTTGTAACGTGCTCAGACTTCTTAACATCTGTTAGAAATACATCAAATTTATAAATTTATTTGGAGAAACCCAATCCCCTTCATTTAAGTTTCCCTTTGCTGGGCAGTAAATGACCTGATTCCGTGCTTCTAGGCCTACCGTAGGCAGCTGAGAGCAGCCATCTCCCAGCCCAGCTCCTGTGAGCAACAGTCAGCGCTGTGGGTCCAAAGAGCAAGCTGGACTGAGCAATGGCCCCATCTGAAGAACATGTTCTTCAGTAAAGTTACTGAATTTTCTCGAAGAGTCACTGTGCTTTAAGTAAGACTATCAGGGGATAAGACTACCAGGGGATACCAGCAATGCAAAGGATGGAGAACGTTACTGGATTCTCACCCACACGTTTTCAACTAAATGCTTAGTGAAATTCAGTCCCTGAATAACGATTGCGTGGCTAGAGGAACAGCGCCTCACTGGGAGAGACAGGAGGGAGGTGATAGAGAGGGTTGGGCCCACTGTTAACAAGATCCTCTGGGGGCCCTATAGTGGGTAAGAGCATTTGCCTTGCACAAGGCACACCTGGGTTTGATTCCCAGCATCCCATATGTTCCCCAGAGCACCTCCGGGAGGAATTCCTGAGTACACAGCCAGGAGTAACCCCTGGCTTGTGCAAAAAACAGGAGCTTTTCCTCTAGAGAAGAGTGGGACAGGGTTACATGGCCAAATGATGGAGAAGCAGGTGAGAGGTGGATGCTGTACCTGGTTCTTTCAGTCACCAGATACCCTGTGGCTGGCTAAGGGGAGGACTGGCCGCTGAACCTCTGGGCTCTGGAGTTCTAGCCGAAGGAGCTGGAATGTGGGACATGATGGTAACGGAACATGCACTACTTGTGCCAGAGTTTCCTCTCTGTGTTGTGGGGGATCCAGGGGCTGTGTGTTCTACCCACACCTGAAAACATCCCTGGGATTCTGGAAATATCTGGAAATATCACTGCATTCTGGCTGCCTCTAGTCAGAGCTATAGCAGGTTCCTTAAAATTTTTCTTCTGATAACTCCCCTCCCCATTTCCTTCTCTTTTATTTTTTTAATTTTTATTTATTTATTAATTTTTTTTTTTGGATTCTTGGGGTCAGTCCAGCAATGCTCAGGGGTTACTCCTGGCTCTGCACTCAGGAATTACTTCTGGCAGTACTCAGGGAACAATAGGGGATGCCAGGGATCAAATCCAGGTCGGCCACGTGCAAGGCAAATGCCCAAGTCAAAGCTCCAGCCTTCCTTTTTTCCTTTTCTGTTTTGAGTTATACCCAGCTTTGCTCAGGGCTTATTCCTCTCTGTCTCAGAGATCATTCATTGAAGTGCTGGAGGACCACAAATAGTGCTGGGGATTGAATCTAGTTCAGCCGTGGGCAAAGTAGATGCCTTACCTGCTGTACCAGTTGTCTGGCCTTCACCACCACCATCACTCAATATGTTTTGGGGTATTTTGTTTTTACTTTTTGGCCACACTTGTCAGTGTTACTCTTGGTTCTGTGATCAGGGGTCACTCCTGCAGTGCTGGGGCACCATGGGGTGCCAGAAATTGAACCACCCGGGTCTGACATATACAAGGCAAGCTTTAAAAAAAATTATTTTATAAGGTAGTTCACAATATCTTATTACATTTAATATTCAAACACCAGTCCCATCATCATTACATCTTCCCATCATCATATTTTGATGATCTTCCCATCATCCCATCCTGAACCCCAATCCCTGCCCCAAAGCAGAACCAAAATAATCTAATATTTCACACTAAGGTTTTTAAGGCAAGCTTCAACTACCACTCTAGTCCCTCTATCTAATAAGTTTTTATGCAACTTGAGTAATATGTATATACAATTCAAATATAGAGGTGTACATGTATATGGATATGTATACAATTCAAACATTTCCAGATAATAATCACAAATAATTTGGAATGGGTACATCCAGTGGTGCTCAGGGGTTATTCCTAGATCTGTGCCGGGCACTAATCTAACAGTGCTCACGAAATATATGGTGCCACGAATCAACACTCAATTTTCCTCCGTGTAAAGCATCAATCCATTGATCTCCAGAACTAAGAAATGTATTTTAAAACAATTTTTGATTTAATTTGCTGTAGGCAGGAGGGTTGAGCCGTACCTGGCAATGCTTAGGGCTTGCTCCTGTCTTTGTGCTTGGGAATCACTCCTTACGGTATTCCTGTAACCAAAATACAAGAACTGTCCGTGATGTACCAACTCTCTGATCCTAAAACAAATTTTTTTTAAGATTTTTGGAGTGAAGCAATAGTACAGCAACTAAGGGATTTGCCTTGTCCCCACAGCCAGCCCCAGTTTGATCCACAGCACCCCACATGGTCCCTCAAGCCTGCCCGGTGTAATTCCTGAGTACAGACCCAGGCATAAATGATGAGAACCGCTGGATATAACCCAAAAACAAACAAGAAAAACAAATGCAAAAAGATTCTTTAGCACCACCTATTCAAATACGTGACCGCACATGGGGTCACAAGCTCCAGTTTAGTTATTCTTTTTCCCAGTAACAATTATTTCTAACAGTGTTAAAATTGGGATGGTATACAAAACCTTCCCAAGGCCGTTGCCTCCCGGTCCCGGGAAGAACCAGGAAGTCTGGCGGACACGGTCTCCTGGGCCAGTTGCATCTGAACCCTCTGTCCAAATCCCGGGGCACGAAGGACATGCTTTTGTTTCCCGCGATCTGTTTGAGTTCTTTGGCTGCGAAGCATTTCTTGCCAGCCACGATCTGCTTACCGGGGTCAAACTGGGAGGCCGGTTGGGACTTGCTGTTTCCAGCAAACGCCTGGACGTTTGGCTTGCGGTAGTCAAAGGAAGTAGAAGCTTTCTCCCGCGCCTCCCTGGGGTCCTTGGGCTTCTCAGCCAGTTTGGACCATTTCATCTCTAGTTTCTGTTCAGGGGCTCTGGGGTCACTTGTTGGCTCTCTCTTCTTGGCAGCGTTTTCCAGGGCGATCTGCTGGCTGAGCGACAGAGCCGGCTGGGCGGGGGTCTGAGACCCTTCCTTGGCCTCGTCTTCAGCTGCTGTTTCCTGGGCTGCCCTCTTCCTGGCGGTGTCCTTAGAGTCCTTCTGTCCCTGCACCTGGCTGGCCAGCTCACAGCGCTCGCTGATTTCATTGATGCTGGAGGAAGGGTCGGCCTTGGCTGCCTGGGAAATGTGGGCGTTGTGTTGGAGCGCCTGCAAAAGCATCCCGAATGGGTTCTCCAAGGACTGCACCACTGGCTGGACTTTCTTCTGGGCTTTGTTCTTTTGCTCTGCACTTGCCTCGTTAAACAAGGTGTCCGCGGCCGTGGCAACGAAGCGGCTGGTGGCCACCAGGGTCTTCTCTTCGTGCTGGGCTGGGAAGAGGCCAGCCTGCGTCTGGTCCGGGACGGACCCATTGGTGGGTATGGCAGGGCAGTCACCCGAACAAGCGTGGGAGTGTTCTTGAGGTCCAACGAGAACACTTTCCAGGCTCTCAGGATGGGGCAGCAGTGCTCTCCTCCTCACCCCGGTGGCAACTTCCGACTGGCACAGAGGGGTTCCTCGCGCCTTCTGGATGAGAAGATGCAGCTCGTTTAGTTGTTGCCATACCAGAGGCGGGACGGGGGTGCAGCAAGCAATGATGCCCTGGGGCTCCTCTGGCAGCTCTTCTGAGATCTTCAGCATCATGCGGTTGGGCAAGACATAGCAGCAACTCTCATCCTCCCTCCTTGCCAGGTTATCCCTCCAGGCGAACAGCAGCCGGAAGGCTGTCAGCTGCTGTGCATTAAGAGGCGTCTTCAGCTTTTCATACAGCTTCAGGTAGGACTCATCCGTGAAGAGGGGTTTGGCGAACTTCCGGAGGCAGATGTCCCTACTGCGCTGCCACACCACCCGGGCCTTCGAGGGCTGCTCGCTGGCAGCAGCCCACAGCTCCAGCCTCATGCAGTCGTAGATGTAGAGCAGGTAGTGGGTGTCCTCGCGGGCATAGTGGAGCATTTCCTCTGGCAAAGGGCGCATCCTCCTGTCGGCCAGCTGATACTGCTTGTTCGCCTGCACGTTGCAGTAGCGTTTCAGCAAGTGGTCCAGGGAGTGCCGGCCCAGACGAAGAAGGCGCGCTGCCTGCTGCGTGTCGAACATGTTCACCACGTACAGCCCGAAGTCCTTCTGCAGCCATTCTATGTCGGAGTTAGCGCCGTGGAAGACCTTCACGATGGCAGGGTCTGTGAAGCTCTCGTTGAGGAGGTGCATGTCGCTGCGCAGCTCCAGCGTGTCGATGATGAAGTCTTCGGTGCGCGTGGAAATCTGCATCAGGCAGGTCAGGCCCAGGAAGCTGCGGTAAAAGTGATGCTCCAAGTCCACCGCAAATTCCCAACAGGCCAGGAGCGTCGCGTTGAGTTGCACGAGTTGGTCCAGCGAGGTCACCAAGTGGCAGGCCGTGTCCTGCAGGGGCTTGTAGGCTTGGGGCTGCGGTTTCTGAAGCGCCCACTCTGGGGGCGTAAAGTGATCCAGTTCGTACTGATAGGGGTGTGCGAACACGTCCTGCTCTACCTGCTGGGTCCGC
The DNA here is from genome assembly GCF_029834395.1 of Sorex fumeus. Lineage (NCBI taxonomy): Eukaryota > Metazoa > Chordata > Mammalia > Eulipotyphla > Soricidae > Sorex > Sorex fumeus. The sequence goes on along the minus strand of NW_026606069.1, from coordinate 251,613 downwards.
TGCTGGTGGAGGAAGTGGACCAGGCCCGGTGGCACATCCTGGTACTCTGATTGGTTCTTGGTGTGCTCCCGACTCTCCTTAGACAGCGCCCGAGGGAGAGGTTTCAGGGTGTTGGGCTTGATGAAGATCTTCGGAACAAATGGGGTGTTGGAATTGTCGATCTTCTCTCGGAATTTAAGCTGCTGTGGGATGATGTTCTTCACGTGAAGCAGCCGGAAGGGTTCCGATTTTGTTTTTTTGCCCGATTCTCCTACCTTCCGGTTCCAGCTGGACATGATCATTTGGCGGGCTTGTGATCCTATGGGGAGGACGGGCTGCTGATGCTTCTTCATGCCTGAAGCTTCATCCAGTAAAATGTCCACTCCATCCAGAATAGCGTCATCGGCGTCAACCAATAAATCAAATTTGTCTTCCAAGTCCGTCACTTTCCTGCAGTCCTTGATGTCGCTCTGACACACGTAGTACTGCATCATTCTGCTCATGCACTCAATCATCCTGTCTCCTTGAGTCTCACACAATGCTTGGAAGCCAGGAAAACTTTGGTAAAAATCATATTCTGGGCCAGACTGTGGCAGGCTCCCAGATGCCTTAATGACTGCCTCCACTGACCTGAGAGCAAACTTCATGACGCTGTCGATGTCCGGGAAGCCAGGCAGCACCATCTCCTCCTCAGGCTGTGGAACGCTTGCAGCTGATGAGCCCTTGTGGCCTGGGAACTCGGAGGTGCCATTTTTCCAGCCAGGATGGTCTCTTCTCCAAGACAGAATCCCAAGTTAGAAGCCAAGACTTAGAGCACTTGAATTTAAGGCTACTTATATAGGAGAGGTCAATTTGTGTTTCTTTTTGTTTCAGGGCCACACCCTACTGTTCCTCATCATCTGCCAGGGGTAATCAGAGAAACACAGGGTAGGGTGTGGCCCAACACACCCACCCTACAGCAGCTGCTGTACCAATTGTGTGGTACCAATCTGGATGTGGCCCTCTGGCACACATTTGGCCTCCTGATCATCAACAGGAGTGATCCCAGAGCATAGAACCAGGAGCATGCCCTGATAACCTCTGGTTGTGATCCAAAGCAAAAAAAAAAAAAAATCAAACATGGGCAGAGTGATAGTATAGTGGGTTTTCTGGTACGAGGCTGACTTGGTTTACTTGGTATAATCTCTGGCACCACAGATAGTGCCCCGATCACAGCAAGGAATGGCTTCTGAACACAAAGACAGGAGAAGGTACTGAGCACTGCCAGTGTAGTCCAAAATCAAAACCAGAAACAGAAACCTAAACAAACAAAAAATAATTGTAAAATGTGAAAGCACTCTAACAGCCCTGAGATAGATAGATAGATAGATAGATAGATAGATAGATAGATAGATAGATAGATATGGGCTGGAGCGATAGCACAGCGGGTAGGGCGTTCGCCTTACAAGCCGCAAACATGGCCGACCGGAGTTCAATTCCTCCGCCCCTCTCGGAGATCCCGGCAAGGTACCGAGAGTATTCGATATGCCAAACGCAGTAACAACAAAGTCTCCAATGGAGACGTTACTGGGCCCGCTCGAGCAAATCGACGATCAACGGGAGGGCCTTTACCTTTACCTTTTATAGATATATATATATATATTCAAGAAAAGAGTATATGTCATATCTTTTATGATATGGATACCTAGGAATGACTCAGGGATGATGCAGAGTAGTAGGGATAGAATCCAGATTGGCACCATGCATGGCAAGTACCCTACCCACTCTACTATCGCTTTGGTCCCATCTTTGATTTTCTTTTACATTTCAGTTGCATAAATTCTTCATATACCTTGGGTATTAAACTGTGGTATATATGCAAATATTTTCCCCAGCCAGTACAAAAGCAATAGTAAGAAAGCCTTTTTGCTTTCTTACTATTCTCTTTTGTTGTGGGCTGGAACAATAGCACAGTAAGTAGGGCATTAGGCTTGAACACGGCCAACCCGGGTTCAATTCCTCCACCCCTCTCGGAGAGCACGGCAAGCTACCGAGAGTATCTCGCCTGCACAGCAAAGCCTGGTAAGCTACCTGTGACATATTCGATATACCCAAAACTATAACAACAAATCTCACAATTTGTTTTGAGACTGGTGCCCACTCGAGCAACTCGATAAACAACAAGAGGACAGTGCTACCGTGCTACAGTGCACTTTTGTTGCGTAAAGTCTTTAAAATTTGATGTAGAGGCAATTATTTGCTTTTTCTTTTATTTCCTTTTCTTCTTTTGGCTTTTGGGTCACATCCAGTGGTGTTCAGGGGCTACCCCTGAATCTGCACTCAGGAATTACTCCTGGCAGGCTTGGAATGCCAGGAATCAAACCTGAGTCAGTTTTATGCAAGGCAAACACCCTACCCACTGTTCTATTTCTCTGGCCCTCTTTCATTTTTCTTGCTATTGGGGTGAAGTCCTCCAAGACTTGGATGTCAAGAAATAAATAACTAAGATGTTTTCTATTTATTTTATGGCCACTGGTTCTTCGGATTCTGAAAATAGAACTGAATTTGCCATGGGTAGTTGGTGTGGGCTAAGGTTCAATGGGCTCTGGTGGAGGATATTAGCATTTTTGTGGTTGACAGGGTATGGTAACATTATGCTCCTAAAGTATATAAACATTTGCATTGTGCAAACCAGTGTTTCCGCTGTGACTTAAAAACAAAAACAAAAATCGAAGAAACCAATGAGGGGCTGGACCAGTAATACAGTGGGTAGGGCTTTTGCCTTGCACAATGCTGACCTGGGTTTGATTCCCAACATTCCATATGTCCCCTGATCCAGTAGTAATTCCTCAGAGCACAAGCCAGGAGTAACCCCTATACATTGCCGGATGTGACCCAAAAGGGGGGAAAAAAAGAAAAGAAAAAAGAACAATGAAATGAAAATATCATCAGTAAATCTGAATAAACATTTCCCAAATAAGATATACAGAATGACCAACAGGCCCCTGAAATATATACTCCTCATCATTTATTATGACAAAAACATAAACCAAGATAGGTATAAGTCAGCACCTCAAACCTGTTAGAGCTACTGCTTATAGTAGATCCAATAACACAATTTTGATATCTCCCCGATGAACAAAAATGTTATTATCCATCAGTATTTACTGTTGCATTCATTATTCACTATAGTTAACAGATGAAAGAAAATGGCATGCCCTTCCAGTGATCACTGTGTGAAGAAAATGTGGCAGACTTTTGTGAATGATAGACTAACCAGTTAGCACTGTAGCACTGTCATCCCATTGTTTATCAATTTGTTTGATGGGGCACAAGTAATGTCTACATTGTGAGACATGTTGTGACTGTTTTTTGGCATATCGAATATGCCACAGGAAGCTTGCCAAACTCTGCTGTGCAGGCTGGATACTCTCAGTAGCTTTCCGGGCTCTCCGAGAGGGACAGAAAAATCAAACCCAGGTCAGCTGCATTCAAGGCAGATGCTCTACCTCCTTGTGGTATCACTCCAGCTCCTAATCTGTTGGGGCGGGGGTGGAAGTGAAGGGGAAGGAGAGATAACTCAATGCACTGAGCTCAAGCTTTACCTGTAGGAGACCCAGATATTTTTGTTTGTTCATTATGGGGCTACACCTCGGTTCATTTATTTTGAAACAGAAGGTAAAAGTTTGTAATCCCCAACAAAACTGAAGAAATTGAAAGTAAATATGTGAAGTGACCTAAATAAAAAGAAAAATACAAGCATTGGATGATATATATGGATGATATATATATATATATTATACGTAGATACATGTGTGTACATATATGCAATATAGCACTGTAGCACTGTCCTCCCATTGTTCATTGATTTGCGCAAGCAGACCCAGTAACATCTCACAACAAATTGTGAGACTTGTTGTTACTGTTTTTGGCATATTGAATACGTCACGGGGAGCTTGCCAGTCTTTGCCGTGCGGGCGAGATACTCTTGATAGCTTCCTGGGCTCTCCGAGAAGGGTGAAGGAATCAAACCCAGGTCGGCCATGTCAGCCGCGTGCAAGGCAAATGCCTTACCCACTGTGTTATCGCTCCTAAGGATGTAAAATTGAAGAACAAATGAAACAAGCTGAAAGAACTGGACAATCAGGGGTCAAAGAGATAGTGCAGCAGATAAGGGCTTTTGTCTCGCACGTGGCCCACCTGGGCCAATTGAATTGAATTGAGTTCAATTCTCAGCATCCCATATGGTATCTGAGTACAACCAGGAGTAATTTTTGAGTGCAGAGAGAGGAATAATCCATGAATATCACCCGCATGGCCCAAAAACAATCAAACAAAACTGTGGACAATCTTAATAGAGCTAAGTTCCCAGGAATGTAGAGATAGCTTGAAGGACTGAACTTATATCTTGCATGTGGAAGCTTGATCTCAATCTCAGGCATGGCATGGTTCCCAGAGCATGGCCAAGAGAGAACCCCTATTATCTAGTGGTCTATGAGCATTGCTAAGTGTACCTCCCCTGAAAATAAAACCAAGAAACAACAGTGCAAAAACCCATTTCTTAGTAATTTATAGATCATAGTATAGAATAAGTACCGCGCGCTAACCGATTGCGCCAGCACAGCGGTAGGGCGTTTGCCTCGCACGCAGCCAACATGGCCGACCCGAGTTCGATTCCTCCGCCCCTCTCGGAGAGCCCGGCAAGCTACTGAGAGTATTCGATATGCCAGACACAGTAACAACAAAGTCTCCAATGGAGACGTTACTGGGCCCGCTCGAGCAAATCGACGAACAACGGGAGGGCCTTTACCTTTTAGTATAGAATAAAATAGTTTAAGATTTGCACTCTACAGAACTGTTAATCTTGTCACGTGTCCCTTTCATTTTTTGGGCACAATGATTCAGGGAACTGGAACTACACAATTGTCTCAGTGGCTCCGACTCTCTGATTAACCTACCTGAATGACAAGCAGGTCCAGAGTAATTTCTAGGAACCGTGGCTCTCCAGTGAGAAATTCTATGATCACGGGGAATTTTACAGCCAGATGTAAACTTGCAGGGAACCAAGAATTTTTTTTTAAATCTTTGGGTCACACCCAGCGATGCACAGGGGTTACTCCTGGCTCAACACTCAGGATTTAACCCTTGAGGTTCTCAGGGGACCATATGGGGTGCTGGGAATCGAACCCGGGTCGGTCGTGTGCAAGGCAAATGCCCTACCCTCTGTGCTATTTCCCCAGCCCCCCAGTTTCTCTTTCCTTCTGCACAGTACTGGAGACTAGAGACCACTGACCCGTTTGAAACCGGGTCCAAAGCCAGCATCACTGAGGAGAGATGACACCACCCCAACCCATGCCCATATTCAGATTTGTTTCTTCCTCTGACAAAAATGGTATTAAGTGGCATTCAGAAATACAAGGGAGGATGATTAAGGTGCAAATGCATGTAAACATTGTTCCTAGTCTGCCTTGCTGGACTCGGGTTGGACCTTTTCCTTCTAAACCAGATAATCTCAGCATCCTCTTGGCTCCTTCCTAGTTCCGCTCATCTTCTCCCTCCCAGCCCCTCCCTGTCCCTTTCTGCCCCCTCCCTGCCCCTCCCCACCCCTCCCCACCCTTCCCTGCCTGCCCCTGCCCCCACTTCCTGCCTAGTGAAGAAGTCAGTAGTCTCTGATGGGCGGGGCCTAATAGCCACAACCATCTAAGGTATATTATTTCACATTAGAGCTCTGCTGCTAGTTGACTTCGGCTACACTTGGCAGAGATCCTAATGCACAGACACAGACACACCTAGAGTCAAAGAGCCAGGTAAACAGAGAGACAGCAAGATGTGGGTAAAGGAGGTTGGAGCCTGGAAGAGCCTCTGTTTCATTCAGGGCTCCGGATTGCTGTTCCAAAGAGTATCTACTCTCAAATGGCTGGTGAGCCATGTCAGAGCACTGAGCTCCATCCTTGGTAATCCAGACTTCCCCAGGGATGCTCTGGGAGTGTCCTGGAGCAGAACTTGGTATACCTCTCTGAAAAAAAGGGGAAGTGACTTTTATTATAATTCCCAGTTCCTCAAGGAGTTTGTCCTACTAATTTACTTGAATTATTTCCTCTTCCTTTTGTGCGGGTCCACACATGGTGTTGCTAAAGGGACCATACAGTGCTGGTATTCCCTATGCATGGAATCAATCAAGTCTTCTCTCCCACTCAACATTTGAGAGGCAGGGGATATTGGACCACATATGGTAGTACTCCAAGCTCTGCAGAGGATCAACCAGTCAGCTGCACACCAAATATGTACCGTTCCCTTGGTTCCTTTACTATCACAGGACTTTTCTAGTCTTGATAAAATGCCAGTTCCTACTCTCCCCTATGGACAGAAAAAATGGGTATTAGAGACTAGAGAAATAGTACCTTACCAGACGTAAGAGCTTGCTCACAGATGACCCTTGATCAATCTAAAATACTGCATGTGGTCCCTTAAACTCTACCAGGTGTGCTCCCTGAGCACAGAGCCAGGTGGGTAAGCCCTGAACAACATCTATTATGACCAGCCCCTCCACTGCCCAACAATAAGAATGGGCTTTGGGATGGTGATGATAAAACCTGAAAGGTTCAAATTTTCCAGATGTGCTATTCTGAATGCACATGTGAACAGGTTTCACAATGTCTCCATGAGAAGTGGTTGTAGACAAGTAAGGAGAACAAGTTAATTCAAACTATTGGCTAGGTGTTCCTGTTTCCTCAGAAGAACAAATTTGATCTTGGCCTAATCCAAGCATCTACCTGCTTACAGACACAGCTTAAATATGTTGTCCAAGGGAACCCAATCTTTATAGGGCACATTTTATAGTACTGGGGTCTGGGGTGGTGTGAGGAGCAGTCACTCACAGCCAGTGAAACTGAACTCTGATGTGCCAGTTCACTGCTTGGGTCATACCCAGCAGTATAAGGAGAGTAGTCACCAGGGCTACACTGGCAATGTGGTTGAGATTTATTGAGAGGTAGTAATGGAGTCAGCTTATCAACTTATGGGCCTGGTCACAGTAATTTTTTTTTTTTTGAGAAATGGGCAGTTCTTGGGGCTTCTGGCTATGTAGTCGCGGAATCATATGCAGTGCTGGGAATCAGACCTGTGTCTGCCACTAGTTAACCTCTGTATTATCTTTGACTGTTCACTCCACTCCATCCAAAGAAACTTAGTTTCAAGGGATAAAAACAGAAATCAAGCCAATATTTTAGATAATAAATGAGGAGATACATGAGGATATATTTATATCAGGGATCATAAGGAGGTTAAACTTCTGTAGGATTTTCAGCACAATCTTTGTATAAATTTATAAGCACACAAATGAAGAGATGGTGCCAGGAAGACATCTCAAAGGGCTGGAGCATATGCTGTACCCTAAGAAGCCTAAGGCTTTGACTCTAGTACCAATGGCCCATGTACACCAGAGCAACATTCAGGGAGCAGTGCCAAACCCTGCATAATGACCAAATTCAAAGAAGAGTTAAAATAATAATGCTGGCTTTATTGTTTATTGAGGACAAGATGGAGCCAGGGCAAGGACTTAATATCCCCAGGGTGAGATACAATAATTTTTCAGAAATTTTCTTCTATGAATTTTTTTTTATCATTCCATTAGCCATTTAGTGGTAATAAGCAAAATAGCACCCTAGCACTGTCCTCCAGTTGTTCATTGATTTGCTCGAGTGGGTACCAGTAATGTCTCCATTGTGAGATTTGTTGTTACTGTTTTTGGCATATCAAAAATGCCACAGGGAGCTTGCCAGGCTCTGCTGTGTGGGTGGGATACTCTCAGTAGCTTGAGGGGCTCTCTGAGAGGGACAGAGGAATCGAACCTGGGTCGGCCGTATGAAAGCTAAACGCCCTACCTGCTGTGCTATCACCAATCACGCAACAAACTATATAAAATCAATAATTATGAGCCTGCTACTGGGAGTGGCTTCACTGGCGGGTAGGACAATGGAGACAAAGGTGAACAGAAGGTGACAGTGGTGGAGGGATTGGTATTGGAATAGTGAATGCCTCTAATAAATCATCAAAAACAACTTTATAAACTATCGTGTTTAAATAAAGTGGAGAGCCTGGGAGGAAATTGAGTTAGGGACCGTTTAGATCTGGAGAAAATGACAACCAGAGAATCCGTAGCAACAGGAAAGACAACAAAGAAATCTGCTTGTACAAAGACGTTGGAGCAAAGGGTGCTCCATCTGCTAGAAAATGAACAGAAAGGAGAGCTGCTAGCTGAGATGCTAAGCCATCCCAGAGCTGAAGGAAGGTCCCGGAAAAGGAGTAGGAGTTGTACTAGAGAGGATCAAGAAGAGACCAGAGATGTAGAGGGTGTGTGAGGACAGACAGATAGATCAGAGGGCTGGATGGCATGCTTTGCATGAGGAGGCCCAGGACACAGCTTGGTCACCTGAGCACTGCTTGGCGTGATCCCCATGCACAGAGATGAGAATAGCCCCTAACACCTCCGGGTGGCCCAAAAGAAAAAGGAAAAACTTGAAAGCTTAAGGGCACCGGAGAGTAGATGCAAGGTTGGAAGTAGGAGAATATTCAAGTGTCCTAAAAAGGAGTTGGAAGGTTTGGCTTGAGTCAGTGTTGGTGACTACAAATAACGTGTTCTTTTGGAATGAGGATGTACCAAGTTCTGAACTTAATCCCTAGCACAGCATGTTGTGCTCCTTGAAGAAAATTTTAGAATCTTTAGAAAATATTGAGAGAAGAGAGAAATTGAGCAAGCTCTCTTATGCAGAATAAAGGTTAGAAATAAGATCCTTAACTTGATCTCATCAGAAACCAAAAACTTCATTAAATTATAGAACACAAAGTATGAGGGTGAGGTTCTATTTTATGTTTCTATAACTTAGAAACTCACTCAGAGGCATGATGCCTTATAATGTTCAGTTACTGACATAGAATAAACCTGAAGAAAGTGTGCTTTATCTTAACCATCAGAAGAATGTGTGCTATAACCGCGGAGAAATTCAGGTAATTTGTTACCTTACCTAAATTGCCCATGGTCATAGAACACATTGTTTTTAAATGTCTGAGAAGGAAGGCATGGATATTTTTACTCAATGGGTAATAAAATTAAATCACTGGCACTTAAAAATTGTTTTTTGAAAATAGAACCCCTTCCCAAGGATACTTCCCTCCCCAGAAGAAGCATGATATGATTAATTGTTCAGTAACTATAATATTCAAGAATTAAAATCCATTTTGCATTATGGGGCTGTCATCCCCATTGTTTCTTTGGCTAACCTAAAGTTTGTTTTTCACTAGAAAAGATTGGGTGACATTTCAGGGTAAATTTCTACAACCTTTAATATTATTGTCCTTTGCATTGGTAACACAGTCAATGATTCTATCCATTCAGGCACTGCAAGATATCTGACTATCAAAAATCTGACTAACATCTTTCAATGTATTCTCAATATATTTTTTCTTCACCTCAAAAGAAAGCAAGGATGGAGGGAAGAAAAAGAAGGTATCATTGCAAGAAGCAAAATCAGAAGAATCAGGGAGACAAACGAAGAGTCTATTGAATAATTCCGGTGTGATGATTGATCCCTGAACAAGTGGTGGGAGGTGATAAAAGTGTGTAAGTTCTGATAAGAGAAGGAACACATGGAGGGTGCGGGATCCCGGAGGGGAAAAAAAAAAAAGAAGAAAAAACAGGTTCCAAAAAGAGCCGAGATCACCGGCAAGTTCCAAATGGAGTAGGCGCCACATCCCGCCTCCCCCAGATGGAACCCCTGTGACCAGAAGCCTCTACAAACACAGCTCGAGTATGCGGGAACAAGGACTTTTTCTCAAATCTGTCGGACTACACCTCCCAGGTAACCTCTGATTCCGGAAGTCACGCCCACAGCCCGCCCCCCAGCGCCATCTTTGAAGCGTTCAGCATAAGAGAAGGAACACATGGAGGGTGCGGGATCCCGGAGGAAAAAAAAAAAAAGAAAAAACAGGTTCCAAAAAGAGCCGCACGACATCTCTCTATATACAAAGTGATCAATGAGAAGTAAACCACCCAATATTTCTCCCTGAAAATCAGAGTTAAGTTTGGAGCACGGCCACAGCCCCAGAAACACAAGGACTTAATGCAGAACCCAGCAGCTTAGAGCAGAAAAGTGAATGGACGATGAGTTAACCCAGGCCATCATTTCTGCCCAGAGGGGAAAGGGTGTTGCCCCATTCGCCCTCTCTTCTCTGGAAAGAAGGATGGCGGCCGCATGGGAGCCTTGTGGACAGCAGGTATGAGCCGGGGGTGTGGGGGGCAACTAAAACCTCACGAGAAGGGGGGCGTTCCGGTCCGTCCTTCACGCCCTACCGAGGTCACCAGTCGCCCCCCACGAGCGGCTCTCCAGCACAGCCACGGCCCCAGAAGCACAAGGACTTAATGCAGAACCCAGCAGCTTGGAGCAGAAAAGTGAACGGACTATGCATTGATCCAGGCCATCAAGTCTGCCCAGAGGGGAAAGGGTGTTGCTCCCTTCCGCCCTCCTCCCTCTGGAAAGAAAGATGGCGGCCACATGGGAGCCTTGTGGACAGCAGATATGAGCCGGGAGTGTGGGGGCGACTAAAACCTCATGGGAAGGGGGGCGTTTCGAACCGCCCTTCACGCCCTACCGAGGCCACCAGTTGCCCCCACGAGCGGCTCTCCAGCACGGCCACAGCCCCAGAAGCACAATGACCTAATGCAGAACCCAGCAGCTTGGAGCAGAAAAGTGAAAGGACTATGCGTTAATCCAGGCCATCAAGTCTGCCCAGAGGGGAAAGTGTGTTGCTCCCTTCCGCCCTCCTCCCTCTGGAAAGAAAGATGGCGGCCACATGGGAGCCTTGTGGACAGCAGGTATGAGCCGGGAGTGTGGGGGCGACTAATACCTCATGGGAAGGGGGCGTTTCGCTCCGCCCTTCACGCCCTACCGAGGCCACCGGTTGCCCCCCACGAGCGGCTCTCCAGCACGGCCATGGCCCCAGAAGCACAAGGACTTAATGCAGAACCCAGCAGCTTGGAGCAGAAAAGTGAACGGACTATGCGTTGATCCAGCCCATCAAGTCTGCCGGAGGGGAAAGGGTGTTGCCCCATTTACCCTCTCCTCTCTGGAAAGAAAGATGGCGGCCACATGGGAGCCTTGTGGACAGCAGGTATGAGCCGGGAGTGTGGGGGCGACTAAAACCTCATGGGAAGGGGGGCGTTTCGCTCCGCCCTTCACGCCCTACCGAGGCCACCAGTTGCCCCCCGCGAGCGGCTCTCCAGCACGGCCACGACTCCAGAACACAGAAACCAATTTCTTAACTATCTGACTTTCAGTAGAAATACTTCCAGGGTCAATAGGTAAAATAGCAGAAATCCAAAACCAACATTTAATTCTTGAACCCAGCTGTAGAAAGCAAATCACTTCACAATGCTTTTTCAGCATGTCTGATTTGGGGGGGGGGTAAACTCTAAATAATAGTGGTGAATCTTTTATTGAAACAATGAATCTAATCAAAGCAGATAGAGTGTTAACTAGAATTCATCTGCCTCACAGGGACGGGGAGGGGTGGGGGATGGGATTTTATTGGGGTTCTTCATGGTAAAAAATAAGTATTGGTAAAGGGAAATGTGTTTGATATTTGCATGACTGAGACATAAACCTGAAAGCTTTGTAACCTTTCCCACAGTGATTCAATAAATAAATAAATAAAAAAGTGTGTGAGTTCTATGGACCAGAGAGAGAGTGCAGCTAGGAAGGCTTTTGCTTTGCAGGTGGTCTACTGCAGGTACTCCATGTGATGCCCTGAGCCTACCAGGAGTGATCCTTGAGTACAGAACCATGAGTAAGCCCTAAGTACAGCCAGTGTGGCATGAAAAAACAAGAATTAAATAAGTCTTTAAAAAGTGTGCAAAAAATGAATAAAATATACTTAAATTTTAATCTTAAGAGGAAAAATAAAAAACTGCCACTATTTGTGTTTCACTACACCTCACAAGTGCCACCTTTTGGGGAAGTACTAGGGATCAACCTGTAGATCACATGAAAATAATGCCCTCCAGACTCTTGAGATAATTTCCGCAATCCCATAACTAGCACGATTACAGTGAGCAATTGGAAAAGTCCAGAGTTTCAAATTAGAGCTAACCCCTCTCCCTTGTCTCCTATCTAAAATCCAACTCACTGGCTTCCTTAGCAAGAATACAATCATAGACTCATTTTTGTTAGAAGCATTTCCTGATTGAAAAATCGATGGTGTATTTCCAGCAGTCCTCTCCTACTCTTGCCAGTTTCCTGCTACTTAATATTCCTCCCCCGACCCTCCCTTTCTCTAATGAAGTCTCACCAAACTAGGCCACTGGGATAGTGGAACCAGCCTATATTTTAAAATCTGAATTGAGTTGATTTGTTAATATCAGTCACCAGTTTATTACCTCCATGTTATCTGGGCAAAGATTCAGTTTCAGTTTTGTTGATTTTCTTAATTATTTCTTTGCTGGTAATGGTTTTCTTTGGGGGGAAGGCTGTAAATCCAAACTCTTGCCTGCACAGGCAAGGCAAATTCTGCTACAGCTGCTACATCCCAAGCCCTCCACTCATTTCTGATTTTCAATTTTACTGATTCTACTACAATTTTGATTTTCTTCTTCTACTTTTAGGTTTTATCTGCTCTTATCTTTAGTTTCCTTTATTTAAAAAAATTGTTTGGGAATGCACAACAGTGCTCAGGTGCTACTCCTGAGTCAGTGCTCAGAGGTCGTTACTGATTTTGCTGGGGAACCTTATGCAGTGTTAGAAATCAAACAGAGACCTCCTACTTACATAGTATGCACTCTAGTCCATAAAGCTATCTCTTCAGCCCCTTGTTTCCCCCATGTTTTTCACTCCATAAGGGAGGATCTTATATTATTAAATCCAGAACTCTTATCCTTTTGCACATTTAATACTTCCAATTTTCTTGTCTTTTTCTTATTTTTTTTTCTTTTTGGATCAGACTCAGTGATGCTCAGAGGTTACTCCTGGCTCATGCACTCAGGAATTACTCCTAGCAGCGCTTGGGCAATCATGTGGAATACCGAGGATTGAACCCAGATTGGCCATCTGCTAAGCAAACACCCTCCCCACTGTACTATAACTCCGGCCCCTTTAATTTTTTTTAGAATACCGTGTCCTCCTAATACCCAAGGACAATAGAAATGAGGACTAAGAGGACTGGTTCATAGTTGGAAACTTTCCGCAGATTAGGAGTAGGTGCGGGTGGATAGAGAAGTGATCACTGTGACAATGATAGCTGGAAATTCCAACACTCTGAACAAGAACTGAGTGCTGAAAGGAAAAAAGAATGCAGGAGTGATAGGGAGAGAGAGAGATAGAGAAAGAGAGAGAGACAGAGACAGAGACAGAGACAGGACAAAGAAAATGAGAGAGACCTATAGAGAAAAAGAAAAGTGTCTGCCATTGAGGAAAGTTGGATGGGAAAGAGGGTGGTGTGAGGGAAACTAGGTAGTGGGAAATGTACACTGGTGAAAGGACTGGTGTTGGAACACTGTATGTCTGAAACCCAATCATGAACAAATTTGTAACTTGTGTCCTCCTGTTGTTCATTGATTTTGCTCAAGTGGGCCCAGTAACATCTCCATATTTTTGAGACCTGTTGTTACAGTGTTTGGCATATTGAATACATCACGGGTAGCTTGCCAGGCTTTGCTGCTTGCCAGGCTTTGCGGCGTGCGGGCGAGATACTCTCGGCAGCTTGTCGGGCTCTCCGAGAAGGGCGGAGGAATAGAACCCGGGTCGGCCAGTCTGGCTGTGAGCATGGCAAATGCCCTACCACTGTGTATCTTGTGATGATTCAATAAATATATTAATTAGTTAATTGGATTTCCATATATATCACGTAGGATACTCTGGGAGTTGACGCTAAAAAATGAATAGTGGGAATGTGAGAGAATATAAATTTTAGAAACATATGAGTATAATAAAATTATAAAATAATAAAAAAATTAAAAAATAACCTGTGTCCTTTTTGGAAATTTCATTTTCATTTTAAAAGTACTTAAAGATTTCCAGATACAGGGACTGGCGACATGGTACATGAAGGAAGGTTTCATACTCAATGGATTTGAATCCCCAGCACTACAAATGGTCACCCAAGTACCTCCGGATGTCGCTACAAAACTAGGACTATTAAGCACTACCCTCTTTCCCAAATAGTTTTCTGGAATATCCGACCCATGGGTTGTTTAGAAGTATATAATTTTAAAATATTTACGGATTCAAAAAAAATTTACAGATTCTACAATATTGTTCTTTTGTTGATTTCTATTTTTAATTCCACAAGGTATATGAATATTATTTACATGGCATCTATCTATGCCACAGTGATTCCATAAGATATTTAAAAAAAATAACAACAACAAAAGAACTGAAAAGGAAAGAAAGCAAAAGGGAATGCCCTGCCACAGAGGCAGTGTAGGGTAGAAGGGATGGGGTGGGGGTCGTGGGAGGGATGCTGAGACCATTGGTGGTGGAAAACAGGCACTGGTGGAGGGATGGGTACTCAGTCAGTGTATGACTGAAACGCAAACACAGAAGTTTGTAAGTCTATAACTGTACCTCCCGGTGATTCACTAATTAAAAAAAAACAGAAGAAGAACTGATCCCTGACATGAGGCCTGCTTGGGCCCCTCCATATTGGCCTTGATAGAGGTGAATTCCGAGTATGGAGGCCTAGAGACACTGCAGGTGCCATCACAATTCATGGTATGGAGGTCCTGGTGGTCCTGGATGTAGTGGGTAATGCAGCCCAGCTTCCTCTGAACACGGCATTCTCTGAGTTCATCTGGACTTCTGTCCGAACACGTCCTCTTTTACATTGTAAAGGGGGTAAATGGGTTTCTGGCTGGAAAAGATTTGCCCCCAACCCTCCAGTGTCTCTAGACCAATACCTGCACTCCCCCTCCCTTTTCCCATGCCAGAGGGACCATGTTAACCTTCTTCAAGTATCAATTGATGGCCTTATCTGAGATCCAGCCTCCAATAATAGAAAACTAGGAGCTATTAGAAAAGGGGTTAAACTGCGGTTATGGAGTGTGGGCATTCCAGGAAAGGCCTTAATGGTTACTACCCCAACCCCAGTTGTCATCCATCTAAGCAAAACTTGTGGAAACTTTCCAGCACTGCCTCCTTAGCAGCCATGGAAGCTGCACCTTCTAGCCCTTAGGCTATTCCCAATTCTCCCTACCAGTTGTGAAAGTTGCCAGCTCCCTCCCTCAGTCTGAGGCAAAAGTGGAAATGGTAAGTATCACTGTCTTGGGTTTACAATTATCCATCTTTATTGTAACCAGCTGTCTGGATACTAATAGACTCCTTCTGGACATATTGCCAGGCCAGATGTGCCAGGTGTGGAGTTCAGTGTGAGGCTTGGCAAACATGGGTGATGTTGTATCGGCTTATAGGACCTCTTTGCCCTGGGGGGAGGTACATCTGGTTGTACTCAGGGGTCACTCCTGGCAGGACTCAGGGAACCATATGGAGTGCCAAGGATCAAACCTGAGTTGTCCATATGCAACACAGGAGTCCTACCTGCTCTGGCCCCCTAATCTGTCTTTATGCCTTTGGGAGAATCAGGCCTGGTCTCTATCCCAGCATCCAATCTCCCAACCCCCACCAGCAGTGATACCTGAGCACAGAGCATGAAGGAAGCCCTGAGCACTGCCAGGTATGGTTCCCAAATGTAAAAGGAACAGAGGAAAGGTTAAGTAAAAGTAAAGTAAAGGCCCTCCCGTTGATCATCGATTTGCTCGAGCGGGCCCAGTAACGTCTCCATTGGAGACTTTGTTGTTACTGTGTCTGGCATATCAAATACTCTCAGTAGCTTGCCGGGCTCTCCGAGAGAGGCGGAGGAATCGAACTCGGGTCGGCCATGTTGGCTGTGTGCAAGACAAACGCCCTACCCACTGTGCTAGGTATCAGTAGATAACAGTAGATATCACACACGTACACACACACACACACACACACACTCACACACACACTCAAACAGAATGTGTATATGCATTTACCAACTTGAGACTGAGGAAGACACACAGTGTATTACTGAAAATTGAGGTAACCTTGATAAAAATTAAAATTCATGGCCTCTAGAGCATACGCACTGTCCACTACAGAAAAAAAGTTTCAAATTACAAGTCTTACAATAGTTTCTTTTTTAAGCAAGATAGCTTTTATTGAATGAAACTTGCTTAGAAAGAGGTGAGAGGAGAGAAAGAGGGGAAATGTGCTCAAGATAGAACACAAGCTGCTCCAGAGTGGAAGAAGCAAGCAAAGAGACACACAAGCAAGCAAGCAGGATACTTGTTCAAGGGAGAACATGGGCTTGAAGAGCAAGCCTACAAATCATTTTTATTATTCAGAATCTCTTGCTGGACATATCCTCAGAGGTTGGGGGTCAGTTCCAGTATAGAAATAAGGCCAAACTGCATCCAGAAAACAAACTTTAAAGGTATACAGATGAGATTTGTCACTCAAATTGTAAAAGGAAACTTCACCCAAATCACAGTCTAAAAAAATACCAATCTTTGTAGGCATTACGACTGGGAAGAGATCGATTTTTTGAGGCCCTAACGCAACATAATCATCCACATCCCGTCGTCCAATACCCCATAATCCATCTTGTACTGAAAAAGCTTGATTCGGTGCTTGATTCCTCCCGAGAAAAGTCTCTTTACAGACACCCACAATCCACCCAACTTTGTCCTTCACTTCCACCTGCCAGTAGTGCCTGCCAGCATTATAACCCTTGGAACCCAGAACAGCTGGGAAGAGGTAGAATCTCCATGGGCTATGAGTTGACTTTTGCCGTGTTCTTCCATATCGAACCGTTTTCCTATCTTCTGAGACAGTCAGATCATGATGTGCTGTTTCTGGATCTAGAAACACATCTACCTCAAATCGCTCAATGACTCTGTTTAGACCAGAATACTGGGGTGGCAAATGGTAACTGTATTCCTTTAACTGGAGTGAAAAAGGCTCAGGGGACTTTAAGTTTTGATAGGCATGATAGATCCAGTTAACGTCTGTCAGTAATGCCAGGGCTGATTTGCTCTTTATGCCCTGTAACAGACGTTTTAATGTCGAGGTATACTCGGAACACTGTGTTCGGGTTTCACGCAGTTTGGTCTCAAAAGCCATTTCCTCCTCTTCTAACTGCTGAAGAAGAGTTTCTCGCTCATTTTGAAGACAGAATTTAAGCCGCTCACATTCAGACTCTATTTCGTCTCTTGCATGTTCTACCTGTTTTTTCAACTCCAAGGCTCTTCTGGTTTGTATAATCCTGACTTTTTCTAGTCGTCTCACTTTTTTCTTCCATGACTCAATGCACTGCTCCAATCTTTTCTTATAATAGGGAGCAGCCCTCTCGACAGGCCAGATGTGATGTTTCTTGTGGTCGGAGGAGAAGCTGCACTGTGAGCATAAAACCTCCAGGTCTTGCTGGCAGAAAAAGGCCAACACTAGATTATGCTTTTTACAAACAACCTTTTCTTTCTGCTTCCTCCTCTTGCTTCTTCTTTTCTGGAGCAGCTTAGCAGCTTCAGTCAAATTACCCAGTTGGGTGTTCCTCCTGAATTTCTTTCCTGGAAAGCACATTCGACAAATAGGGCAGGGAAAAATATCCTTTAGGTCCTCCCAGAACTTGTTGATGCAAGAGAAACAGAAGTTGTGGCCACAGTTAATGGTCACTGGGTTC
Source organism: Sorex fumeus (assembly GCF_029834395.1). NCBI lineage: Eukaryota > Metazoa > Chordata > Mammalia > Eulipotyphla > Soricidae > Sorex > Sorex fumeus. The sequence continues at coordinate 233,910 of NW_026606069.1, read as the reverse complement.
TTCAAGTAGTCGTTACAGAGGAAACAGCTAGCTCCTGCCTGGAGGTCTTCCAGGGCTGTCTCCATCTCCACTGACATAAAGACCAAAGTGGGAAGGTGGTATGACCTTTTGCTCTCTAGAAGACAAAACCCAGTGAACAGTGAATATCCTCCTATAGATATCGCGAAATGACCAGTTTTCAGTTTAACTGGCTTGACATGTTAATGGCAGCCTCTACACATCTGTTTATCCTTTAGCCCGTTACCTTTAGAACGTTTGTTGTCAAAAATACTCCCACAGGCTATATATAGTCGATCGAATACTGGACTGTGTCAGCTGAGCTGCTGGCCTTAGCACTGGATGATGTGAATGATGGCTTTCTTATTCAGGAAAATAGCCTCAAGTCCAAGACTAAATCCTCCTAAATCCTCCTAAAGAGTGAGAAAAACATTATGTTAAAATACCGTTCAATAAGTACTGAAGTTTTAAAATGTTCACATAAGAATCGAATACAAACACTAAGATTGTTGAGCAGAAATTCTTTTTAAAAATACATAAGATATTCATGATTGTAGCAATTCACTTCACATATTTTTATAGTTTGAGGGTCACAATTTGTGGTGTGGAGTCAGAGAGACAATACAGTGAGTAGGGTGCTTGCCTTGTATGCAGCAAACCTGACCAGATCCTATCTCCAGCATCCCATAGGGTCCCCAGAGCCCTACGAGAAATGATGCCTGAGCACAGAACTAGGAGTCAGCCCCAAAGACTTCCAGGTGTGGTCCAAAACCATGCAAAATTAGAAAAACAAAAAAGAAAACCCAAACAATTGGTGGTGCTCTGAAGGTCATACCCACCCTGGGGTCAGTCTCTCTGCCCACTGTACTATCACCTCCTGCACTTTCTCTGCCTAGGATCTAGGGATGGACAGTGCAGGACTCCTAGCTGTGCTGGGGCTGGGAGAACCCTGAACACCAGGTCTATGTGGGTCTGACAGTTCTGAGCTCGCCTAGTACCATCAGTGCAGATCATTTGGGTCCAGCTCCTGACATAGTCCACCCACCCCGCCCTTAGAATATCTAGCTGTTGGTCCCTCCTACGCTCTATGGAAGAGCCGGCTTGCAGAACTCGGAAAATGAGCATTTTTGATAAAATGTAAACTTAAATAAAGGTAAAGGTAAAGGCCCTCCCGTTGATCCTCGATTTGCTCGAGCGGGCCCAGTAACGTCTCCATTGGAGACTTTGTTGTTACTGTGTCTGGCATATCGAATACTCTCGGTAGCTTGCCAGGCTCTCCGAGAGGGGCGGAGGAATCGAACTCGGGTCGGCCATGTTGGCCGCTTGTAAGGCGAACGCCCTACCCGCTGTGCTATCGCTCCAGCCTTAAACTTAAATATTTTCTGTAAATTTAACACACCGAGACCTTTTTTAACCTCACACAACTGTCCATCTAATGCGCGGAGCCTGCGATGTGACTTTGCCCTTATTACAATATTTTGGTGGGACCTTCCAATACCCATAATAGATTGTCAAATGCCTGAAGTGGAAATGGCCTCCAGCTTGCTTATTTTTTTTCACCCGGGCAAATGATTAAAAAGCATTTCAGCAAAGAATTAAGGAAAGAAAGAGAGCCTGGGGTAGAGAACTTACACCCCAAAGGACCCACCACAGACTGCTCATCTATCAAGCTGAAACCATCACTCAGATTTTTGTGAGCATTAATAATAGCATAAACTGACACTGGACATAGCCAACAAGCGAGACTGGGGGGAGGGGTATCTCAAAGGTCCACATGGGGGCTACTTCGTGTGCCACACTCTTCCTTCTTACCTATCACCACAGGCCCATGCCCTATCTCCTACCCCCACCCCCCACCCCTGTCTCCCGCCCCGCCTCCCCGCCCCGCCACCCTGCCTCATTGAGTCTAATCTTTTCAAGCCCATGTGTACCAATATCTCCAGACTGTCTTGTTTTGGGGACACATCCTGCTGTGTCCAGGGCTTACTCTTGACCATATAATCAGAGATGGGAGACCATAAGAGGTTCGGGGTATAGAACCCATGTTGACTGTGTGCTCTGTTCACTGATAGTACTCAGTTCACTGTACTATTACTCCAGACATGGGCTCACATTGGCTCTCTCTTCATCCTTAACACGCCTACCCTCAGATCTGTCCAACTCAAAATCATGTTCCAGTTTGCACCTCTACCATCTCTTCAAGAGACCTCACTAAGACTGAGTTTCGTTTCAATAACAACTCCCCACATTCTGGATCAGATCAAAATCTTGCTTAATTAAGGTACCCAGCATCCCGACCTAATGCTCCCAAGAGCCACCCCAGACACAAGAGCCCCAGCGGGATCAACGTGAAGCTAGCTCCAGCACACCCAAGAACACTCACCACAGTGGACCTGCAAGAAGGGTCGGTTCAGCCCCTGTCCGGCAAGAAGCAGCAGGAACCTCAGATTCAGGTCCAGAGGTGGATCTGAAATCAAAATCCCAGGAGACTAAATATGCGAGAGCTATAAGCCCATGACACAGTCTGGACCAAGATTGGCTGTAACTCCGGAAAAGGGTGAGTCAATGACCCACCCTAGAGCTATAAGCCCATGACACAGTCTGGACCACGATTGGCTGTAACTCCGGAAAAGGGTGAGTCAATGACCCACCCTAGCAGCCAGTGAGGGAGGGAAGAGATCCTGGCACACCTAGAGGCATTTTCTCCTCTGCTATCATTTTGTTGTTAATTGCATTCAATCTCTTGAGGTGCAGTTTTTAGGTTTCTTCCTATTTTTCAGCCCCGTGAGCAATTTGGGATTAAAAGGAAGGTTGAAGGTTGGGTTGGTCTTTCTCTTCCTTCCTTCCTTCCTTCCTTCCTTCCTTCCTTCCTTCCTTCCTTCCTTCCTTCCTTCCTTCTTCTGTCTGTGTCTCTTTTTTTTTCTGTTTATCTTTTTTGGATTGTTTTTCTTTGAATCCCCTGAAGGTGAATTTTTCAAAATTACATTGCCACACCCTCATTTCATACACTGAAGGATTACATTTTGGAATGAAAGAGGTACATTTCCAGCAAGGAACTCTTCACATCTTAATAGACAGAACTGCCAGACCCAGTAAATTCTGCCCCGCTCTGGCTCTCTGAAATCTTCTGAGAAACTGTCACAGTAAAATTTTACTTAGTTGAATAAACCAGAGGTTAAAACATCTTTAAGACTCAAGAAATCAGCACAGGTCGAACTTAAAAGTTATTGGTTTGGTTTGCATCTCAACGGGGAGGGTCTGGATGTATAAAAGATGAAAAACTCTTTGTTGAGACTGAACAATAGGCAATAATCTTGCTGCCCCAAGAACTTGCAACCTTGAGAATTTCGGTTTAGACTTGTTCTGTTTTGTTTGGGGGTCACACCCCTCTGTGCTTTTTTACCCTCCACTTGCTAGGATAGAACCAAATAGTCTCCCAAATGAAAGCATCTCTGCAGCCCTTTGAGCCACCTCCAGACCCAGGAGTTTTTAATAGGGATAAAAGCCAATGAACAAGATATGATAACCTTTGTGGCTGGAGCAGTAGCATAAAGGTTAGGGCGTTTGACTTGCACGCGGCCGACCCAGATTGGATTCCCAGCATCCCATATGGTCCCCTGAGCACCACCATGGCTAATTCCTGAGTGCAAGCCAGGAGTAGCCCCTGTGCATCGCTGGGTGTGACCCAAAAAGAGAAAAAAAAGATATGATAACCTTGAGTTTTGCATGGATGACAGGATACATCAGGAAATAGACCTTTATTGCCATTAAGAGATCTAGGATGAGCGGTTGAACACGAGTGTAAGTGAGCGTACACTCAACTATTAAAGACGTGACTTCCAAAGTAAAATATGGCCATGGCCACATAACAGATTAGTGAAATATCTGACATTTTTCTCAAAATTCAATCTGGAAATCTGAAGATACCCTAATTCAGTCGGGCAACTACCATCTACCATAAAGTAGTGGTCCAAGCTAGGACTACTAGGAAGAGAATCTATGAAACTGAGTCACCAACCTTCCCATTGTGCTCTCTCTGATGGCCCTCCCATTCAAGCATCCTTCCTGTCTCTACTCTCAATAAACTGTTACTTCTTGGCAACTTTTCTTTCTTGTATTCAATTTTTGGTGGGCCTGGAAAATCCAGGATTACTGGACATCTCATTCACACCAAACTTTATGGGCAACAATGTTCTCAAAATAGCTCTTTTGCCTGAAAGGTTACAACAAGAGATTTTTATTTATTTATTTATTTGGGAATTTGGACCACACCAACTGGTGCTCAAAAGAGTGTCACTTCTAGCTTTGTGCTCAGTGTTTGAGGAAGCATGGGGTACCTGTGGTTGAACCTTGACCTCCTGCATGCAAAGCATGTGCTCAACGCTTTGAGCTGTCTTTTCAGATCCTCAAAAGAAAATTGTATTGAAGTGATGCATGCTGAAAGCAGACTATAGCGTGAACACAATGACTGCTCAATACCTCTATTGCAAACTACAACACCCTTGAGGAAAGTGAGCAAAAGGGAATGCCCTACCACAGAGGCAGGGTGGGGTTGGGGGGAGGGGGGTGGGCTACTGGGATCATTGGTGGTGGAGAATGGGCACTGGTGGAAGGATGGGTACTGATCATTGTATAACTGAAACCCAAGCAGGAAAGTTTGTAAGTCTACAGCTGTACCTCATGGTGTTTCACTAATTAAAAAAAAAAAGAAAGAAAAGTGTGTGTAGGGTTGAGGAGGGTCAATAAAAAAATAGTGTATCAGATAAAATTTCTTGTTTCGAACACCGTCAGCAGAGGTTCAATCTCTATTTACACATAGGGTCCCTCAACACTGCCAGGGAATTACTGAGCACAGCTGGGTGTGGTCCAAAAACCAAAAAGAAAAGGGAACAGGGAGCACAGTTTTAGAAAGGGTGGGTTGCAGGCTGTGTGCCTGGGGTGATCAGTTAATTCTTTAAAGTGATGATTTCCCAAGAGAATTTCTTTTTTAACTTTTTTAAATTGATTGTAAATTACAATATGTTAAAGATGGTTTCTCATGCACATAATTCCGATACAGTGTACCCACCCCCTCCTCCAAAGAACCCCAGCACCCTTCCATTTCAAACCCCCACCAACACTGAACTTTGTGGATTAATTTTTTAGTTGTGTTGCCTTAGGCCCTTTTTTTACCACTTTTCTGTATATCTTTAAGCCCCACACCTGAGATCTATCTGTATCAATTCTTTTTCCCTCTGATTGACTTCACTCAGCATGAAATCCTCTATTTCTATCCATGTTGTTGCAAATTGTATGATTTTGTTCTTTCTTTGAGCTATGTAGTATTCCATTGTGTAAATATACCACAATTTCTTAATCCAGTCATCAGTTGTTGAACATCTGTGTTGTTTCAATATCTTGGCTATTGCATTAAGTGAGGCAATGAACATAGGTGGGCATATATCCGCTCAGTGTAAGGTTTCTGTGTTTTGGGGATAGATGCCAAAAAGTGGCATTGCTGGTAGTTCTATTCTTATTTATTGCATTGACCTCCATTTTTTTCCATAAAGACTAAAACAGGTCACATTCCCACCAACAGTGAATGAAGGGTATTTTCTGACCACAACTCCACCGACATTGGCTTTTGTCAGACTTTCACTGTAATGGCAAAACAGATTTCTGATTATGTTTTACACCCTCTTTTCCTTTAGAACAAGAAAGCAGGTCTTTTTAATATCTGAAACCCTACCTAAAGTGATTCTGTTTTCTAACATTGAACTTACTTCTTAAATTAAGCTTGTGTAGAGGTGGTTTCCAGGTTCATTAGATGTCAAAAAGAATTGTGTTGCTTTTGTTTTTTAATGCTACATATTTTGAAAATTGTTTTGGAAATTTTAAAATGCATTTTATTATAGAAAGTTCTTAATAGTCTGCCCACAATAGTCCCTCAGCATGAAGTTCCCTTTATTTTAAAGACAAAGCAATTTAGTACATCTTGTTTTCAAAAAACTGCCTTGCGATGTTGGGCTGCATCTTCCAAGTCAGTCCAACATGGATGGTGCCCTCAGTTTTCATCTTCTAGAAGGAAGCCTTTCCACGATGCAGCAAACTGCAGACTCGAGATGACATTTCCTTTTGCTGTTCTGGACCTCCTTTTACTAATAGTACAACCTAAAAAAATGCAAACACTAACAAAACCTGAACACAGCAGCACAGAACAGCACGTGATCATTCCGAGAACAACCAAGTTCTGAAGTCAAGGCTAAGAGACTTTCCTTGCTTCTGTGGTTCTAGTAGAAAAACCTCTGTATCCTCCCTGTCAAGATATTGTCTGTCATTCATCCCACAGCCTGGAAGAAGTCAGACTTTTTATTATTTTCTGACTCATTTGCATGTTTATATTTTTTGTGTTTCGTTGTTTGGAGGGCCTACCTTATGTGCTCAGGTCCTGACTCTGTGCTCAGAGGTCATTCCTGGCAGGGCTCAGGAGACCATAGAGAGTGCTGGGAATTGAACCTAGGTCAATTGAGTAAAAGGCAAGCACCTACCTGTTGTCCTATTTCTTTGGCCTGACTTTGTTTTATCTTTATTACAGTTCAGGTCCATTGTTTACAATAGTATTAACATTTATTATACAAAGTCACTGTATCCTACCACCCCCAAAATGCCCAAGGTAACTGTCCCTATGTAATTTTTTCTCTTCTCTCTCCTTCAACCATTTAGTAGTCTGAGTTTTGCAATCCAAAGCCAAGGACTTGTTGTTCCTTGATGCTGTATCTAACTTTGTTTTTTCCTTCCTGTATGCCACAGCTGAGTGATGCCATCTGGGAATTCCCTTCTCTCTCTGATTTATTTTGCTTAAGTATCAGTGAGTGGTGGCCGACCCGAGTTCGATTCCTCCACCCCTCTCGGAGAGCCCGGCAAGCTACCGAGAGTATTCGATATGCCAGACACAGTAACAACAAAGTCTCCAATGGAGACGTTACTGGGCCCGCTCGAGCAAATCGACGATCAACGGGAGGGCCTTTACCTTACCTTTACCTATCAGTGAGGGGCTGCTGCAGACTCTGTGCTCAGGGTCACTCATGCTGGTTTAGGGGACTATGCAGTTCCAGGAATTAAAACCAGGCCTCCCACAGGCCACTTCACTCTATTGGTTGACCTCTCTATCCCTCTGTCTGCAATCTTCATAACCATTTACTCCGTGACCGAGCAAATTCATAGGTTCTGCAATTGGGACATAGACATCACTGGTGTACTATTATTCCATCTACCATGTACAGAAAGGTACTTTTCTTTCTTTCCCCTCGAGATATTTCTAAGTAAGTTTTCAGTCAGAAGTATAGCTTCTCTCCCCCGCCCCCCATGCAATTGTACAGACAGGGAGAAAAGAGGTGAGGCAGATTTAAGTAAGGTAAGACAGACCTGTGTTTTTATGTGAGAAGTCAGAAGCTCACTGCAAAATTTTCAGGTGGGGTCGTCTTACTTTTTTTTTTTTTTTTTGCGGCAGGGAGGGTGCACACCTGGTTGTGCTCATGGCTTACTCCTGGCTCCATGCTCAGGGATCTTTCCTGGTGGTATAGTGCAAGAGATACAACCACGGTTGGCCACATGCAGGACAAATGCCTTAACTCCTCTCCTGTCTCTCAGGCTATAAGCAGTGTTTTGGTTGGAAAGGGACAGTGAGAAGGAAAGGAAATGCTGGAGGCAGAGAGAAGTCTTCTGATAGATAGCAGGAAGCTAGCATAGCACTTGGGGTGGAATGATCCTGGTTAGATGTAGCTAACCATATAGGCACTCCCCTGCCCTAGAGAAGGGCCTGGAGCAGTACGTAAATGCTGAGGATTTCCTGAACAAGAGTGAAGGACTGACAGGAAGGAAAGCAAGTAGTGGTTTTGATTCCCTTTACTAGGAGGTAAGACAGGGGAAAGGGATTTTTCCCTGACTCTTCAAGTATCAGTTTAACAGGAAGATCTAATATATATATATATATATATATATATATATATATATATTGGACAATAATACCTCAGAAGTAGAGTAGACAGAAAAATCTTGCTTACTCTTTTGATCTCTAAAAAAAAAGGTGCTGGGGATTAAACATGCAAAGCATATGCTTTCCCATTGAGTCACAGTGCCCTATTCCCTTAAGAATTGGCTTATTCTAATAAAATAGGAAACTAATACCCAAGAGAGGCAAGATTAGTACGAGGATGTTTGCTCTATGGCTTGGAGGCCAGCCACACATGCTAGGGGGAAAGGGAGCTCAGATAGAGAAGGGAGCATCAAATAAAGGGTGTTGAGAGGATCCTCCCAGGATGGGAGATGCATGCTGAAAATAGACTATAGACCCAACATGATTGCCACTCAATGCCTCTTTTGCAAACCACACCACCCAGAAGGAGAGAGAGAACAAAAGGGAATACACTGCCACAGAGGAAGGGTGGGATGGGGGAAGGGGGGTGGGAGGGATACTGGGACCCGTGGTGGTGGAAAATAGGCACTGGTGGAGGGATGGGTACTTGATCATTGTATAACTGAAATCCAAGCACAAAAATTTGTAAGTCTACAACTGTACCACATGGTGTTTCACTAATAAAAATTAAAAAAAAGAAAAAAGAAAATGTCATGAGATAACGTAATAAAATGATCCCAATGAAATAATTGAAGTAGGACGTTATCACCTATGGACAAAATGCATGTTTATGAAGTATTTGAAGACTTCATTTCACCTAGCCTATTTTCTAACCTCTATATATTAAAGCTACTATAAAACAAGAATAAGAAATATAAATTCTCATATACAATACCAAATTATTTTTTTAACTAGTATATAGGGAAAATATCCCTCAGAAGTAGGCCAATTAGTTTCTTTCTCTCTGGATTTTTAATTACATAATATTAGGAAACCAAAAGATACATTATGGTTACATTATTAAAGATTATAAATTTACTCAAAATTTTAAAATAAGCAATTACTCTTCATTTTAAAACATTCATACCAATTTAACACTTATTGGGATTTTTACTTTTAAAGTTTGTGAATCTTACAGTGTTTTAATGTCTCTATTACCTATATGGTGAAAAATTAAAAACTATTTGAAGTTTAAAAAAGAAAGAATTGGCTTATTCTGGGGCTCGAGAGAAAAATGCAATAATGGGCTAAAGCACAAGCTTTGAGTGCAAGTATGCTGCCCCTCCCCCCCAAAAAAAAACCCGAAACAAATAATCATCTTAATTCAGAAACCTAATCCAAGTTGCCAGCATTAAGTGGTTAAATTGGGTTTTATGTGCTCCTAAATTAGAAATTGGAGGGGTGGGGGATGGGGGTACGGTAGAACTTCGTGCTTGGCTTGCATGAAGTTTGGTTTGGTGCTTGGCTTGCATTGGTTGATCCCTGACACCCTGTATGGTTCCCCAATCCTGCCATGTGTATTGATCCCAGAGCGCAGAGCCTGGAATAAGCCCTGAGCATAGCCAGCTGTGATTCAAAAACAGCAACAAAATTTCTGGTTTAAGGTAAAGTTAAAATATACACAAAAGTAGAATGACCCTCATGTAAATGGTTACAAATGTTTCCATCTCAAACACAGTCTTCCCCTACTTCTAATGTCAGGCACATTTCTGAGTACCTCAGTATGTAACTCTAAAGCATAAAAAGAGCACAGGTTCCACAAAGATAGGTTAAGTGTGTAATAAATCCCTAATTAGCTAGTGTCCACAGTTCAAATTCTCACTTTTCCTTTCAGCTGATTTTCTTGAATCATAGAGAGAATGACAAATTTGTGACTGTCCAAAAATTGGGATTTATAAAGTTTAGCATAGAATTTCGGGCCGGATCGATAGCACAGCAGGTAGGGCATTTGCCTTGCACATAGCTGACCCAGTTTTGAGTCCTCCGCTGCTATCTGAGAGTCAGGCAAGCTGCCAAGAGTATCCCACCCACATGGAAGTGGCTGGCAAGCTCCCCCGTGGCGTATTCTATATGCCAAGAACAGTAACAAAAAGTCCCACAAAGGAGACTTTACTGGTGCCCGCTCGAGCAATTCAATGAACAATTGGAGGACAGTACTACAGTGCTACAAGTATCAATGAACTGGGTTCTGGGGAGCATGTAAACTTGCTGCTCTTCCTTTGACTCTGGGTGAAAATGTCAAGTGACCATTATAGATCTAGAGTTTAAGACCAGGTTTCTAAGCAGGAAGTAGAAAAGCACATAAATGTGGGCCTCGGAAGTAATACAGTGGTACCATACATGTCTGGACTATGTGAAGACTTAGGATCTAAGGTGACTAGAAAGAATATTTGGAATGTAGTGTTGGGTCATTACTGGTGGCGTCACTGTCACTGTCATCCCATTGTTCATCAATTTTCTCGAGCGGGCCCCGTAACGACTCCATTTTGAGACTTTGTTGTTACTGTGTTTGGCATATTGAATAAATCACGGGTAGCTTTCCAGGCGTTGCTGTGAGAGCAAGATACTCTTGGTAGCTTGTCGGGCTCTCCGAGATTGGCAGAGGAATTGAACCGGGCTTAGTCAGGCCAGCTGCGCATAAGGCAAATGCCCTACCGCTGTGCTATCGCTCCAGCCCACTGGTGGTGGTAAGTGTTTTATTTTTAACTTATTTATTTTTAAATCCAGACACAGCTGTGCTCAGGGCTTACTTCTGGCTTATACTCAAGCGTGACTTCCGGACCCTTTGTGATGCTGGGGATCAAATCCCACTAGGCTGTAGTACTCCAGCACTGTCCTCCCGTTGTTCATAGATTTGCTCGAGCGGGCACCAGTAACATCTCACAACAAATCGTGAGACTTGCTGTTACTGTTTTTGGCATATCGAATATGTCACAGGTAGCTTGCCAGGCTTGCCGTGCGGGCCAGATACTCTCAGTAGCTTGCCAGGCTCTCCGAGAGAGGCGGAGGAATCAAACTCGGGTTGGCCATGTTGGCTGCATGCAAGGCGAACACCCTACCCGCTGTGCTATCACTCCAGCCCTAATTGGCTGTATAAAAACAAATTCCTTACTATGTAGCTTAGTCCTGGATCTGCACTCAGGGATTATTCCTTGCAGGCTCAGGCAGGAGACCATAGTGGGTGACAGGATCAAACCTGGGTCAGCGACATGGAAGGCAAGCACCTTACCTACTCTCCAGCCCCCGTTACATAGATTTGAAAGGAAACTACTGTTACAGTTCTTGACTCTAAGTATTAATAAATATATACTTATCAGTGCTGGATATAATCATTTAGCATAGATATTGATAACTATTTTTTCTTGTTGTTACTGTGTCTGGCATATCGAATACTCTTGGTAGCTTGCCGGGCTCTCCGAGAGGGGCGGAGGAATCGAACTCGGGTCGGCCATGTTGGCCGCGTGCAAGGCAGACGCCCTACCCGCTGTGCTATCTGGAGGAAAGCTGTGAATATTGATTGAGGGAAGTTCACATTGGTGATGGGATTGGTTGTTGGAACACTGTATTGCTGAAACTCAACTACGAATGACTTTTTTAAATCACGGTACCTTAATGAAATTTTTTTAACGAAGATAAAAGTTGTTTTAAAGTGTGGACGAACGGAACTGGAGAGATAATACAGTGATTAGGGCATTTACCTTGCATGAGGCTGCCTCGGGTTTGAGTCCTCACTATACCATATAGTCCTCAAGCACATCAGGAGTAATCCTTGAGTGAAGAGCCAGGAGAAACACCTGGAGAAGAATCAGTGCTATTTTTGAAAAAGCACATATATTAGCTGACAGTCGGGAACAATTTTAACATGTTAGAGAAAAAATGATGCCACTGCAGAATCTAAGGAGAAAATGATATACCTAGGTTCCCATCCCTGGAGAGAGAATGACCATTCAGCTTAGGTCTAAGTTTAGTCTGTTCGTTCCTTTTTCTTCTATTTTATTGTGATCCCATGGCTTACCCTGTTTCTTCCTCAACAAGGACAAAATTAGGAGGATTAAGAAAGATTTAGGGAAGAATTTACAGACTGAAATTAGATTATGCATATTAACAAAGATCCCACAACTCACCTTGATCGATTTATTAGGAAAGTATATCCCAGTCCAATCAAAGCTCTGAAAGTCCACCAAAAGTCCCGCCCCCCACTTTCTCCCTCCCTCCCTATCCATCTTTCCTGGGTGGGTCTCTAAAGAAGAGAGACCCAGTCAGTGAACAGTACATAAATGCTGTGGATGCTGTCATGAGCAGACAGTGTGTGACCTCCACGACCCTGCAAGGAGAGTCAGATCACGCCATCATCTAAGACTGCCAGCTGAGGTCCCCCTCGTGTGAGTAGAAATCAATGAGGGGATTTGCAGTTATTTGGGGCTAAAGCTTAACTCCTATGGCTTCTTTATGGTGCACAGAGTCTAGACAGTACCTCACAGAGGATCTGATATTAATGTACCTTATACTAAGCCCCAGATGTTAGTTTTCATCGCTGTGATCTAGCTGGAGTTTCCCACTCCACATTATGGAGGTGGAATACTCCAGAAGCTCTAGTCCGTGAGTCTCTTCAAGGTTGGTGAGACTGGAGGTAGTCTGGGAGAAAGCAGGCAAATAGGATAATCAGAGGCTCATTAGAATGGGAGGAAGCTGGCTCTGGAATGGAATGATCCCATCCCTTCTTAGGAAGCGTTAGGAATGACCTCATCTAATCATCCCCAGCAGAACTTATTAGCACTGCACAGTAATGACAGATTTTGAGTCCAGAGAGATATTGAGATTGACTTCTCTTCAGACCCCCCAACCATCTACACTCAATTGCTCAAGGTATGTGAATATCGTTTGAGAACCCAACCCTGAGACCAGAGATGTGCTGGGTCATCAGAGGGCAACCCTCATTGAGAGAAAAACATAGTCCAGGACATAGGTCTAACTGTGTGACTCTTTTCTGGTAGGAGAGAATCCAAGGAGCCCCTATCTATAAGGATTGCCTGTTGACCCATACCTGCCCTTCCCACACCCGAGGATGGAGGAGGTGTCCGCTGTCCTGGTCAAAATTCAGCCAGAGTTCATCTGTCCTGTCTGCCTGGACTACCTCAATGACCCCGTCACCATCGACTGCAACCACAACTTCTGTGACTCCTGCATCCGCATGTCATGGAAGGACCTGCAGGACACATTCCCTTGTCCCGTGTGCCGGCGGACCCACCAGGAGATGCGTATCACTGGCAACGCCCAGCTGGGCAGGCTTGTGGACCTGGTCAAGCTCCTGCACAGCTCTGGGAGCAGCGATATGGCGCGGGCAGAGGAGAGAAGATGTGAGGAGCACAGGCAGGGAGTGAGCCTCTTCTGCGAGGACGACCGGGAGCCGGTGTGCCCCCTGTGCGCCCAGGGCCCTGTCCACCAGGGCCACCACGTCAGGCCCCTGGAGGAGGTTGCACATCAGTACAGACAGAGGCTCCGTGGCTACATCGAGTCCCTGAAGACACAGCTGGCAAAGGTGGAGAAGCTCTTAGTCATCCAAGAGAGAAAGCTCCTGCAGCTGAGAGAGGAGGTGAGAATGCATAACAGTCAGTTGGCCTCGGAATTTGAGCAGCTCACCAAGTTTGTGGAGCGTGATCAAGAGGCAGCGCTCTGCAGGCTGGCCAAAGAGGACAAACACCTGCAGCAGCAGTTCAGGGCCAACGTCGCTCTTTACTCAGACCATATTTCAATGTTGAAAGACCTCAGAAAGGAGGTGGCCGAGCGGAGCGTGATGTCCGATGAGATGGTGCTGAGGAGGGTGAAGGTCCTGAAGCAGCGCTGGGAGGGCCTGGAGCCACCAGCCATGCAGCCCCTGCGCTTCAGGCCTGTGGCCTACAGCCTCCCTCTTCTGTGCTCAGTGCTCAGCAGCATCATCCGGAGATTCCGAGAGCGCATCAGCCTGGACCCCCACACGGCACACCCCAGCCTGCGCGTGTCCCAGGACCTCCAGTCGTTGACCTGCGTGAGGAAGAGGTCCAAAGGGGTTGGGGACCCCAAATCCTGTGATGGGACCGCCCAGCTGGTGGTCCTGGGCTGGGAGGGCTTCGCCTCTGGCGGCAACTACTGGGAGGTGCAGGTGGGCGCCAAGCCCGAGTGGGCCATGGGCGTGTGCTGCGTCCCCGCTTCAGCCCAGGCCCCGCGGCCCTTTCCAGCTCCCAAGAGATGCTGGACGCTGCAGCTGCTGGACGGCAACTACTTGGCTGTGGGCGCGGGGGCCGTGCCTCTGGCTCTCAGGGACCAGCCAGGGGCCATCAGCGTTTACCTGGACTGGGATCTGGGCCAGCTTTCCTTCTACAATGCAGCCAACAGATGTCACCTGCACTCATTCACAGAGCCCTTTGCTCAAGAGCTCAAGCCCTACTTCAGCGTGGGGAACGATTGCGCCCCTCTCTCCGTGGGCGTGGGGAGAGTTTAAAGGGAGGATAATCCCTTGGGTTTATTTTCCCACTCTAAGTGGAAAACTGTTGATATAACCATGATGAAATGGTTGCATAGATACTCATATTTAGGGGCAATGAAGGAGCAACGTTCTCTTTTTTAGTAAGTCCTTGTATATAGAAATAATTGTACCCTTATTTGTTGTAAATAAAACAAAAAAATTTTAAAATGTAAAAGATAATTCAGGTCTTCTGTGCAACAGTAAAGTATTTTGAAAGCATTGCAAAAGTTCACAATTGTTATTATATAATACATTATCTGTGAGGTTGGAAGATTTGACTTTCATCAATTTTGATGTTACAGAATCAATGTTCACTAATTTTAATGATACCAAAAACATTACTTTTATGAAAGGAAGAATGATAAAAGATTTCCAATTTTTTGGAAGAATATGTAAGTATGATATTTAACTAGTGGCTGACATTTCCACATAGACAAAAAATCTGAATAGACAGTACACCCTATCTTTAATTCTGTGTGGTGGAACTGTGATTGCCTATTTTGTATGTTTTGAGGGTTTTATATCTAATATTATTTTATTCATATTGCATATACATGCATATAATGAGGTTAGTTATAAACCTTTTTTTTCTTTCTATTATGTTTTCTGCTTTTTTTTGTTTTGTTTTGTTTTGGTTTGTTTTTTCACAAGCAGGTTAGGGCTGACTTCCAACTTCATGCCTAAGCAAGGATCACTCAGGGGACCAAATTAGTTTCAAATAGTGTATTCCTCATCTCCTTCTGAGCCCACACTATAGGCACCTTTAACGTTCATGTTTATACTAACATCATCCTGAGTACAATATCACTGTCACTGTTCTCCCATTGTTCATCGATTTGCTCGAGTGGGCCCAGCAACGTTTCCATTGTGAGACTTGTTACTGTGTATAGGTAAAGGTAAAGGTAAAGGCCCTCCAGTTGTTCCTCGATTTGCTGGAGCAGGCCCAACGTCTCCATTGGAGACTTTGTTGTTACTGTGCGCTGGGAGCTTGCCAGGCTCTGCTGTGCGGGCGAGATACTCTCGGGAGCTTGCTAGGCTCTCTGAGAGGGAGAGAGGAATCGAACTCAGGTCAGTGATGTTGGCTGCATGCAAGGCAAACGTGCTACCCGCTATGCTATTGCTCCATCCAAATATTCAAAGTATAAATTTTAATTCTCTCCTATGTTACTGTGTGCAGAAACTGACATAGCATTTTTTTTTTTTTTTATGAAGCAATGGAGCCACCATGCGGAAACTGAATAGGCGGAAGCAGAGAGAAATGTTAGGCAAAAAAGGGCCAAGGGACTCTTGCTGACATAGAAATGAAAACTGAGGGGCTGGAGATACAGTACAGTGTTCCAACACACTTGTCTTGAACATGGATCCCAAGGCTTCTCCAGAAGTGATTCCTGAGCCCAAGAGCCAGTAGTAACGCCTGAGCTTTGCTGGGTGCGGCCTCCCAAAAATTCAAACTGATTCCTGGTCTTGCCGTTGGATTCATTTCTTAAACATTATAAAAGAGAGAACTCAAAAAGTCTTCCAGAGATTTCTAAATTTTCTCTTCAGCAAAATGACTATCAAAGATGTAGAGACTAGAAAATCAAGATTTTCGGTATAGCAGCTGAAGTTCTTTAATTTATTAATTTATTTATTCTGGTTTTGGGGCCACACCCAGCGATTTTCAGAGTTTAATCCTGTCTCTGCACTCATGAATTACTCCTGGTAGTGCTTGGCAACCATACGGGATGCCAGGATCAAAACCTGGGTGGCAGTGTGCAAGGAAAGCTCTCTACCCATCGTACTATTTCCTCAGCCTTTGGTGAGATTATTTTTAAATCAACTAATATCTTTCACCTATTAGGTGGAAAGCAATTTTTCAAAGACCTCTAGGCAACAGGAAACTGCTGGTTGTGAAGAGAGATAAAAGCTGTGTCCAATTAATAATTCAATGGGGGCAAAATGAACCTCCTGACATAGACTTTCAGATTTCACTTTCTTCCTTAGCAATAGAATTCAGTGCAAATGAAAACATGCATTTTAGCACAGCACAATGACACCCGGTACTGGTTCAATCCTGAGAGATTCTTCTGTGCCTCACCACTAATCAGAAACTCAGAATATCCTTTTAGCTCTTGTTGGTTCTGTCCTCCTACCTGGGGGAGGATCCGCCACACCTTAAAGAGTGTCAACAATGTCCTAGACCCACCTAGTTGCCTATAAATGCCCTGCTCACAACAGAAGAGCACAAACTGCTATAAGCCTGGTGTCCTGTTGTCATCGAAGAGATCTGTCAGAGACCAGCCCTGAAGAAACGCAGAGCAAAGGTCCTTGAACTGTTCAAGGTAAGCAGGAAGACGTGATCACCTTGGAAGTGGATTGATCAAGGGATTATAGTTATGGGAGATGGTCTGTATGGATTCACAGATGGGTCTTGTACAATAAGGTTGGGTGGTACGGGTGGGGGTGCTAATCTGGTCAGAAGAGACTGAAAGTAATGTTAAGTTGTCACAGGTCAGGAACCAAAAAGGGATTGGAAGTGGAACAATAATAACAATAATAATAATAACCTTTCCATAGGACCCACAAGAAATTGGAGTTAGCTCAGAAGTGTTCATAGAATGCTTTTAAAAAGCATCTTTGAGTGTCTGGAGCGATAGCACAGTGGGTAGGGCATTTGCCTTGCACGCAGCCAACATGGCCGACCCGAGTTCGATTCCTCCGCTCCCCTCTTGGAGAGCCCGGCAAGCTACCGAGAGTATTCGATATGCCAGACACAGTAACAACAAAGTCTCCAATGGAGACGTTACTGGGCCCGCTCAAGCAAATCGATGATCAACTGGAGGGCCTTTACTTTTACTTTTACTTTATTATGATTTATTGACATTAAAACGGGTTCTATCCATTAATTATCAAAAATTAGAATTTACGCATGAACTAATGTGTGGTCTGAGTTTTGCTTGAAAAGGCTGAGAAATAGAAAGCTGGAGTTACATTTGTATTGGAGGATTTGTTGTGGTTATCATAATAGTTTTGTTTCATCTGCCTAAAATGCTGTCTAGTAATATATTAGAGCTCACCATTATTGTGTTGCCCCTCTTCTAACCAAATCAAATTTTATCTTACTCTTTTCTGTCTTTTCCCCTACATTTCAAATATCTGAGATTTCTTATCTTTTTCTTCCCTACATTTCAAATACCCGAGTTATCAAAATTTCTGAGTCTACAATGTTACTTCAGGGATTACTCCAAATATCCCTGACCTCCTATTATTGTTTTCACTCTACGTTCTTTCCACTCATGGTTCCTGCTTCTTAGACCCCATATCAAACTTCAAATGGAGAGGAATTCATTTTGGTTAGGACCATAGGGTGACAGTCAGGGCTAAACCTCTCTCTTACACATCACTGACTGCGTTCTCCCCAGAATCTGCCTACATTCACCAATCTCTAAGATCCAAGATGCTTTTTATATTTTCTTAATTTTTAATTTTTTTCTTTTTGGGTCACACCAGGCAATGCACAGGGGTTACTCCTGGCTCATGTACTCAGGACTTGCTCTTGGCAGTGCTCGGGGGACCATATGGGATGCTGGGAATTGAGCCCGCGTCGGCTACGTGCAATGCAAACACCCTACCCGCTGTGCTATTGCTCCAGACGCTCAAAGATGCTTTTTAAAAGCATTCTATGAACACTTCTGAGCTAACTCCAATTTCTTTTTTTTTTTATCATTTTTTTTTATTAGTGAAACACCATGAAGTACACTTATAGACTTATAAATTTTTGTGCTTGGGTTTCAGTTATACAATGATCAAGTACCCATCCCTCCACCAGTGCCCATCCTCCCCCACCACGGGTCCTAGCATCCCTCCCACCCCCCCATCCTCCACCCCCCCCCCCCCCGTCCCACCCTGCCGCTGTGGCAGGGCATTCCTCCCTGTTCTCTCTCTCTTCTTTTGGGTACTGTGTTTTGCCAGAGAGGCATTGTAACTCCAATTTCTTGTGGGTCCTATGGAAAGGTTATTATTATTATTATTATTATTATTATTATTATTATTATTGTTATTATTAAAAGGAAGGCTCGTAGCAATTAGATGCTCAATGCTACATTATCTTATATTACTTTTTCTGTCAGAATAAATGCATTTGTATGAGAAAAATGAATTAAATGAGTATTTGTTAGAGCTTGCAAGAAAATTGGAAAAAGTGTTCAGTTTACTTAAGGAAAGTGAGTAATGAGCATATATTTTCTTCTTACAGCTCTGTTACTGGAGGATTGAACTATATTCTGAGAGACTTATCTTCAGAAGACTTATATTCCAGGGCCAGAGTGATAGTACAGCGGATAGAGCATTTGCCTTGCATACAGCCGACCCCCAGCATCCCATGTGGTCCCCCAACACTGCCAGGAGTAATTCCTGAGTGCAGAGCCAAAAGTAACCCCTGAGCATTGCCGGGTGTGACCCAAAACAAACAAAAAGAAAGAGCCAAAAAGAAAAGAAAAAAACATTCTAAAAGATCTATCTTCAGAATACTTATATTTTAAAAGACTTATTTCCAGACATCCTTCTTCCAAGAATGGCTTTTTCCGCTTCCCTGGCCGAACTCCAATCAGAAGCCAGCTGCCCTCTCTGTCTACATAACCTGAGAGACCCAGTGACTCTAGCCTGTGGCCACAACTTCTGTGTCTCCTGCATTCAACAGCGCTGGGTTGACCTACAGGACATCTTCCCCTGTCCTGTCTGCCTTCACCACTGCCCTGACAGGAACTTGACGAGAAACAACCAATTGTATCACATCACTGACATCGTTAATCAGTTCCCCATCAGAGAGAATAAAAGGAAACGGCAGGAACAGAAACTATGTGAGAAGCACCAGGAGGTCTTGGACATGTTCTGTGAGGAGGACTCTGAGCTCTTGTGTCCCCAGTGCAGGACCGCCCCTGACCACCAGGATCACTACCTTATCCCTGCTGAGAGAGCTGCAGTGAGTCAAAGAAAGAAGCTCAGAAGCTACATGGAGCTCCTGAAGAGGAAGATTGAAACCACTGAAACGGATTGTAAGAAACAAATTTCAAAACTTCTTGAAGAGAGTCGGAAGGTGGAACACCAGAAGACAGAATTAGATTCTGAATTTAAAGAATTCATATTTTTCTTGAGAAGGGAACATTTTGCAAGTGATGCCAGATTAATTAAGGAAGAGAACAAAGAGAAGGATAAACTCACCGAAAACAAAAGTTATATTTCAAGTCACATGGACACACATAAAAATCTTCTAAGTGACGTAAGAAAAAAGTATTTGCTGCCCAACCTAGAGTTGCTATCCAGCATCAAAAGTATTCAAAGTCAGCACAAAGACTTAACCCTCCCAGCAGTCTTTTTGTATAAACTCAAGACAGAGAGTTTAACCCTCCCTCCACATTATTTTGGTCTGCACACAATGATCAGCAAGTTCCAGGTAGATTTGACACTTGATCCTGAAACTGCACATCCAAGTCTGATTATCTCCAAAGACAGGAAAAGTATATCTACAACAAGTCTACCGCAATTTCTTGACAACTCCCAGACATTTACTCCTTACCCAGCTGTGCTCAGCTGTGAGGGCTTTGATGGGGGCAGGCATTTTTGGCAAGTAGAAGTCACAGGGGTTGGTGAATGGTCCATAGGTGTTTGTAAAAAATCATTCTGCAGAAATTCTGGGATACTACCAACCCCTGAAAATGGCTATTGGGCATTTTTACAGACTGCAAAGAACACTGAACAGGACATGGACATTAAACAAGCAGACCCAGGTATGCAATTTGGTGTATTTCTAGACTATGAACTGGGAGAACTTTCCATTTATCGTTTGAATAACAGATTATATTTGTGTAAAATCACTGATAAATTCACAGGGAAACTGATGCCATATTTTGCTATTGGACCCTCTTCAAAATCAATTTCAATATGTTTGACCACAAAGGAATGGTGAACTACTATGAAAATTATTTGTATTTGAGTGTGTTTGAGTGATTTTTTTTAGAAAGACTGTTTATAAGGTTTATAAATAAAGTTTAGAAGATTTATAAGTTCCTGGTTCATATTTGTTGTCTGCCTACTGAAATTCTATATGGCTCACATTTTTTTCTTCCCCTTGAGCCAAACCTTCCTGGACTACTTAGCAAGATTTTGGGAGAGGAGAAAAGCTTCATGTCACTCTTCTCCCATTTTTCATCGATTTGCTCCAGCGGGCCCAGTAATGTCTCCATTTTGACACTTTTTACTGTGTTTGGCATACTGGGTACGTCACAGGTAGCTTGCCAGGCTTTGCCGTGAGGGCAAGATACTCTTGGTAGCTTGCCAGGCTCTCCGAGAAGGGTGGAGGAATTGAACTTGGGTCGGCCAGGTCGGCCTCATGCAAGGCATACACCTTGCCTGCTTAGGGATAGAAAATCTTGAGTTGTGCTACCCCCTTCTCAAAGGCTGGAGCGATAGCACAGCGGTAGGGCATTTTCCTTGTGTGCAGCTGGCCTGGCTAAGCCAAGTTTGATTCCTCTGCCCCTCCCCGAGAACCTGGCAGGCTACCAATAGTATCTCACTGGCACCGCAAAGCCTGGCAAGCTACCCGTGACGTATTCAATATGACAAACAAAGTAACAGCAAAGTCTCAAGATTGAGACGTTACTGAGCCTGCTCGAGAAAATCGATGAACAATGGTAGGACAGTGACAGTGACCCTCCTCTCATATAAACTAGTAACCACCAACATCTTAGCTACTTGCTTTTCCAAGAACTCATTTATTTGGGGATACCTATTCTGATCATTCCTGCACTCACAAAGGAACAAGATAGGGAACTAGAGAAACTTGCGGACACAGATAGGAATGACTTCCTACTCAAGGCCCGGTATCAGATTTCTCTCCAGGATCCTCCGCGGCCCAGTGGTCCCCATCTCCACCCACCCCAACCTGTGCCAGGCTCCAGTTTGCTTTCTCTCTTTCCCAATGGTTGGGGACCCAGACAACCTGGATGTGCTCATTTCATCTCCTGCCCTAGTAGGCCTGACCTAAGATTCTGTAAGCTGCCCATCCCTGACTTGCATGAACTGGTAAGCGCCTCTCACCCCCACAAGCCAGAGTCAGTCCCTATTCTGCTCTCCAGTTGTTCTAGACAAGCCCCCAAACCAGAGTCCCCTATCTGCAGCTCCTCTGGTTTGCAGGAGGGCAAGAAATGTGACAGGGAAGAGTCCAATTTCATAGGAGCAAAAAGCAGGAGAATCTCCCTCTCCCACTTACTTATGGGGTGTTTAAGGAGTAGCAGGTGTTGATAATCCTTTAACAGCCCCAGAAGAAAGATCTGTCGCCAGAATCATAAGTCCAGTCCTCAAGATGAAGGGCCAGCCCTGGGTCTTACTGCCATGAGGAGGAAAACATGAAATGGGGCAAAATAAAGAGAGGTTCTCTAGCATGGCATTAGTCCTTGTACTACACACTATCCCCGGGTTCTTTCTGTGTGATCTGTTGTGTGTTTTTTTAAAAGACTTTGTATTATTTTTCAAAAGATTGCTGCATCTGACCTTCAGTTTTCCTTTTGGTGGTTAACAGTTGTAAAGGAATCACTTTATAATTTTGTAACATATTAACACTAATGCCTTCCTAATAAATTTGAACACAAAAATGGAGGCTATCACTTCCACCCAAAATCTTTGATATCCAAGCAACCACACCATACACAGATGAATAAAGATTTTTGTCCTTCAATGGAGGGAGGGAACTGTACCTGCCGCAGAAGCTGGCTGGGGGTGGGAGGAAAATCAGAGAGATTGGTGGAACGTAGTGAGTACTGGTGAAGGCATTGTTGGAACAATATATGCCTGAAACTCAATCTCAAGTGACTGTCATTTTGTAAGTTTTGGTAATTCGATTTTAAAAAAAGAAAAGAAAAAATATTTTTTACTTTCCTTCACTGCACCCCATTCCTCCAAAAAAGATAGGTGACTTCATCATTATTGATGCTTCAAAATAATTTGGGCATAGATTCCCCCTGACTGGCTTGACAAAAGCTGGCACCACGCAGAAAGGCTGAGCTGTGGAGGACCAGCACTGGGAACTTGAAGGCATATGTGTGTCCAGGCAGTTGGCACTTTCAACTGTGCTGATTGTGCTTCTTTGGCCAACTTCTATCAATGCTGGTGGAGGCCCATCTGATTTCTATAACACAAGTACTCATGACAGTGATTCTTGTTTAAGAATAAAGGCCTCCTTTGAAGTCTCTTTAAGTGTTTCTCTCATGGTCTTCTACATACCTGCTTGTACTCCACACCAATTTTGGAGGTCTCCAGGCATTGTTCTCTTATGTCTGGCTTTATCGTCATCTTCCGGCCAACCATGACAAAAGATGAGTTCTCAGGATATTAAAATCCCAAACGTTTGAGTTAGTGCCTATTAAAATCTTGAAGTAGAGACTCGAGAGATATGGGCGCATATGGGATGCTGGGAATCGAACTTGGGTCGGCCCCGTGCAAGGCAAATGCACTACCCACTGTCTTATGCTCCAGGTCTTATAAGAAAAGAAAGAAAAGAAAAGAAAAGCTTTTTAACAGGTTATCAAACCACTGAAAGATATTTTCTCTTGCTTCTTTTGACCTCTCTTTCCCCAGCTATGTCCTGTAAAAAAGCAAATAATAACAGAACCAGAACATGGTGGGGATTTCCTTTAACGCCCCACCAATCCACAGTGATTAGGAAATGATCAAGAAAATTTTGAGGTCAAGACAGAGACATTCACAGTTCTGTGGATGATATAGGAGAAAACTTTGACATGCCAACCATCATGCATCCCATAGCTTGAACAAAGCCAAAATGTTTTATTTATTTATTTGTTTGCCTGTTAGAGGAAAAATAATTCCAAGCCTTCCAGGGAGCCTAAAGATTCTGAGAATGTGCAACATTTGTTCTGATTTTAGCTGTACCTGGTGTTACTCAATGCTCTGTGCTCAGGGGTCACTCGTAGCAGTGCTTGGGGGACCATATGCAGTGGAATTGAATCTCAGTTGAGAAGTAGAAACTTAAAAATTCAGTTGCACTTTCAGAATGGAAGATTGAACTTGAAACACAGCATGGTACTACTATTTCTTTCTCAACCAGTATAGGATTAAGAAACATGAGAAGGTGGGGCTGCAGTGATAGCATGGCGGGAAGGGCGTTTGCCTTGCACGCGACTGACCCGGGTTCAATTTCCAGCATCCCATATGGTCCCCTGAGCACAGCCAGGGGTAATTCCTGAGGGCACAGAGAGGAGTAACCCCTGTGCATCACCAGGTGTGACCCAAAAAGCAAAAAAAAAAAAAGAAAAAAAGAAACATGAGAAGGATAAAGGTAGGAAATTAGGAAATTCACTGTGGAGATTGGATTTTCAGGATTAGTGGCCTACCCCTTCCACCTGGCTAAGTACTACTTAATTCCTTCTTTCAGAGTATCCTATCAGGATTAATGCAGCTCCCTTCCTTCTGACTGGTCTTTTTTCTAAAGCCCC
The DNA here is from genome assembly GCF_029834395.1 of Sorex fumeus. Lineage (NCBI taxonomy): Eukaryota > Metazoa > Chordata > Mammalia > Eulipotyphla > Soricidae > Sorex > Sorex fumeus. The sequence continues at coordinate 210,032 of NW_026606069.1, read as the reverse complement.
ACCCATCCAACAGAATATAAAAACGCAGGTCAATCACAGGACAGCGCCAGGCCGACTTCCACAGTCCTTCAGGGAGAGTCAGCTCAACACTACCAAGGACTCAGCCAGACCCGGGTCACCGATCCAGGTAATAACCAATAAGGACTGTGGGTTTACAGGAGGCAGAGGGAGAGCATAATTTCCATTCCTAGTGTCTGTTCTATGGAGAACACTATTTTTACTGGAGGAAATACTTCATAGAGGATCTGATATCTGTTTGCTTATATGAAATACTATACGTAGCACCTATCTTCCTGGATTACATTGAGTCACTTCCCCATCTCCAGGACTTTGGTCACAGCTGGGGATTGTCACTAAATATTCAGGGTTCTATTCCATGAAGCCTTACAGAGTTGGCATCTTTGAGTGATTATGGAGAAGGAGAATCTGGTTGCCTTGAGGACGGTGAGCAGGGCCCTGGAAAGCTCATTCTCCTACTTCCTTGGGAGGGTCTTCTCTTCCTCAGAACACATCAGCTCTTAAAGCTGTAGATATTGCTGGCCAAGACAGTTGTTGAGCTCGATTTCTCTTCATATCCACATTTATTCAGGACGGGCTGCTCCTTGTGACTTGAGTCACTGGACAATAGTGGATCAGGCAGTATGATAAGTCATCAGAGAGGGACCCTCACTGAGAAAGACATTGAGTATACGATAGAGGTCTGAAGGTGTAACTTATTTTGACAGGAAACCACCTGAGGAGTCCCACATTCAGATAACCCACACTACCCCAGTCCTGCCCTTCCCACACCTGAGGATGGTGGAGGTGTCAGCAATCCTGGCCAAAATGCAGTCAAAATGCTTCTGTCCAGTCTGCTTGGATTACCTCAATGACCCCGTCACCACCAACTGCGGCCACAACTTCTGCGACTCCTGCATCCGCATGTCATGGAAGGACCTGCAGGACACATTCCCTTGTCCTGTGTGCCAGCTGGCCCGCCAGGAGATGCGTATCAGTGCCAATGCCCAGCTGGGCAGGCTGGTGGACCTGCCCAAGCGCCTGCACAGCTCTGGGAGCAGCAAGATGGCACGGGGAGAGGAGCGCAGGCATGAAGACCACAGGCAGGGGATGAGCCTCTTCTGTGAGGATGACCATGAGCTGCTGTGTCCCCTGTGTGCCCGGTGTCTTGATCTTCAGTGTTCTGTGGAGGAGGCCACATCCTATCACAGACAAATGCTCAAGTACATCAAGTCACTGGAGAAGCGGTTGGCAAAGGTGCAGAAGCTAGAAGTCACCCATGATAGAAAGATCCTTCAACTGACCGAGGAGGCCGGAATGCTTAAGAGTCAGCTGTCCTCGGAGTTTGAGCAGCTCACCCAGTTTGTGGAGAGTGAGCAAGAGGCAGCTCTCTGAAGGCTGTCAGAAGAGGAGAATCGCCTGCAGCAGCAGCTCAGGGCCAACCTGGAGGCCTACTCGGACCACATCTGGGCGCTGAAAGACCTCAGACGGGAGGTGGCGGAGCGGAGCGTGATGTCCGAGGAGATGGTACTGAGGGGCGTGAGGGGCCTGCAGCAGCGCTGGGCGGGCCTGCAGCCCCCTGCAGTGCAGCCCCTGTGCTTCAGGCTGGTGGCCTACAGCCTCCCTCCTCTGTGCTCAGTGCTCAAAGCATCATCCGGAGATTCCGAGAGAGCATCAGCCTGGACCCCGACACGGCACACCCCAGCCTGCGCGTGTCTAAAGATAAAAAGTCTGTGACCTGGGTGAGGAAAAATCCCAACCTTGTTGGGGATCCAGGGCCACCGGAAGATGCTGCCGAGCTGGCGGTCCTGGGCCGGAAGGGCTTCGTCTCTGGCCGCCACTACTGGGAGGTGCAGGTGGGCGCCAAGCCCGAGTGGGCCGTGGGCGTATGCAGCGTAGCCCCTTCGACCCAGGCCTCGCGTGCCCTGGCGGCTCTCAAGAGATGATGGACGTTGCAGCTGCAGGACGGCATCTACCTGGCCGTGGGTGCGTGGGCTGTGCCTCTGGCTCTCAGGGACCAGCCATCGGCGTTTACCTGGACTGGGAGCTGGGACAGATTTCCTTCTACAAAGCCGCCTCTGACAGGTCTCACCTGCACTCGTTCACCGAGCCCTTTGCTCAAGAGCTCAAGCCCTATTTCCGCGTGGGGCGTGACTGCGCCCCTCTCTCCGTGGGCGTGGGGAGGGCTTAGGAGCTTGATCCCTGTTTCTGTTTTCCTCCTGTAATTATTTATAGAGTAGGTTGTGGATTTTGCAATAATCACTGTGTTTTATTTAATTCAGTTGTCATCGAATCTGGCATGATTTTTTTGAAAAGTATTCATTTCACTTTCAGGGAAGAATAGCATTGTTTTTTTCCTCTGTATATTGCCTCTTGTTCCGTTTTTTTTTTTTTTTTTTGGTGGGATGGTGGTATGGGTGAGTGGTAGATCCCAGTCCTGAGTGTTCAGATGTACTACCTGGAGATGGTCTTAAGACTTCTTTTGTTATGTCCCATGCAGGATTATATACATTTATTTTTCTGTAGCTCAACCATGCGTGCTCACCTCTCACCCTCACAAAAACCGGTGACTTTTCAGGAAATTCCTCACTGTGGAAATAAGTTGTCCTGGTTACACTGGGCTTGAAGCACATGCCCTTCCCTACTGCCTGGGATGGCAGACAGGCATCTCCTTTGTATACCACATTTCCAATAAAGGTGTTTTTTATTCAGTTGCTTGTGTTTTCTATTGTTTCTTTCTTAGACTTGATCACTTGACTTCCGATTAATGGTCGATTTGCTCCAGCGGGTGCCAGTAACGTCTCCATTTCTCCCTGTCGCGTGCTAGCATAGCCCAATGGTGTCTGTTCGTTCTAGGAACACAAAGAGCCTCAAACCAATCATTTAGGGTCTTAATGAAGAAGTCCCGTGGAATCCAGTCAGTAAACCGGCTCTAGTCCAGCGGTCATCTCCAAATTTCATTACGTGCGTGTCCAGGCCTTCTGATTTTTGACACCTTGGCAAATGAGACAGTGTCCCTGATTCTTGATCGTCAAAGGAGGTCGGAACTCCAGATTCTTTCTCTCATTTGAGTGAAACGTGATATTCCAAGCATAACTCTTTCAATGCCTCCTTTCTTATACTAGTCTATAAAATTTCCTGTCTGAGTTCCAATAGTTTTCATATATGTATTTGAAATCCTTTAAAGTCTCCTTTTTTTGGATGACCTCTTTCAAAGTGTTTCAGGTGGGAACAAGAAGAGTGATTAGTGGCCCATATTTTCCCATGAATTGGGATAGAGCCATTGAGCCCTTTAGAGAAACTATGCATTTGCGGGGAGCGGGGGCGGGAGGCAATGATAGGTGGGGATGATCTCTCCACACTGAGGAAAGGGCAGTTTGGTTTCCTGTCTCCTTCCAAAGCAAATGTCAGGGAGGTTCACTTTTTATTTCATTTATTTATTTATTTTTCCTTTTGGGGGTCACACGCGGCGATGCTCAGGGGTTGCTCCTGGCTATACACTCAGGAATTACTCCTGGCATTGCTCAGGGGACCATATTGGATGCTGGGATTTGAACCCTGGTCGGCCAAATGCAAGGCAAACTCCCTACCTGCTAGGCTATCACTCCAGCCCCAAGGTTCACTTTTTAAGGGAAACGTGATTCCTAGGTTCCATTTCACACAAGACTAAAGAAAGTTTATCCAGCTCAAGGATCTTTGTAAACTTGAGTTTCCTGGACACAAAGAGGAATGTCTGTTGGCATTGCCATGAGTATGGCCTTTGAAGCAGACCTCAGCTGCATTTCCCCAGGGGGCAGGGGCTGATTCTGTGATTAACTTCTGATCAAGCAGTTTTACTTCCCCTGTCAGTAAGACAGGTATTTCCAGATTTAGTTTTTGCCTCTTGTTTTCTGGGTCCCAAACACATTTTGTGCTTTTCAGCATTCACACAGCCACCAGCTCTAGTTGTGGGCACCGAGCTCAGCTTGTGATACTAGGTGTCCATCATCAGAGCTTGCCCCGAGGTGCTTTGCCTTTACGGTCTAGTCAGTGGGAACCCTGACTCTAGACTGGATTGCGACGTGTCTCTTCAGGAGGGTCTCCTTCTTCAAAAATTAAATTTCCTGTTGTGATTGAGTCATGAAGACAGATGTTAAAGGAACTTCAAGAATGGTCTGTGTTATCCTTTGCAAGATGTAGGGAACACATGTTAAAAGAATAGTATTCTCCGGAGTCTCAGAGTCATAACTAAATCTCCAAGGAGATGTAAGCCAACCCACTAAAATTCATGGATACACCAAATTCCCAGCTAAAATCCCTGGGGGTGTCTTTGGGGGGAGATGCTAAGTCCTCACCCTCCCAAAGTCTTTGTAGCTGTATCCTAAAGGTGCCAAAGGCCCAACTCCACTGCTTCATGACAAATCTCTGCAGAGACACCAAACAGACACAAATTCAAGTACACTGGTTTTCAGGCTGAAAACTCTGGTTCTTTTCAGAGTCGCGGTGGGTAACCTCCCATTCTCTCCCTTCCTGACCCTGAACTTTAGGAAGCGCTGGAAGTCATTAATACCCACATCCCAGAGTCTCTGCCATGTAAACTCATCCATTAGCTCAGGTCTACAATTTCTGGACTTCCTTGGGTGGGGGGGAAGGGGTGTAGGAGGGCGTGTGTTGTCTGGTAACACCTCCAAATCGTACAATACTGACATTCCAGTAGAAGCACACCAAATTATATGGGAAAGTGACATAGAAGCCAACTAAACTCAATGAACAAAAACAAATACAAGGCTCAACTAGCAACAAAAGGACTTAATGACCCCATGGCGAGATATAAGACCCTTCACAAATTTTCTTTTCGTGATTATATTTTATAATTCCTTTAGTCATTTAGTCTAATGGATATTCCATTTGTCTATTACTCATTGAAACAGGCAATAAAAATAAATTATTTAGGGCCTACACTAATGAGGCAATTTAGGGAGTGGTTAGGAAAATGGGGGAAATGGGGACAACGGTGGAGGGAAGGTCACACTTGTGGTGGGTTCGGTGTAGGAACATTGAATGCCCATAACAAATATATTATGAACATCTTGGTAGCACTGTAGCACTGTCCTACCGTTATTCATCAATTTGCTCGAGTGGGCACCAGTCATGTCTCCACTGTGAGACTTCTTACTGTTTTTGGCATATCGAATATGTCACGGGGAGCTTGCCAGGCTTTGCCGTGCGGGCAGATAGTCTCGGTAGCTTGCTGGGCTCTCTGAGAGGGAAGGAGCAATTGATCCCGGGTCACTGGCATGCAAGACAAACCCCCTACTCACTGTGCTATCGCCCCAGCCCAACACCTTGGTAAACCATAGGACTTAAGTGAAGTTTCTTTAAAAAAAGAACTGCACTTCTTAAATCAAGGTATGGACAGAGCTGTCAGATGCCTCACAACACTTCAGACATTCTGTACAGTGAGTCAGCTCTCTCTCCTCTATACCATCCTGTTCTCAAAATGCCTAGAGAAACATCTCAAGTTTTCTACCCACTGGTGTTTGTGTGCCTATATTTTTGCCCAATTCTCAGGTAACTTGTTATTTCTTTCTGCTTGGACTAATGGGGGCTGGAGCGATAGCACAGTGGTAGGGCATTTGCCTTGCGCGCAGCCAGCCCGGTCGATCACCCTCACCATCACGATCATCCTGTTGCTCGTGGATTGCCTCGAGCAGGAACCAGTAACGTCTCCTTCGGTCCTAGTCCTGAGATTTTAAAAAGTGCCATGTTCAAGGCTCTTTCAGGGATAGGAGAATGAGACCCATCATTGTTACTGGTATTTGGCATATTGGGTACTCCACGGGGTATTTGCCAGACTCTGCCGTGTGGGCAGGTTACATTCGGTAGCTTGCCAGGTTGTCCAAAGCAAAAATGAAATAATAAGATGTCCTACATTCGTGGCCATGCGCTTCAGGGAGCTGGCTTTTATAGTCTCTGGGTCTTCGCCATTGATGGGATTACACAGCACCAGGGGGCAGTTGGTGGGTGTGACCGCTGCCTACTGGAAGATGGAGGATCTGGGTGGAGGATACTCAGCCCCGATCCGAGCAGGCTTGGAGATCTCAGCCCCGGGACCCTCATACCTGTGTTCCTCGACCGGTTCCTTCATGCGTGTGGAGAGTGGTCTCAGCATGGTTGTGGCTGGTTCTGGAGGTCTTCGGCTGCCAGATCTCTGCTCTGGCCGGGGAGGGGAACTCAAACTGTCCCCCTCCAAGGGGTGCCAGCAAGGACAGCCAGGCAAGGGAGCAGAAGACTCTGCGTTGCTCTCTTCACAGCCAGCCCAGCTGAGCCAGGTTCGATTCCTCTGCCCCTCTAGGAGAGCCAGGCAAGCTACCGAGAGTATCTCGTCTGCATAGCAAAGCCTGGCAAGCTACCCATGATGTCTTCAGTATGCTAAACACAGTAACAAGAAATCTCAAAATGGAGATGTTATTTGGCCTGCTGGAGCAAATCGATGATCAATGAGAGGGCAGTGTTTTGAACTAATATGTTTACACATTCTTGTTCCCAGTCAGGTGAAATCTCCAGAGAAACTTAAACAAATGGAACTCCAAGTCCATCATTGACAAAGTACAGATGTGTGGAAACATTTCTGAGACTAATTAACATTTATCATATAAACTGTACACGAATAATATGACAAACATCAGTTATGAACTCCAATTCATGGTTTGTTATCTCAGAACCATCCTAAAACTTCTTTTGTTTTGTTTTGTTTTGGGGCCACAGCTAGCAATGCTCAGTGCATTCTTCTGGTTCTGAACTCAGGATTACTCTTAGCAATTCTCCATGGAGACCATATGGGATGCCGGCAATGGAACCTGGATTAGTTGTTTAGTTTAACTAACAGTACTGTAAATTTCAATAAAAGTGAAAAGATTAATTAACAGCACTGTATATCCCAACAAAAGAGAAGAAAAGATGATCTCACATATACACGTTGATGCAAGTAAATCTAGAAGACTACCAGATGACTAATCCCTTCATCTGAGCATATAAATGATCTCGTCTGCATTTATGCAAATAAGCCTATCCACTGACCAATCTGGTTGCATATGCAAGTTAGGGTGTGTGAGATGATGCATAATCTGGCCTCTCCCTCTGGGATCACTACCTCTGAAGAGCATCACAGATCCTTGCCTCCAATCTGCTTTTGAAAATCTGCCAAACCCCATACACCACAGAGGTCGAACAACAACCTTCCTAACATTTAGCCTGGTTTGACGAGTATTACTGGAAATAGCTCCATGCCCCCAGATTATTCCCTGAGACTCCATCCCCTCCCCAACTATTGCTCCCCCCCCCCACTCTCCCACTAAACAATAAAGGATCCTATTTCTCATCCAGTGTGCACGAGTGAATCAAACCTGTGTTCACATCTTGCCAGAAGAAAGAGAAGGTTACACTTAACATAACAAATCCATTACTAAGCTTAAAAAAATTGTTCAAAATATATCCAAATTTCTCTTCACAAAGTTCTGGTGAGGGAGCAATGGATCTGAACTAGCATACAAACGTTCAGGTTTTGGCTCTTCCCTGAGGGGGAATAGCCCCTGTTATGGCTAAGAGATAGTTGATTCTGCTAAGGGTAGTAACAGTGCTTGTTTCAGAGGATGGATAACTTGTTACAGAAGGAGTGGGGAGATTCCATTTAAGTAAGGAGGGGGACATGTGCCACTCTGTAAACGTCCTAACTTCACGTTCATGGCTAATCTCAGAAGAGATATTGAGGCAAGCCAATGAAACTATATGGTCTTCAGGCTAAAATCTCTGAGGAGAACTGGAGAATCCTGGACTATGCAAGTGGGTTTCATGGGATTGCAAGGGTCTTATTAGTAAGGAAGCAGGAATCAGTAAGGAAGTAGGTGCTGGGAGCCTGAAGCTAAGAGAGATGTGAAGATGCGATGTTCTTGACTCTGACTACAGAAAAGGCTCACGGTCTAGGAATGGCAGCCCCAGAATGTGGAGGCAGGCGAGGGAAGAGTGTCTGTTCCGCCCCAGAACTGAGGCCAGCTAGCATGCTGGGGGGAAGCCAGGGAGAACCATTTTAAACTTCTGACCTCCAGAACGACAAAAGAATCATGAGTGCTAGGTTTTGGGTTCATTTGTTAATCCATCCCTGTGGAGAGAGGTCACTCCAGGCAACACTCAGGATACCATGCAATGCCAGGGATCAAACTCAAGTCTCATGTGGGCAAAACTTGTGCTCCAGTCCTCTGAGCATCTCTCCAGTCAAAACTATTTTCTGCAGAGATAGATCCCAGTTTGTCCTTTCATCCTGAAGTAGGGCAAATGTCCCTATTAGTAATGATGGCTGAGTTTGCCATTTTCCTACACTCGCGGAACTGGGCAGCTCACCTCTATTGAAGGATAGCTGGTAACATGGTCATTTGCCTAAGAACTTCATGCACTCGTGGTTCCAGCTCTTGATGCAGGCCATGTCTGAGGTCATCACTCGGCATCCTCTTGTGAAACCGGTCAGTGCCTGGGATACACTGTTCTGCTACCCTCATTCTGTGGCAGGGCACACAGAGGTGTGCCTCACGGAGGCCCCAACGGGCAGCTGATACGGTGGTGCATGTAACCATGGTCAACACTGATGAACAGTTGCTTGCCCAGTCACTTTGAATCTGGTGCCTCTGTGTTGTTTTGTTTCTGGGCCTCACTGGAAGTACTCAGGATTTATTCCTGGTTCTATGTTCGGGGATCACTCCAGATGGGTCTCAGGGGACCATAGGGGGTTCCAGGAATTAAATCAAGGTCAGCTGTGCTCACCACAAATGCCATTACCCGCTGCACTATCTCTAGAGTCTCTACTTCAAGATTTTAATAGGCACTAACTCAAATGTTTGGGATTTTAATATCCTGAGAACTCATCTTTAGTCATGGTTGACCAGAAGATGATGACACAATCAGACATAAGAGCACAATGCCTGGAGACCTCCAAATCTGGTGTGGAGTATAAACAGGTGTGTAGAAAACCATGAGAGAAACACTTAAAGAAAGACTTCAAAGGAGGCCTTTATTCTTGAACAAGAATCACTGTCATGAGTACTTGTGTTATATAAATCAGATGGGCCTACACCAGCATTGATAGAAGTTGGCCAAAGAAGCACAATCAGCACAGTTGAAAGTGCCAACTGCCTGGACACTCATATGACTTCAAGGTCCCAGAGCTGTTCCTCCACAGCTCAGACTTTCTGCATGGTGCCAGCTTTCGTCATACCAATCAGGGGGAATCTATCCCCAAATTATTTTGAAGCATCAATGATGATGAAGTCACCTATCTTTTTTGGAGGATTGGGGTGCAGTGAGGGAAAGTAAAAAATATTTTTTCTTTTCTTTTTTTAAATTGAATTACCAAAACTTACAAAACGACAGCCATTTGTGATTGAGTTTCAGCCATACATTTTTCCAACAATGCCTTCACCAGTGCTCACTACCTTCCACCAATCTCTCTGATTTTCCTCCCAACCCCAGCCTGCTTCTGTGGCAGGTACGTTTCCCTCCCCCAACTGAAGGACAAAAATCTTTATTCATCTGTGTATGGTGTGGTTGCTTGGATATCATAGATTTTGGGTGGAAGTGATAGCCTCCATTTTTGTGTTCAAATTTATTAAGAAGGCATTAGTGTTAACATGTTACAGTGGCTTAACTGAAGGAAAATAGTAAAGTGAGCACTTTACCCCCGTTTACCACCAAAAGGAAAACTGAAGGTCAGATGCAGCAGTGTTTTGAAAAATATTGCAAAGTCTTTTGAAAAAACCACAACAGGTCACACAGAAAGAACCCAGGGAAGAGCATGTAATAGGACTAATGCCATGCTAGAGAACCTCTCTTTATTTTGCCCCATTTCATGTGCTCCTCCTCAAGGCAGTAAGACCTAGGACTGGCCCTTCATCTTGAGGACTGGACTTTCGATTCTGGGGGCAGATCGTTCTTCTGGGGCTGTTGAATGATTATCAATACCTGCTACTCCTTAAACATCCTATAAGTAAGTGGGGGAGGGGGTTTCTCCTGCTTTTGGCTCCTATGAAATTTGCCTCTTCTCTGTCACATTTCTTGCCCTCCTACAGACCAGAGGATCTGCAGATAGGGGACTTGGTTTGGGGGCTTGTTTAGAACAACTGGAGAGGAGGATAGGGACTGACGGTGGCATGTAGGGTGAGGGGCGCTTACCAGTTCATGCAAGACGCGGGATGAGTAGCTTACAGAATCTGAGGTCAAGCCTACTAGGGCAGGAGAGGAAATGAGCACATCCAGGTTGTCTGGGTCCCCAACCACTGGGAAAGGGAGAAAGCAAACTGGAGCCTGGCACAGGGTGGGGTGGGTGGAGATGGGGGCCACTGGGCCGTGGTGGAACCTGGAGAGAAATATTATACAGGGCCTTGAGTAGGAAGTCATTCCCCTTGCATCTGTGCCCGCAGGTTTCTCTAGTTCCCTATCTTGTTGCTTTGTGAGTGCAGGAATGATCAGAATAGGTATCCCCATATAACTGAGTTCATGGAAAAACAAGTAGCTAAGATGTTGATGGTCACTGGTTTGTATGAGAAGAGGGTCACTGTCACTGTCCTCCCGTTGTTCATCGATTTTTCTCGAGCGGGCCCAGTAACATCTCCATCGTGAGACTTTGTTGTTACTGTGTTTGGCATATAGAATATGTCACTGGTATCTTGCCAGGCTTTGCGGTGCAGGTGAGATACTCTCGGTAGCTTGTCTGGCTCACGGAGAGGGGCAGAGGAATCGAACTCGAGTCAGCCAAGTTAGCTGCATGCAGGCAGCCTACCCTACCCGCTGTGCTATCACTCCAGCCTTTGAGAAGAGGGTAGCACAACTCAAGATTTTCTTTCCCTAAGCAGGTAGGGTGTTTGCCTTGCATGAGGCCAAACTGGCTAACCCGAGTTCAATTCCTCCACCCCTCTCGCAGAGCCTGGCAAGCTACCAAGAGTATCTTGCCCTCAAGGCAAAGCCTGGCAAGCTATCCGTGACGTACTCAGTATGCCAAACACAGTAACAAGTGTCACAATGGAGACATTACTGGGCCCACTGAAGCAAATCGATGAACAATGGGAGAACAGTGATCTGAAGCTTTTCTCCTCTCCAAAAATAATGCTTAGTAGTCCAGGAAGGTTTGGCTCAAGGGGAAGAAAAAACTGTGAGCCCTATAGAATTTCAGTAGGCAGACAACAAATATGAACCAGGAACTTATAAAACTTCTAAACTTTATTTATAAACCTTATAAACAGTGTTTCTCAAAAAAAATCACTCAAACACACTCAAACACAAAGAATTCTCATAGTAGTTCATTCCTTTGTGGTCAAACATATTGAAAATGATTTTGAAGAGGGTCCAATAGCAAAATATGGCATCAGTTTCCATGTGAATTTATCAGTGATTTTACACAAATACCATCTGTTATTCAAATGATAAATGGAAAGCTCTCCCAGTTCATAGTCTAGAAATACACCAAATTGCATACCTGCGGCTGCTTGTTTAATGTCCATGTCCTGTTCAGTGTTCTTTGCAGACTGTAAAAATGCCCAATAGCCATTATTATGGGTTGGTAGTATCCCAGAATTTCTGCAGAATGATTTTTTACAAACACCTATGGACCATTCACCAACCCCTGTGACTTCTACTTGCCAAAAATGCCTGCCCCCATCAAAGCCCTCACAGCTGAGCACAGCTGGGTAAGGAGTAAATGTCTGGGAGTTGTCAAGGAATTGTGATAGACTTGTTGTAGACATATTTTTCCTGTCTTTGAAGATAATCAGACTTGGATGTGCAGTTTCAGGATGAAATGTCAAATCTACCTGGAACTTGCAGATCATTTTGTGCGGACCAAAATAGTGTGGAGGGAGGGTTAAACTCTCTGTCTTGAGTTTATACAGAAAGACTGATGGGAGGGTTAAGGCTTTGTGCCGACTTTGAATACTTTTGATGTTGGATAGCAACTCTAGGTTGGGCAGCAAATACTCTTCTCTTCCTTCACTTAGATTTTTATGTGTGTCCATGTGACTTGAAATATAGCTTTTTTTTTCGGTGAATTTATCCTTCTCTTTGTTCTCTTCCTTAATTAATCTGGCATCACTTGCAAAATGTTCCCTTCTCAAGAAAAAAATGAATTCTTTAAATTCAGAATCTAATTCTGTCTTCTGACTCTCTTCAAGACTCTCTTCAAGAAATTTTGAAATTTGTTTCTTACAATCCGTTTCAGTGGTTTCAATCTTCCTCTTCAGAAGCTCCATGTAGCTTCTGAGCTTCTTTCTTTGACTAACTGCAGCTCTCTCAGCAGGGAGGAGGTAGTGATCCTGGTGGTCAGGGGCGGTCCTGCACTGGGGACACAATAGCTCAGAGTCTTCCTCACAGAACATGTCCACGACCTCCTGGTGCTTCTCACATAGTTTCTGTTCCTGCCGTTTCCTTTTATTCCCTCTGATGGGGAGCTGATTAACGATGTCAGTGATGTGACACAATTGGTTGTTTCTCTTCAAGTTCCTGTCAGGGCAGTGGTGGAGGCAGACAGGACAGGGGAAGAGGTCCTGTAGATCAACCCAGCGCTGTTGAATGCAGGAGACACAGAAGTTGTGGCCACAGGCTAGAGTCACTGGGTCTCTCAGGTTATCTAGACAGAGAGGGCAGCTGGCTTCTGATTGGAGTTCGGCCAGGAATCAGAAAAAGCCATTCTTGGAAGAAGGATGTCTGGAGATAAGTCTTTTAAAATATAAGTATTCTGAAGATAGATCTTTTATAATGTTTTTTTTTTCTTTTCTTTTTGGCTTTTTCTTTTTGTTTGTTTTGGGTCACACCCGGCATTGCTCAGGGGTTACTTTTGGCTCTGCACTCAGGAATTACTCCTGGCAGTGCTGGGGGACCACATGAGATGCTGGGGGTCGGCTGTATGCAAGGCAAACGCTCTATCTGCTGTACTATCACTCTGGCCCTAGAATATAAGTTTTCTGAAGATAAGTCTTTCAGAATATAGTTCAGTCCTCCAGTAACCGAGCTGTAAGAAGAAAATATGTGCTCATTACTCACTTCCCTTAAAGAATCTGAACACTCTTTCCAATTTTCTACCAAGCTCTGACAAATACTTGTTTAATTCATTTTCCTGATACAAATGCATTTATTCTGACAGAAAAAGTATTATAAGGCCATGTATCTTTGAGCATCTAATTGTTACAAGCCTTCGTTTTAATAATTATATTATGATTTATTGATATCAAAACAGGTTCTATCCATTAATTATCAAAAATTAGAATTTACACATGAACTAATGTGTGGTCTGAGTTTTGCTTGAAAAGGCTGAGAAAAAGAAAGCTAGAATTACATTTTTATTGGAAGATTTGTTATGGTTATCATAATAGTTTTGTTTCACCTGCCTAAAATGCTGTCTAGTAATATATTAGAGCTCACCATTATTGTGTTGCCCCTCTTCTAACCAAATCAAATTTTATCTTACTCTTTTCTGTCTTTTCTCCTACATCTCAAATATCTGAGATTTCTTTTCTTTTTTTCCCTACATTTCAAATACCTGAGGTATCAAAATTTCTGAGTCTACAATGTTACTTCAGGGATTACTCCAAACATCCCTAACCTCTTATCATTGTTTTCACTCTTTCCACTCATGATTCCTGCTTCTTAGACCCCATATCAAACTTCAAATGAAGAGGAATTCATTTTGGTTAGGACCATGAGGTGACAGTCAGGGCTGGACCTCTCTCTTACACATCACTGACTGCATTCTCCCCAGAATCTGCCTACATTCACCAATCTCTAAGATCTCTAAGATCAAAGATGCTTTTTATTTTTTTTAATTTTTAATTTTTTGCTTTTTGGGTCACACCAGGCAATGCACAGGGGTTACTCCTGGCTCATGTACTCAGGAATTAAAGATAGGGTGTACTGTCTATTCAGATTTTTTGTCTATGTGGAAATGTCTGCCACTAGTTAAATATCATACTTACATATTCTTCCAAAAAATTGGAAATCTTTTATCATTCTTCCTTTCATAAAAGTAATGTTTTTGGTGTTATTAAAATTAGTGAACATTGATTCTGTAACATCAAAATTGGTGAAAGTCAAATCTTCCAACCTCACAGATAATGTGTTATATTAAAACAATTATGAAGTTTTGCAATACTTTCAAAATACTTTACTGTTGCACAGAAGACCTGAAATATCTTTTACATTATAAAATTTTTTTGTTTTATTTACAACAAATAATGGTACAATTATTTCTATATACGACTTATTACAAAAGAGAACGTTTCTCCTTCATTGTCCCTAAATATGAATATCTATGCAACCGTTTCATCATGTTTACATCAACAGTTTTCCACTTAGAGTGGGAAAATAAACACAAGGGATTATCCTTCCTTTAAACTCTCCCCACACCCACGGAGAGAGGGGCACAGTCGGGCCCCAGGAGGAAGTAGGGCTTGAGCTCTTGAGCAAAGGGCTCTGTGAAGGAGTGCAGGTGAGACCTGTGGCAGCGTTGTAGAAGGAAAGCTGGCCCAGCTCCCATACCAGGTAAACGCGGATGGCCGCGGGCTGGTCCCTGAGAGCCAGAGGCACGGCCCCCGCTCCCACGGCTAGGTAGTCGCCATCCTGCAGCTGCAGCATCCAGCATCTCTTGGGAGACGCCAGGGGACCCGTGGCCTGGGCCGAAGGCGCGACGCTGCACACCCCCACGGCCCACTTGGGCTTGGTGCCCACCTGCACCGCCCAGTAGTGGCGGCCAGAGGCAAAGCCCTCCCGGCCCAGGATCACCAACGGGGCAGTGTAGTCCCAGGGCCGGGGTCCCCATCCCCTTTGGGCCTCTCCCTCACGCAGGTCACTGACATGAGGTCCTGGAACACGCGCAGGCTGGGGTGTGCCATGTAGGGGTCCAGGCTGATGCGCTCTCGGAATCTCCGGATGATGCTGCTGAGCGCCGAGCACAGAGGAGGGAGGTTGTAGGCTACCAGCCTGAAGAGCAGGGGCTGCATGACCGGGGACTGCAGGCCCGCCCAGCGCTGCTGCAGGCCCCTCACGCCCCTCAGCACCATCTCCTCGGACATCACGCCCCGCTCGGCCACCCCCCTTCTGAGTTCTTTCAGCATTGAGATATGGTCTGAATAAAGAGCGACATTGGCCCTGAACTGCTGCTGCAGGCGTTTGTCCTCTTCGGCCAACCTGCAGAGCGCTGCCTCTTGCTCACGCTCCACAAACTGGATGAGCTGCTCAAATTCTGAGGCCAACTGACTGTTATGCATTCTTACCTCCTCTCTCAGCTGCAGGAGCTTTTTCTCATGGATGACTAAGAGCTTCTCCACCGTTGCCCGCTGTGTCTTCAGGGACTCGATGAAGCCGCCAAGCCTCTGTCTGTACTGATGTGCAACCTCCTCCACGGGCCTGATGTTGGGTCCCTGGCGGACAGGGCCCTGAGGGCACAGGGGACACACCGGCTCCTGGTCATCTTCACAGAAGAGGCTCACCACCTGCCTGTGCTCCTCACACCTGCGCTCCTCTGCCTGCGCCATCTCGCTGCTCCCAGAGTTGTGCAGGAGCTTGACCAGGTCCACCAGCCTGCCCAGCTGGGCGTTGCTAGTGACGCGCATCTCCTGGCGGGCCGCTGTCACATGGGACAAGGGAATCTGTCCTGCAGGTCCTTCCATGACGTGCGGATGCAGGAGGTGCAGAAGTTGTGGCTGCAGTCAATGGTGATGGGGTTATTGAGATAGTCCAGGCAGACGGGACAGATGAGCACTGGCTGCATTTTGGCCAGGACTGCCGACACCTCCTCCATCATCGGGTGTGGGAAGGGCAGGTAAGGGTCAACGGGTAATCCTTATAGAAAGGGATCACAATAAAATAGAACAAAAAGAAATGGACATACTAAACTTAGACCTAAACTGACTGGTCATTCTCTCTCCAGGGATGGGAACCTAGTATATCATTTTCTCCTTAGATTCTCCAGTGACATCATTTTTTCTCTAACATGTTAAAATTGTTCCCGACTGTCAGCTAATGTATGTGCTTTTTCAAAAATAGCACTGATTCGCCTCCACAGCTCAGTGATGATGCCACCATTTTTTTGTTTGTCTTTCTCACCACATCTGACAGTGCTCAAGACTTAGCTTCTGATTCTATGCTCAGGGATCATTCCTAGTGGACCCTGGGGACCATATGAGGTGTTCAGAATTGAAACCGGATCAGCCGCGTGCAAGGCAAGTGACCAACCCGCTTCAACCTTAGCCCTTCTCAGAGTCTGTCATACTTCCTGGACATTTTTTTTTCTTTAACATATAAAAGTTTCCTCCTGAGAGATCAAAGTTCAAATGCTTGTCTTGCGTCCTGCTGACCCTGGTTCAATTGCCCAGAACCACTTACGGTTCTTCAAATTGCAGCTAGGGGTCACTCCTGAGTACAAAGGAATAACCTCTGAGCATAGCAGAATAAGGTCCAAAACCACTTCCCCTAATTATCTCCCGTTTGGTATCCAACAAATGATTGGATTATTAATAATTACTAAACATTAATAATTATTAATATTAATACACTAATGATTATTTTTCACTCGTCTGTAATGATACCACCACATATCTAATTAATTCTATATGCAGACATTCCTGGAATCATCTCAGAATTCCCATTCCAAAGCCCCAGCCATTTCACTCATGGCAAATTTTGGGTTTATTACTATGAAATGATGTTACTGCTTTCCCATAACCCTTGCCTGGGATAATCCTCCAAGCTAGAGAGTACATTATCATCATTTTGAGGGACAGGGAGGACGCCTGGTGATGTTCAGGGACTATTTCTGACTCAGCACTCAGGAATTGCTCCTGGAGGTGCTCAGAGAACCTTATGAGATGCCTTAGATTGAATCCAGGTTCCCAGCATGCAGAGCAAGCGCCTTACCCGCTGTACAATTTCTCTGGTCCCAAGCACATTATCGTTATTTTAACACAAGGCTGCCCTCTAGTGGTTGTTTTATTTGAGGGTCCAGGTCCCTCCCAGCCCTTCACCAGTATAAAATCATCTGTCTCTCTTTTTTTTTTTTTGCTTTTTGGGTTACACCCAACACATGCTCAGGGGTTACTCCTGGTTCTGCACTCAAGAATTACTCCTGGCGGTGCTTGGGGAACCATATGGGATGCTGGAAATCGAACCCGGGTCGGCCGCTTGCAAGGCAAACTCCCTACCCGCTGTGCTATTGCTCCAGCCCCAAATCATCTATCTCTTTATCCTGCATCAAACCCACCATAGACTGCTCAGTGTCAGTTCTACATTCACTTTCTCCAGTTTGACATCTATCAAACATCATGATATTTGAAAGCATTTTTAAATTTTTTTAATTGAATCACTATGAGATGCAGTTACAAAGTTGTTCATGATTGATTGGGTTTCAGTCATACAATGTTCCAACATCCCTCGCTTCACCATTGTACATTTCCCACCAGCAACGTCCCAGTTTCCCTCCTGCCCCTCCCTGCCCTGCCTCTATATTGCTTTATCTATAATTTCCAACGA
>NW_026606069.1:37500-187500 GCF_029834395.1 Sorex fumeus | reverse complement strand
TGTAAAAAAAAATAAAATAAAATAAAGGGAAAAAAAATTTTTTCTGTTCATGACTCCCCTCCCCTTTTTCTTCTCTTTTTATTTTTCTTTAATTTTTATTTATTTATTTATTTATTTTGGTTCTTGGGGTCAGCCCGGCAATGCTCAGGGGTTACTCCTGGCTCTGCACTCAGGAATTACTTCTGGCAATACTCAGGGAACCATAGGGGATGCCAGGGATCAAATCCAGGTCGGCCACGTGCAAGGCAAATGCCCAAGCTATGGCTCCAGCCTTCCTTTTTTCCTTTTCTGTTTTGAGTTATACCCAGCTTTGCCCAGGGCTTAATCCTCTCGGTCTCAGAGATCATTGCTTGAAGTGCTGGAGGACCACAAATAGTGCTGGGGATTGAATCTAGTTCAGCCGTGGGCAAAGTAGATGCCTTACCTGCTGTACCAGTTGTCTGGCCTTCACCACCACCTTCACTCGATATGTTTTGGGGTATTTTGTTTTTACTTTTTGGCCACACTTGGCAGTGTTACTCTTGGTTCTGTGATCAGGGGTCACTCCTGCAGTGCTTGGGCACCATGGGGTGCCAGAAATTGAACCACCCAGGTCTGACATATGCAAGGCAAGCTTTTCAAAAAAAATTATTTTATAAAGTAGTTCACAATATCTTATTACATTTAATATTCAAACACCAGTCCCATCATCATTACATCTTCCCATCATCATATTTTGATGATCTTCCCATCATCCCATCCTGAACCCCAATCCCTGCCCCAAAGCAGAACCAAAATAATCTAATATTTCACTCTAAGGTTTTTAAGGCAAGCTTCAACTACCACTCTAGTCCCTCTATCCGATAAGTTTTTATGCAACTTGAGTAATATGTATATACAATTCAAGTATACAGGTGTACATGTATATGCATATGTACACAATTCAAACATTTCCAGAAAATAATCACAAATAATTTGGAATGGGTACATCCAGTGGTGCTCAGGGGTTATTCCTAGATCTGTGCTGGGCACTAATCTAACAGTGCTCAGGAACCATATGGTGCCACGGATCAACACTCAATTTTCCTCCGTGTAAAGCATCAATCCATTGATCTCCAGAACTAAGAAATGTATTTTAAAACAGTTTTTTATTTAATTTGCTGTAGGCAGGAGGGTTGAGCCGTACCTGGCTGTGCTTAGGGCTTGCTCCTGTCTTTGTGCTTGGGAATCACTCCCTAAGGTATTCCTGGAACCAAAATACAAGAACTGTCCCTGATGTACCGACTCTCTGATCCTAAAACAATTTTTTTAAAGATTTTTGGAGTGAAGCAATAGTACAGCAACTAAGGGATTTGCCTTGTCCCCACAGCCAGCCCCAGTTTGATCCACAGCACCCCACATGGTCCCTCAAGCGTGCCCGGTGTAATTCCTGAGTACAGACCCAGGCATAAATTCTGAGTACCACTGGATATAACCCAAAAACAAACGAGAAAAACAAATGCAAAAAGATTCTTTAGCACCACCTATTCAAATACGTGACCGCACATGGGGTCACAAGCTCCAGTTTAGTTATTCTTTTTCCCAGTAACAATTATTTCTAACAGTGTTAAAATTGGGATGGTATACAAAACCATCCCAAGGCCGTTGCCTCCCGGTCCTGGGAAGACCCCGGAAATTTGGCGGATGCGGTCTCCTGGGCCAGTTGCATCTGAACCCTCTGTTCAACTCCCGGGGAAGGAAGGACATGCTTTTGTTTCCCGCGGTCTGTTTGAGTTCTTTGGCTGCGATGAATTTCTTGCCAGCTACGATCTGCTTTCCGGGGTCAAACTGGGAGGCCGCTTGGGACTTGCTGTTTCCAGCAAACGCCTGGACGTTTGGCTTGCAGTAGTCAAAGGAAGTAGAAGCTTTCTCCCGCGCCTCCCTGGGTTCCTTGGGCTTCTCAGCCAGTTTGGACCATTTCTTCTCTTGTCTCTGTTCAGGGGCTCTGGGGTCACTTGTTCGCTCTCTCTTCTTGGCAGCGTTTTCCAGGGCGATCTGCTGGCGGAGCGACAGAGCCGGCTGGGCAGTGGTCTGCGACCCTTCCTTGGCCTCGTCTTGGGCGGCTGTCGCCTGGGCTGCCCTCTTCCTGGCGGTGTCCTTAGAGTCCTTCTGTCCCTGCGCCTGGCTGGCCATCTCCCAGCGCTCGCTGATTTCATTGATGTTTGAGGAAGGGTCGGCCTTGGCTGCCTGGGAAATGTGGGCGTGGTGTTGGAGCGCCTGCAAAAGCATCCCGAATGGGTTCTCCAAGGACTGCACCACTGGCTGGACTTTCTTCTGGGTTTTGTCCTTTTGCTCTGCACTTGCCTCGTTAAACAAGGTGTCCGCGGCCGTGGCAACAAAGCGGCTGGTGGCCAGCAGGGTCTTCTCTTCGTGCTGGGCTGGTAAGAGGCCGGCCTGCGTCTGGCCCGGGACAGGCCTATTGGTGGGGACGGCAGGGCAGTCACCAGACCAAGCGTGGGAGCGGTCGTGAGGTCCAACGAGAACATTTTCCAGCCTCTCGGGATGGGGCAGCAGTGCTCTCCTCCTCACTCCGGTAGAAACTTCCGACTGGCACAGAGGGGTTCCTCGCGCCTTCTGGATGAGAAGATGCAGCTCATGAAGTTGTTGCCATACCAGAGGCGGGACGGGCGTGCAGCAAGCAATGATGCCCTGGGGTTCCTCGGGCAGCTCTTCTGAGATCTTCAGCATCATGCGGTTGGGCAAGACATAGCAGCAACTCTCATCCTCCCTCCTTGCCAGGTGATCCCTCCAGGCGAACAGCAGCCGGAAGGCTGTCAGCTGCTGTGCATTAAGAGGCGTCTTCAGCTTCTCATACAGCTTCAGGTAGGACTCATCCGTGAAGAGGGGTTTCGCGAACTTCCGGAGGCAGATGTCCCTACTGCGCTGCCACACCACCCGGGCCTTCGTGGGCTGCTCGCTGGCAGCAGCCCACAGCTCCAGCCTCATGCAGTCGTAGATGTAGAGCAGGTAGTGGGTGTCCTCGCGGGCATAGTGGAGCATTTCCTCCGGCAAAGGGCGCACCCTCCAGTCGGCCAGCTGATACTGCTTGTTCGCCTGCACGTTGCAGTAGCGTTTCAGCAAGTGGTCCAGGGAGTGCCGGCCCAGCCGAAGAAGGCGCGCTGCCTGCTGCGTGTCGAACATGTTCACCACGTACAGCCCGAAGTCCTTCTGCAGCCATTCTATGTCTGAGTTAGCGCCGTGGAAGACCTTCACGATGGCAGAGTCTGTGAAGCTCTCGTTGAGGAGGTGCATGTCGCTGCGCAGCTCCAGCGTGTCGATGATGAAGTCTTCGGTGCGCGTGGAAATCTGCATCAGGCAGGTCAGGCCCAGGAAGCTCCGGTAAAAGTGATGCTCCAAGTCCACCGCAAATTCCCAACAGGCCAGGAGCGTCGTGTTGAGTTGCACGAGTTGGTCCAGCGAGGTCACCAAGTGGCAGGCCGTGTCCTGCAGGGGCTTGTAGGCTTGGGGCTGCGGTTTCTGAAGCGCCCACTCTGGGGGCGTAAAGTGATCCAGTTCGTACTGATAGGGGTGTGCGAACACGTCCTGCTCTACCTGCTGGGTCCGCTGCTGGTGGAGGAAGTGGACCAGGGCCGGTGGCACATCCGGGTCCTCTGATTGGTTCTTGGTGTGCTCCCGACTCTCCTTAGACAGCGCCCGAGGGAGAGGTTTCAGGGCGTTGGGCTTGATGAAGATCTTCGGAACAAATGGGGTGTTGGAATTGTCGATCTTCTCTCGGAATTTAAGCTGCGGTCGGATGATGTTCTTCACGTGAAGCAGCCGGAAGGGTTCCGATTTTGTTTTTTTGCCAGATTCTTCTGCCTTCCGGTTCCAGCTGGACACGATCATTTGGCGGGCTTGTGACCCTATGGGGAGGACGGGCTGCTGATGCTTCTTCATGCCTGAAGCTTCATCCAGTAAAATGTCCACTCCATCCAGAATAGCATCATTGGCGTCAACCAATAAATCAAATTTGTCTTCCAAGTCCGTCACTTTACTGCAGTCCTTGATGTCGCTCTGACACACGTAGTACTGCATCATTCTGCTCATGCACTCAAGCATCCTGTCTCCTTGAGTCTCACAGAATGCTTGGAAGCCAGGAAAACTTTGGTAAAAATCATATTCTGGGCCAGACTGTGGCAGGCTCCCAGATGCCTTAATGACTGCCACCACTGACCTGAGAGCAAACTTCATGAAGCTGTCGATGTCCGGGAAGCCAGGCAGCACCATCCCCTCCTCAGGCTGAGGAACGCTTGCAGCTGATGAGCCCTTGGGGCCTGGGGAACTCGGAGGTGCCATTTTTCCAGCCAGGATGGTCTCTTCTCCAAGATAGAATCCCAAGATAGAAGCCAAGAGTTAGAGCACTTAAAGTTAAGGCTGCTTATATAGGAGAGGTCAATTTGTGTTTGTTTTTGTTTCAGGGCCACACCCTACTGTGCCTCAGCATCTGCCAGGGGTAATCCGAGACACACAGGGTAGGGTGTGGCCCAACACACCCACCCTACAGCAGCTGCTGTACCAATTGTGTGGTACCAATCTGGATGTGGCCCTCTGTCACATATTTGGCCTCCTGATAATCAACAGGAGTGATCCCAGAGCACAGAACCAGGAGCATGCCCTGAGAACCTCTGCGTGTGATCCAAAGCAAAAAAAAAAAAAATCAAACATGGGCAGAGTGATAGTATAGTGTATAGCATGTTTTGTGATATGAGGCTGACATGGCTTACATGGTATAATCTCTGGCACCACAGATAGTCCCCCGATCAAAGCAAGGAATGGCTTCTGAACACAAAGCCAGGAGAAGGTACTGAGCACTGCCAGTGTAGTCCAAAATCAAAA
This sequence comes from Sorex fumeus, assembly GCF_029834395.1. Lineage (NCBI taxonomy): Eukaryota > Metazoa > Chordata > Mammalia > Eulipotyphla > Soricidae > Sorex > Sorex fumeus. The sequence continues at coordinate 182,646 of NW_026606069.1, read as the reverse complement.
CCAGAAACAGAAACCAAAAACAAACAAAAAATAATTTTAAAATGTGAAAGCACTCTAAGAGCCCTGATATATATATATATATTCAAAAATGAGATCATCACACTCAGCTCCTGGGAGAGAACAAGACAGAGTCTCCTACCCTATGCCTGACTGTCTCCACCAGGGCCCAACAGCTGAAGACCATCGAGGCCCAGCCAAGGCCATGCTGGGAGCACTCTCCACACACTTGGATGAGCCTCACGCATAAAAGAACTGACAGAGGAACCCAGGTGTGTGGGACCCGGGGCTGAGATCTCCAAGCCTGCACAGTTTGGGACTGGACCTGCCAGAGTTACTGGCAGTTACACCCACCAACTGCCGTGTAACTCCAACAACTTCCAGGATCCAGAGATCATCACACTCAGCTCCTGGGAGAGAACAAGACAGAGTCTCCTACCCTATGCCTGACTGTCTCCACCAGGGCCCAACAGCTGAAGACCATCGAGGCCCAGCCAAGGCCATGCTGGGAGCACTCTCCACACACTTGGATGAGCCTCACGCATTAAAGAACTGACAGAGGAACCCAGGTGTGTGGGAACCGGGGCTGAGATCTCCAAGCCTGCACAGTTTGGGACTGGACCTGCCAGAGTTAATGGCAGTTACACCCACCAACTGCCGTGTAACTCCAACAACGGCCAGGATCCAGAGATCATCACACTCAGCTCCTGGGAGAGAACAAGACAGAGTCTCCTACCCTATGGCTGACTGTCTCCACCAGGGCCCAACAGCTGAAGACCATCGAGGCCCAGCCAAGGCCATGCTGGGAGCACTCTCCACACACTTGGATGAGCCTCATGCATAAAAGAACTGACAGAGGAACCCAGGTGTGTGGGACCCGGGGCTGAGATCTCCAAGCCTGCACAGTTTGGGACTGGACCTGCCAGAGTTACTGGCAGTTACACCCACCAACTGCCGTGTAACTCCAACAACGGCCAGGATCCAGAGATTATCACACTCAGCTCCCAGAACCTTATCATCTTAACATCTTATCATCTCATTCCTAATTTGGTCAAACGGGCAGGCTACCAAATGTAACATGCCCACACGGCAGAGTCTGGCAAACTCCCCGTGGTATACCCAATATGCCAAATACCAGTAACAATGATGGGTCTCATTCTCCTAACCCTGAAAAAGCCTTGAATATGGCACTTTAAAAAAAAAAAAATCTCAGGGCTAGGACAAAGAAGACGTTACTGGCACCTGCTCGAGGCAATCGACGAACAACAGGGTGGTCGTGATCGTGATATTCAAAAAAAGAGTATCTGCCATATCTTTTATGATATGGATATTTAGGAATGCCTCAGGGATGATGCAGGGTAGCAGGGATAGAATCCAGATTGGCACCATGCATGGCAAGTACCCTACCCACTGTACTATCGCTTTGGTCCCATATTTGATTTTCTTTTACATTTGAGCTGCATGAATACTTCATATACCATGGGTATAAAACTGTGTTATATATGCAAACATTTTTCCCAGCCAGTACAAAAGCAATAGTAAGAAAGCCTTTTTGCTTTCTTACTATTCTCTTTTGTTGTGGGCTGGAGCAATAGTACAGTAGGTAGGGCATTAGGCTTGAACGCGGCCGACCCCGGTTCAATTCCTCCACCCCTCTTGGAGAGCCCGGCAAGCTACCGAGAGTATCTCGCCTGCACAGCAAAGCCTGGTAAGCTACCTGTGACATATTCGATATGCCCAAAACTATAACAACAAATCTCACAATTTGTTTTGAGACGTTACTGGTGCCCACTCGAGCAACTCGATAAACAACAGGAGGACAGTCCTACCGTGCTACAGTGCTCTTTTGTTGTGTAAAGTCTTTAAAATTTGATGTAGAGGCAATTATTTGCTTTTTCTTTTATTTCCTTTTCTTCTTTTGGCTTTTGGGTCACATCCAGTGGTGTTCAGGGGCTACCCCTGAATCTGCACTCAGGAATTACTCCTGGCAGGCTTGGAATGCCAGGAATCAAACCTGAGTCAGTTTTATGCAAGGCAAACACCCTACCCACTGTTCTATTTCTCTGGCCCTCTTTCATTTTTCTTGCTATTGGGGTGAAGTCCTCCAAGACTTGGATGTCAAGAAATAAATAACTAAGATGTTTTCTATTTATTTTATGGCCACTGGTTCTTCGGATTCTGAAAATAGAATTGAATTTGCCATGGGTAGTTGGTGTGGGCTAAGGTTCAATGGGCTCTGGTGGAGGATATTAGCATTTTTGTGGTTGACAGGGTATGGTAACATTACACTCCTAAAGTATATAAACATTTGCATTGTGCAAACCAGTGTTTCAGCTGTGACTTAAAAACAAAAACAAAAATCAAAGAAACCAATGAGGGGCTGGACCAGTAACACAGTGGGTAGGGCTTTTGCCTTGCACAATGCTGACCTGGGTTTGATTCCCAACATCCCATATGTCCCCTGATCCAGTAGTAATTCCTCAGAGCACGAGCCAGGAGTAACCCCTATGCATTGCCGGATGTGATCCAAAAAGGGGGAAAAAACAAAGAAAAGAAAAAAGAACAATGAAATGAAAATATCATCAGTAAATCTGAATAGACATTTCCCAAATAAGATATATAGAATGACCAACGGGCCCCTGAAATATATACTCCTCATCATTTATTATGACAAAAACATAAACCGAGATAGGTAAAAGTCAGCACCTCAAACCTGTTAGAGCTACTGCTTACAGTAGATCCAATAACACAATTTTGATATCTCCCCGATGAACAAAAATGTTATTATTCATCAGTATTTACTGTTGCATTCATTATTCACTATAGTTAACAGATGAAAGAAAATGGCATGCCCTTCCAGTGATCACTTTATGAAGAAGATGTGGCAGACTTTTGTAACTGATAGACTAACCAGTTAGCACTGTAGCACTGTCCTCCCATTGTTCATCGATTTGCTTGAGGGGGCACAAGTAATGTCTACATTGTGAGACTTGTTGTGACTGTTTTTGGCATATCGAATATGCCACAGGGAGCTTGCCAAACTCTGCTGTGCAGGCGGGATACTCTCAGTAGCTTTCCGGGCTCTCCGAGAGGGACAGAAAAATCAAACCCAGGTCAGCTGCATGCAAGACAGACGCTCTACCCCCTGTGGTATCACTGCAGCTCCTAATCTGTTGGAGCGGGGGTGGAAGTGAAGGGGAAGGAGAGATAACTCAATGCACTGAGCTCAAGCTTTGCCTGTAGGAGACCCAGATATTTTTGTTTGTTCATTATGGGGCTACACCCCGGTTCATTTATTTTGAAACCGAAGGTAAAAGTTTGTAATCCCCAACAAAACTGAAGAAATTGAAAGTAAATATGTGAAGTGACCTAACTAAAAAGAAAAATACAAGCATTGGATGATATATATGGATGATATATATATATTATACGTAGATACATGTGTGTACATAAATGCAACATAGCACTGTAGCACTGTCCTCGCGTTGTTCATTCATTTGCGCAAGCAGACACAGTAACATCTCACAACAAATTGTGAGACTTGTTGTTACTGTTTTTGGCATATTGAATACGTCACGGGGAGCTTGCCAGTCTTTGCAGTGTGGGCGAGATACTCTTGATAGCTTGCTGGGCTCTCCGAGAAGGGTGAAGGAATCAAACCCAGGTCGGACATGTCAGCCGCATGCAAGGCAAATGCCTTACCCACTGTGCTATCGCTCCTAAAGATGTAAAATTGAAGAACAAATGAAACAAGCTGAAAGAACTGGACAATCAGGGGTCAAAGAGATAGTGCAGCAGATAAGGGCTTTTGTCTTGCACGTGGCCCACCTGGGCCAATTGAATTGAATTGAGTTCAATTCTCAGCATCCCATATGGTATCTGAGTTCAACCAGGAGTAATTTTTGAGTGCAGAGAGAGGAATAATCCATGAATATCACCCGCATGACCCAAAAACAATCAAACAAAACTGTGGACAATCTTAATAGAGCTAAGTTCCCAGGAATGGAGAGATAGCTCAAAGGACTGAACTTATATCTTGCATGTGGAAGCTTGATCTCAATCTCAGGCATGGCATGGTTCCCAGAGAATGGGCAAGAGAGAACCCCTATTATCTAGTGGTCTATGAGCATTGCTATGTGTACCTCCCCTGAAAATAAAACCAGGAAACAACAGTGCAAAAACCCAATTCTTAGTAATTTATAGATCATAGCATAGAATAAAGTAATTTAAGATTTGCACTATACAGGACTGTTAATCTTGTCACATGTCCCTTTCATTTTTTGGACACAATGATTCAGGGAACCGGAACTACACAATTGCCTCAGTGGCTCCGACTCTCTGATTAACCTACTGAATGACAAGCAGGTCCAGAGGAATTTCTAGAAACTGTGCCTCTCCAGTGAGAAATTCTTTGATCATGGGGAATTTTACAGCCAGATGTAAATTTGCAGGGAACAAAGAATTTTTTTTTTTAATCTTTGGGTCACACCCAGCGATGCACAGGGGTTACTCCTGGCTCAACACTCAGGAGTTAACCCTTGAGGTTCTCAGGGGACCACATGGGGTGCTGGGAATCGAATCCGGGTCGGCCATGTGCAAGGAAACGCCCTACCCGCTGTGCTATCTCCCCAGCCCCCCAGTTTCTCTTTCCTTCTGCACAGTACTGGAGAATAGAGACCACTGACCCGATTGAAACCGGGTCCAAAGCCAGCATCACTGAGGAAAGATGACACCGCCCCAACCCATGCCCATATTCAGATTTGTTTCCTCCTCTGACAAAAATGGTATTAAGTGGCATTCAGAAATACAAGGGAGGATGATTAAGGTGCAAATGCATGTAAACATTGTTCCTAGACTGCCTAGCTGGACTCGGGTTGGACCTTCTCCTTCTAAACCAGATAATCTCAGCATCCTCTTGGCTCCTCCCTAGTTCCGCTCATCTTCTCCCTCCCAACCCCTCCCTGTCCCTTCCTGCCCCCTCTCTGTCCCTCCCCGCCCTTCCCTGCCTGCCCCTGCCCCCACTTCCTGCCTAGTGAAGAAGTCAGTAGTCTCTGCTGGGCGGGGCCTAATAGCCACAACCATCTAAGGTATATTATTTCACATTAGAGCTCTGCTGCTAGTTGACTTCGGCTACACTTGGCAGAGATCCTAATGCACAGACACAGACACACCTAGAGTCAACGGGCCAGGTAAACAGAGAGACAGCAAGATGTGGGTAAAGGAGGTTGGAGCCTGGAAGAGCCTCAGTTTCATTCACGGCTCCGGATTGCTGCTCCAAAGAGTATCTACTCTCAAATGGCTGGTGAGCCATGTCGGAGCACTGAGCTCCATCCTTGGTAATCCAGACTTAACCAGGGATGCTCTGGGAGTGTCCTGGATTAGAACTTGGTATACCTCTCTGAAAAAAAGGGGAAGTGACTTTTATTATAATTCCCAGTCCCTCAAGGAGTTTGTCCTACTAATTTACTTGAATTATTTCCTCTTTCTTTTGTGCGGGTCCACACCTGGTGGTGCTAAAGGGACCATACAGTGCTGGTATTCCCTATGCATGGAATCAATCAAGTCTTCTCTCCCACTCAACATTTGAGAGGCAGGGGATATTGGACCACATACGGTAGTACTCCAAGCTCTGCAGAGGATCAACCAGTCAGCTGCACACCAAATATGTACCTTGCCCTTGGTTCCTTTACTATCACAGGACTTTTCTAGTCTTGATAAAATGCCAGTTCCTACTCTCCCCTAAGGTCAGAAAAGATGGGAGTTAGAGACTAGAGAAATAGTACCTTACCAGACTTAAGAGCTTGCTCACAGATGACCCTTGATCAATCTAAAATACTGCATGTGGTCCCTTAAACTCTACCAGGTGTGATCCCCGAGCACAGAGCCAGGTGGGTAAGCCCTGAACAACATCTATTATGGCCAGCCCCTCCACTGCCCAACAATAAGAATGGGCTTTGGGATGGTGATGATAAAAATCTGAAAGGTTCAAATTTTCCAGATGTGCTATTCTGAATCCACATGTGAACATGTTGCACAGTGTATCCATGAGAAATGGTTGTAGACAAGTAGGGAGAACTAGTTAATTCAAACTATTGGCTAAGTGTTCCTGTTTCCTAAGAATACCAAATTTCATCTTGGCCTAATCCAAGCACCTACCTGCTTACAGACACAACTTAAATATGTTGTCCAAGGGAACCTAATCTTTATAGGGGCCATTTTTTAGTACTGGGGTCTGGGGTGGTGTGAGGAGCAGTCACTCACAGCCAGTGAAACTGAACTCTGATGTGCCAGTTCACTGCTTGGGTCACACCCAGCAGTATAAGGAGAGTAGTCACCAGGGCTACACTGGCAATGTGGTTGAGATTTATTGGGAGTTGGGAATGGAATCAGCTTATCAACTTATGGGCCTGGTCACAGTATTTTTTTTTTTTTGAGAAATGGGCAGTTCTTGGAGCTTCTGGCTTTGTAGTCGTGGTATCATATGCATTGCTGGGAATCAGACCTGTGTCTGTCACTACTTAACCTCTGTATTATCTTTGATTGTTCACTCCACTTCATCCAAAGTAACTTAGTTTCAAGGGAAAAAACAGAAATCAAGCCAATATTTATATAAGGAATGAGGAGATACATGAGGATATAGTTTATATCAGGGATCATATGGAGATTAAACTTCTGTAGGATTTTCAGCATAACCTTTGTATAAATTTATAAGCACACAAATGAATAGATGGAGCCAGGAAGACATCTCAAAGGGCTGGAGCATATGCTGTGCCCTAAGAAGCCTAGGGCTTTGTCTCTAGTACCAATGGCCCATGTACACCAGAGCAACATTCAGGGAGCAGTGTCAAACCCTGCACAATGACCCAAAACCAAAGAAGAGTTAAAATAATAATGCTGGCTTTATTGTTTATTGAGCTGGAGCTCAATAAAGGGCTCAAAAAAGAGCTCAATAAAGGGCTCAAAAAAGAGCTCAAAAAAGGGCTGGAGCGATAGCACAGCGGGTAGGGCGTTCGCCTTACATGCGGCCAACATGGCCGACCCGAGTTCGATTCCTCCGCCCCTCTCGGAGAGCCCGGCAAGCTACCGAGAGTATTCGATATGCCAGACACAGTAACAACAAAGTCTCCAATGGAGACGTTACTGGGCCCGCTCGAGCAAATCGATGATCAACGGGAGGGCCTTTACCTTTACCTTTTTATTGTTTATTGAGGACAAGATGGAGCCAAGGCAAGGACTTAATATCCCCAGGGTGAGATACAATAACTTTTCAGAAATTTTCTTCTATGAATTTTTTTTATCATTCTATTAGCCATTTAGTGGTAACAAGCAATATAGCCCCCTAGCATTTCCTCCTGTTGTTCATTGACTTGCTCGAGCGGGTACCAGTAATGTCTCCATTGTGAGACTTGTTGTTAATGTTTTTGGCATATCAAATATGCCGCAGGGAGCTTGCCAGGCTCTGCTGTGTGGGTGGCATACTCTCAGTAGCTTGAGGAGCTCTCTGAGAGGGACAGAGGAATCGAACCTGGGTTGGCCGTGTGAAAGCTAAATACCCTACCTGTTGTGCTATTGCCCATCATGCAACAAAGTATATAAAATGAATAATTATGAGCCTGCTACTGGGAGAGGCTTCAGTGGGGGGTAGGACAATGGAGACAAAGGTGAACAGAAGGTGACAGTGGTGGAGGGACTGGTATTGGAATAGTGAATGCCTCTAATAAATCATCACAAACAACTTTATAAACTATCGTGTTTAAATAAAGTGGAGAGCCTGGGAGGAAATTGAGTTAGGGGCAGCTTAGATCTGGAGAAAATGACAACCAGACAATCAGTAGCAACAAGAAAGACAACGAAGCAATCTGCTTGCACAAAGACGTTGGAACAAAGGGTGCTCCATCTGCTAGAAAATGGACAGAAAGGAGAGCTGCTAGCTGAGATGCTAAGCCATCCCAGAGCTGAAGGAAGGTCCCGGAAAAGGAGTAGGAGTTGTACTAGAGAGGATCAAGAAGAGACCAGAGATGTTAGAGGGTGTGTGAGAACAGACAGATAGATCAGAGGGCTGGATGGCATGCTTTGCATGAGGAGGCCCAGGGCACAGCTTGGTCACCTGAGCACTGCTTGGCGTGATCCCCATGCACAGAGATGAGAATAGCCCCTAACACCTCCGGGTGGCCCAAAACAGAAAGGAAAAACTTGAAAGCTTAAGGGCATTGGAGAGGAGATGCAAGGTTGGAAGTAGGAGAATATTCAAGTGTCCTAAAAAGGAGTTGGAAGGTTTGGCTTGAGTCAGTGTTGGTGACTACAAATAATGTGTTCTTTTGAAACGAGGATGTACCAAGTTCTGAACTTAATCCCTAGCATAGCATGTTGTGCTCCTTGAAGAAAATTTTAGAATCTTTAGAAAATAATGAGAGAAGAGAGAAATTGAGCAAGCTGTCTTAAGGAGAATAAAGGTTAGAAATAATATCCTCAACTTGATCTCATTGGAAACCAAGAACTTCATTAAATTATAGAACACAAAGTATGAGGGTGAGGTTCTATTTTATGTTTCTATAACTTAGAAACTCACTCAGAGGCATGATGCCTTATAATGTTCAGTTACTGACATAGAATAAACCTAAAGAGAAGTATGCTTTATCTTAACCATCAGAAGAATGTGTGCTATAACCGCTGAGAAATTCAGGTAACTTGTTACCTTACCTAAATTGCCCATGGTCATAGAACACATTGTTTTTAAATGTCTGAGAAGGAAGGCATGGATATTTTTACTCAATCGGTAATAAAATTAAATCACTGGCACTTAAAAATTGTTTTTTAAAAATAGAATCCCTTAGACTCAGAGACTAAAAAATCCAGATCCCGGACGAGAACAGTGCAGTCTTTTGCCCCCGCGCCTGGGTGTCCCTCGCCGGGACCCCTTGGAGGGGAGCGGGTTGAGCTTTCCTCCACGCCCCGACCGGGGCTCCGGCAGCCGAAGACCTCCAGGACCAGCCACCACCATGCTGAGACCACTCTCCGCACACATGAAGGTACTGGCAGAGGGACAAAGCCACGCGGGTTCCGGGGCTGAGACCTCCAAACCTATTCAGATTGGAGTCGAGCATCTTCCATCCAGATCCTCCAAATTCCAGCAGGTGGGGGTCACACCCACCACCTGGCCCCCTGGCGCCGTGTAATCCCATCAGCGGCCAAGACTCAGAGACTATAAAATCCAGATCCCGGAACCACGCGGCCGCATTCGCGGCCGCGTGACATCTTATCAGAACTTTTTTTTATGACATCTTATTATCTCATTCCTACTTTGGACAAACTTGCAGGCTATCGAATGTAGCCTGCCCACAGGGCAGAGTCTGGCAAACTCCCCATGGCGTACCAAATATGCCAAATACCAGTAACAATGATGGCTTTCATTCTCCTAAAGAGCCGTGAATATAATCTCAGGGCTAGGATGAAAGAGACGTTACTGGGGCCTGCTCGAGGCAATCGAAGATTAACAGGATGATGAAATGAAAATGAAATGAAAAGAATCCCTTCCCAAGGATACTTCCCTCCCCCGAAGAAGCATAATATGATTAATTGTTCAGTAACTATAATATTCAAGAATTAAAATCCATTTTGTGTTATGGGGCTGTCATCCCAATTGTTTCCTTGGCTAAACTAAAGTTTGTTTTTCACTAGAAAAGATTGGGTGACATTTCAGGATAAATTTCTACAACCTTTAATATTATTGTCCTTTGCATTGGTAATACAGTCAATGATTCTATCCATGCAGACACTGCAAAACATCTGACTCTCAAAGATTTGACTAACATCTTTCAAAGTATTCTCAATATATTTTTTCTTCACCTCAAAAGAAAGTAAGTATGGAAGGAAGAAAAAGAAGGTATCATTGCAAAAAGTAAAATTAGAAGAATCAGGGAGACAAATGAAGAGTCTATTGAATAATTCAGGCGTGATGATTGATCCCTGAACAAGTGGTGGGAGGTGATAAAAGTGTGTAAGTTCTATGGACCAGAGAGAGAGCGTACAGCTAGGAGGGCTTTTGCTTTGCAGGTGGTGTACCTGCATGTACCCCATGTGATGCCCTGACCCTACCAGGAGTGATCCTTGAGTATAGAGCCATGAGTAATCCTTAAGTTCAGCCAGTGTGGCACAAAAAAACAAGAATTAAAAAAATCTTTAAAAAGTGTGCAAAAAATAAATAAAATATACTTAAATTTTAATCTTAAAAGGAAAAATAAAAAACTGCCACTATATTGGGCTGGAGCGATAGCACAGTGGCAGGGCATTTGCCTTGCACACAGCCAACATGCCCGACCCGAGTTCGGTTTCTCTGCCCCTCTCGGAGAGCTCGGCAAGCTACCAAGAGTATCTTGCCCGCACAGCAGAGCCTGGCAAGCTCCCCGTGATGTATTCGATATGCCAAACACAGTAACAACAAAGTCTCCAATGGAGATGTTACTGGACCCGCTCGATCAAATCAACGAACGACGGGAGGACAGTGACAGTGACAGATTTGTGTTTCACTACACCTCACAAGTGCCACCTTTTGGGGAAGTTCTAGGGATAAACCTGTAGATCACATAAAAATAATGACCTCCAGACTCTTGAGATAATTTCCGCAATCCCATAACTAGCACGATTACAGTGAGCAACTGGAAAAGTCCAGAGTTTGAAATTAGAGCTAACCCCTCTCCCTTGTCTCCTATCTAAAATCCAACTCACTGGCTTCCTTAGCAAAAAAACAATCATAGACTTATTTTTGTTAGAAGCGTTTCCTGATTGAAAAATCGATGGTGTATTTCCAGCAGTCCTCTCCTACTCTTGCCAGTTTCCTGCTACTTAATATTCCTCCCCTGACCCTCCCTTTCTCTAATGAAGTCTCATCAAACTAGGCCACTGGGATAGTGGAACCAGCCTATATTTTAAAATCTGAATTGAGTTGATTTGTTTATACCAGTCACCAGTTTATTGCCTCAATGTTATCTGTGCAAAGAATCAATTTCAGGTTTGTTAATTTTCTTAATAATTTCTTTGCTGGTTTTGGTTTTCTTTGGGCGAAAGGCTGTAAATCCAACCTCTTGCCTGCACAGGCAAGGCAAATTCTGCTACAGCTGTTACATCCCAAGCCCTCTACTCATTTCTGATTTTCAGTTTTACTGATTGTACTACAATTTTGATTTTCTTCTACTTTTAGGTTTTATATGCTCTTATTTTTAGTTTCCTTTATTTAAAAAAAATTGTTTGAGAATGCACAACAGTGCTTAGGAGCACAGTCACTGCTCAGGGGTCATTACTGATTTTGCCTGGGAACCTTATGCAGTGTTAGAAATCAAACAGAGACCTCCTGCTTACATAGTATGCACTCTAGTCCATAAAGTTATCTCTTCAGCCCCTTGTTTCCCCTTGTTTTTCACTCCATAAGGGAGGATCTTATATTATTAAATCCAGAACTCTTATTCCTTTTACATTTAATACTTCTAATTTTCTTTTTTTCTTTCTTATTTTTTTTTCCTTTTTGGATCAGACTCAGTGATGCTCAGGGGTTACTCCTGGCTCATGCACTCAGAAATTACTCCCAGCAGCGCTTGGGGGATGATGTGGGATGCTGAGGATTGAACCCAGGTTGGCCACCTGAAAGCAAACACCCTACCCATTGTACTGTATCTCTGGCCCCTTTAATTTTTTTTAGAATACTATGTCCTCCTAATACCCAAGGACAATAGAAATGAGGACTAAGAGGACTGGTTCATAGTTGGAAACTTGCCACAGGTTAGGAGTATGTGCGGGTGGATAGAGAAGTGATCACTGTGACAATGATAGCTGGAAATTCCAACACTCTGAACAAGAACTGAGTGCTGAAAGGAAAAAAGAATGCGGGAGTGAGAGGGAAAGAGAGAGAGAGAGAGAGAGAGAGAGAGAGAGGCAGAGAGAGAGGCAGAGACAGAGACAGAGACAGAGACAGGGACAAGGAAAATGAGAGACATACAGAGAGAAAGAAAAGTGTCTGCCCCACAGCACCCAAAGGGAGAGATAGAACAAAGGGGGGTGCCCTGCCACAGAAGCAGGGTGGGATGGGGGATGAGGGGATGAGGGATACTGGGATTGGTGGGGGTGGGGAATGGGCACTGGTGGTGGGATGGGTACTCGATCATTGTATAACTGAAACCCAAGCACAACAACTTGTAAGTCTACAACTGTACCTCATGATGTTTCACTAATAAAACAAAACAAAACAAAAAAAAACAAATACAAATACAAAACAAAACAAAACCACACTAAAATAAAATAAAGTCAAGACATCTATAAAAAAATAAGAAAAGAAAAGTGTCTGCCAGTGAGGGAAGTAGGATGGGAAGGAGGGTGACGTGAGGGAAACTAGGTAGTGGGAAATATACACTGGTGAAAGGATGTGTGTTGGAACACTGTATGTCTGAAACCCAATCATGAACAAATTTGTAACTGTGTATCTTGTGTCCTCCTTTGTTCATCGATTTTGCTCAAGCGGACCAAGGGACATCTCCATTTTTTTGACACTTGTTCTTACTGTGTTTGGCATATTGATTATGCCGTGGGTAGCTTTCCAGGCTTTGCCGAGCAGGCGAGATACTCTCGGTAGCTTGCAGGGTTCTCCAAGAGGGGCAGAGCAATCAAACCCAGCTGGGCCGGGCTGGCTGCACGCAAGGCAAACGTCCTACCTGTATACCTTGTGATGATTCAATAAGTATATTCGTTAATTAATTAGATTTCCAGGATACTCTGGGAGTTGAAGCTAAAAAATGAATGTGGGAATGTGAGAGAATATAAATATTAGAAACATATGACTAAAATAAAATTATAAAAACTATAAAAACCAGTTCCCGGAAGAGAATAGTGCAGTCGCCTGACCCCACACCTGGCTGCCCTTGCCGGGGCCCCTTGGAGGAGAGTGGGTTGAGCTTCCCTCCCCGCCCCGACCAGGGCTCGGCAGCCGAAGACCTCCAGGACCAGCCACCACCATGCTGAGACCTCCAGGACCAGCCACCACTATGCTGAGTACACATGAAGGTACTGGCAGAGGGACAAAGCCACGCAGGTTCTGGGGCCAAGATCGCCAAGCCTACTCGGATTGGGGCTGAGCATCCTCCACCCTGATCCTCCAAATTCCAGTAGGCGGGGGTCACACCCACCAACTGGCACCTTGGCGCCGTACAATCCCATCAACGGCCAAGACTCAGAGACTATAAAAACGAGCTCCTGGAACCGCGCGGCCGCATTCATGGCTGCACGACATCTTATTATGACATCTTATTATCTCATTCCTACTTTGGACAAACTGGCAGGCTACCGAATGTAGCCAGATGGCAGAGTCTGACAAACTCCCCGTGGCATACCCAATATGCCAAATACCAGTAACAATGATGGGTCTCATTCTCCTAAAAAGCCTTGAATATAATCTCAGGGCTAGGATGAAGGAGACGTTACTGGGGCCTGCTCGAGGCAATCGATGAAAAATAATTAAAAATTTTAAAAATACCTTGCATTCTTTTTGGTAATTCCATTTTTATTTTAAAAGTACTTAAAGATTTCCTGATACAGGGACTGGAAACATGGTACATGAAGTAAAGTTCTTGTGTTTCATACGGTTGAATGGATTTGAATCCCCAGCACTATAAATGCTCACTCAAGTACCTCTGGATGTCACTACAAAACTAGGCCTATTAAGCACTACCCTCTTTCCCAAATAGTTCTCTGAAATATTTGACCAATGGGTTGTTTAGAAGTATATAATTTTAAAATATTTATGAATTCAAAAAAAGTACGTATTCTATAATATTGTTCTTTTGTTGATTTCTGTTTTTATTTCTGCAAGGTACATGAATATTATTTACATGGGGTCTATCTTACAGTGATTCAGTAAAAAATAAGAAAAATAACAACAAAAAAAGAACGGAAAAGGAGAGAGAGAGCAAAAGAGAATGCCCTGCCACAGAGGCAGTGTAGGGTAGAAGGGATGGGGTGGGGGTCGTGGGAGGGATGCTGAGACCATTGGTGGTGGAAAACAGGCACTGGTGGAGGGATGGGTACTCAGTCAGTGTATGACTGAAACGCAAACACAGAAGTTTGTAAGTCTATAACTGTACCTCCCGGTGATTCACTAATTAAAAAAAAAAGAAGAACTGATCCCTGACATGAGGCCTGCTTGGGCCCCTCCATATTGGCCTTGATAGAGGTGAATTCCGAGTATGGAGGCCTAGAGACACTGCAGGTGCCATCACAATTCATGGTATGGAGGTCCTGGTGGTCCTGGATGTAGTGGGTAATGCAGCCCAGCTTCCTCTGGACACGGGATTCTCTGAGTTCATCTGGACTTCTGTCCGAACATGTCCTCTTTTACATTGTAAAGGGGGTAAATGGGTTTCTGGCTGGAAAGGATTTGCCCCCAGCCCTCCAGTGTCTCTAGACCAATACCTGCACTCCCCCTCCTTTTTCCCACGCCAGAGGGACCATGTTAACCTTCTTCAAGTATCAATTGATGGCCTTATCTGAGATCCAGCCTCCAATAATAGAAAACTAGGAGCTATTAGAAAAGGGGTTAAACTGCGGTTATGGAGTGTGGGCATTCCAGGAAAGGCCTTAACGGTTACTACCCCAACCCCAGTTGTCATCCATCTAAGCAAAACTTGTGGAAACTTTCCAGCACTGCCTCCTTAGCAGCCATGGAAGCTGCACCTTCTAGCCCTTAGGCTATTCCCAATTCTCCCTACCAGTTGTGAAAGTTGCCAGCTCCCTCCCTCAGTCTGAGGCAAAAGTGGAAATGGTAAGTATCACTGTCTTGGGTTTACAATTATCCATCTTTATTGTAACCAGCTGTCTGGATACTAATAGACTCCTTCTGGACATATTGCCAGGCCAGATGTGCCAGGTGTGGAGTTCAGTGTGGGGCTTGGCAAACATGGGTGATGTTCTATCGGCTTATAGGACCTCTTTGCCCTGGGGGGAGGTACATCTGGTTGTGCTCAGGGGTCACTCCTGGCAGGACTCAGGGAACCAGATGGAGTGCCAAGGATCAAACCTGAGTTGTCCATATGCAACACAGGAGTCCTACCTGCTCTGGCCCCCTAATCTGTCTTTATGCCTTTGGGAGACTCAGGCCTGCCTGGTTTCTATCCCAGCATCCAATCTCCCAACCCCCACCGGCAGTGATACCTGAGCACAGAGCATGAAGGAAGCCCTGAGCACTGCCAGGTATGGTCCCCAAATGTAAAAGGAACAGAGGAAAGGTTATCTACTGATGTTGTGTAGGTATCAGTAGATAACAGTAGATATTACACACACACACACTCACACAGAATGTGTATATGCATTTACCAACTTGGGATGAAGGAATACACAGAATATGTTACTGAAAATTGAGGTAACCTTGATAAAAATTAAAATTCATGGCCTCTAGAGCATACGCACTGTCCACTACTGAAAAAAAGTTACAAATGACAAGTCTTACAATAGTTTCTTTTTTAAGCAAGATAGCTTTTATTGAATGAAACTTGCTTAGAAAGAGGTGAGAGGAGAGAAAGAGGGGAAATGTGCTCGAGATAGAACACAAGCTGCTCCAGAGTGGAAGAAGCAAGCAAAGAAAGAGACACACAGGCAAGCAAGCAGGATACTTGTTCAAGGGAGAACATGGGCTTGAAGGGCAAGCCTACAAATCATTTTTATTATTCAGAATCTCTTGCTGGACATATCCTCAGAGGTTGGGGGTCAGTTCCAGTATAGAAATAAGGCCAAACTGCATCCAGAAAACAAACTTTAAAGGTATATAGATGAGATTTGTCACTCAAATTGTAAAAGGAAACTTCACCCAAATCACAGTCTAAAAAAATACCAATCTTTGTAGGCATTACGACTGGGAAGAGATCGATTTTTTGAGGCCCTAACGCAACATAATCATCCACATCCCGTCGTCCAATACCCCATAATCCATCTTGTACTGAAAAAGCTTGATTCGGTGCTTGATTCCTCCCGAGAAAAGTCTCTTTACAGACACCCACAATCCATCCAACTTTGTCCTTCACTTCCACCTGCCAGTAGTGCCTGCCAGCATTATAACCCTTGGAACCCAGAACAGCTGGGAAGAGGTAGAATCTCCATGGGCTATGAGTTGACTTTTGCCGTGTTCTTCCATATCGAACCGTTTTCCTATCTTCTGAGACAGTCAGATCATGATGTGCTGTTTCTGGATCTAGAAACACATCTACCTCAAATCGCTCGATGATTCTGTTTAGACCAGAATACTGGGGTGGCAAATGGTAACTGTATTCCTTTAACTGGAGTGAAAAAGGCTCAGGGGACTTTAAGTTTTGATAGGCATGATAGATCCAGTTAACGTCTGTCAGTAATGCCAGGGCTGATTTGCTCTTTATGCCCTGTAACAGACGTTTTAATGTCGAGGTATACTCGGAACACTGTGTTCGGGTCTCACGCAGTTTGGTCTCAAAAGCCATTTCCTCCTCTTCTAACTGCTGAAGAAGAGTTTCTCGCTCATTTTGAAGACAGAATTTAAGCCGCTCACATTCAGACTCTATTTCGTCTCTTGCATGTTCTACCTGTTTTTTCAACTCCAAGGCTCTTCTGGTTTGTATAATCCTGACTTTTTCTAGTCGTCTCACTTTTTTCTTCCATGACTCAATGCACTGCTCCAATCTTTTCTTATAATAGGGAGCAGCCCTCTCGACAGGCCAGATGTGATGTTTCTTGTGGTCGGAGGAGAAGCTGCACTGTGAGCATAAAACCTCCAGGTCTTGCTGGCAGAAAAAGGCCAACACTAGATTATGCTTTTTACAAACAACCTTTTCTTTCTGCTTCCTCCTCTTGCTTCTTCTTTTCTGGAGCAGCTTAGCAGCTTCAGTCAAATTACCCAGTTGGGTGTTCCTCCTGAACTTCTTTCCTGGAAAGCACATTCGACAAATAGGGCAGGGAAAAATATCCTTTAGGTCCTCCCAGAACTTGTTGATGCAAGAGAAACAGAAGTTGTGGCCACAGTTAATGGTCACTGGGTTCTTCAAGTAGTCGTTACAGAGGAAACAGCTAGCTCCTGCCTGGAGGTCTTCCAGGGCCGTCTCCATCTCCACTGACATAAAGACCAAAGTGGGAAGGTGGTATGACCTTTTGCTCTCTAGAAGACAAAACCCAGTGAACAGTGAATATCCTCCTATAGATATCGCGAAATGACCAGTTTTCAGTTTCACTGGCTTGACATGTTAATGGCAGCCTCTACACATCTGTTTATCCTTTAGCCCGTTACCTTTAGAACGTTTGTTGTCAAAAATACTCCCACAGGCTATATATAGTCGATCGAATACTGGACTGTGTCAGCTGAGCTGCTGGCCTTAGCACTGGATGATGTGAATGATGGCTTTCTTATTCAGGAAAATAGCCTCAAGTCCAAGACTAAATCCTCCTAAATCCTCCTAAAGAGTGAGAAAAACATTATGTTAAAATACCATTCAATAAGTACTGAAGTTTTAAAATGTTCACATAAGAATCGAATACAAACACTAAGATTGTTGAGCAGAAATTCTTTTTAAAAATACATAAGATATTCATGATTGTAGCAATTCACTTCACATATTTTTATAGTTTGAGGGTCACAATTTGTGGTGTGGAGTCAGAGAGACAATACAGTGAGTAGGGTGCTTGCCTTGTATGCAGCAAACCTGACCAGATCCTATCTCCAGCATCTCATAGGGTCCCCAGAGCCCTACGAGAAATGATGCCTGAGCACAGAACTAGGAGTCAGCCCCAAAGACTTCCAGGTGTGGTCCAAAACCATGCAAAATTAGAAAAACAAAAAAGAAAACCCAAACAATTGGTGGTGCTCTGAAGGTCATACCCACCCTGGGGTCAGCCTCTCTGCCCACTGTACTGTCACCTCCTGCACTTTCTCTGCCTAGGATCTAGGGATGGACAGTGCAGGACTCCTAGCTGTGCTGGGGCTGGGAGAACCCCGAACACCAGGTCTAACTATGTGGGTCTGACAGTTCTGAGCTCGCCTAGTACCACCAGTGCAGATCATTTGGGTCCAGCTCCTGACATAGTCCACCCACCCCGCCCTTAGAATAACTAGCTGTTGGTCCCTCCTACGCTGTATGGAAGAGCCGGCTTGCAGAACTCGGAAAATGAGCATTTTTGATAAAATGTAAACTTAAATATTTTCTGTAAATTTAACACACCGAGACCTTTTTTAACCTCACACAACTGTCCATCTAATGCGCGGAGCCTGCGATGTGACTTTGCCCTTATTACAATATTTTGGTGGGACCTTCCAATACCTATAATAGATTGTCAAATGCCTGAAGTGGAAATGGCCTCCAGCTTGCTTATTTTTTTTCACCCGGGCAAATGATTAAAAGGCATTTCAGCAAAGAATTAAGGAAAGAAAGAGAGCCTGGGGTAGAGAACTTACACCCCAAAGGACCCACCACAGACTGCTCATCTATCAAGCTGAAACCATCACTCAGATTTTGTGAGCATTAATAATAGCATAAACTGACCCTGGACATAGCCAACATGCGAGACTGGGGGGAGGGGTATCTCAAAGGTCCACATGGGGGCTACTTCGTGTGCCACACTCTTCCTTCTTACCTATCACCACAGGCCCATGCCCTATCTCCTACCCCCACCCCCCACCCCTGTCTCCCGCCCCGCCTCCCCGCCCCGCCACCCTGCCTCATTGAGTCTAATCTTTTCAAGCCCATGTGTACCAATATCTCCAGACTGTCTTGTTTTGGGGACACATCCTGCTGTGTCCAGGGCTTACTCTTGACCATATAATCAGAGATGGGAGACCATAAGAGGTTCGGGGTATAGAACCCAAGTTGACTGTGTGCTCTGTTCACTGATAGTACTCAGTTCACTGTACTATTACTCCAGACATGGGCTCACATTGGCTCTCTCTTCATCCTTAACACGCCTACCCTCAGATCTGTCCAACTCAAAATCATGTTCCAGTTTGCACCTCTACCATCTCTTCAAGAGACCTCACTAAGCCTGAGTTTCGTTTCAATAACAACTCCCCACATTCTGGATCAGATCAAAATCTTGCTTAATTAAGGTACCCAGCATCCCGACCTAATGCTCCCAAGAGCCACCCCAGACACAAGAGCCCCAGCGGGATCAACGTGAAGCGAGCTCCAGCACACCCAAGAACACTCACCACAGTGGACCTGCAAGAAGGGTCGGTGCAGCCCCTGTCCGGCAAGAAGCAGCAGGAACCTCAGATTCAGGTCCAGAGGTGGATCTGAAATCAAAATCCCAGGAGACTAAATATGCGAGAGCTATAAGCCCATGACACAGTCTGGACCACGATTGGCTCTAACTCCGGAAAAGGGTGAATCAATGACCCACCCTAGAGCTATAAGCCCATGACACAGTCTGGACCACGATTGGCTGTAACTCGGGAAAAGGGTGACTCAATGACCCACCCTACCAGCCAGTGAGGGAGGGAAGAGATCCTGGCACACCTAGAGGCATTTTCCCCTCTGCTATCATTTTGTTGTTAATTGCATTCAATCTCTTGAGGTGCAGTTTTTAGGTTTCTTCCTATTTTTCAGCCCCGTGAGCAATTTGGGATTAAAAGGAAGGTTGAAGGTTGGGTTGGTCTTTCTCTTCCTTCCTTCCTTCCTTCCTTCCTTCCTTCCTTCCTTCCTTCCTTCCTTCCTTCCTTCCTTCCTCTGTCTGTGTCTCTCTTTTTTTTTCTGTTTATTTTTTTTGGTTTGTTTTTCTTTGAATCCCCTGAAGGTGAATTTTTCAAAATTACATTGCCACACCCTCATTTCATACACTGAAGGATTACATTTTGGAATGAAAGAGGTACATTTCCAGCAAGGAACTCTTCACATCTTAATACACAGAACTGCCAGACCCAGTAAATTCTGCCCCGCTCTGGCTCTCTGAAATCTTCTGAGAAACTGTCACAGTAAAATTTTACTTAGTTGAATAAACCAGAGGTTAAAACATCTTTAAGACTCAAGAAATCAGCACAGGTCGAACTTAAAAGTTATTGGTTTGGTTTGCATCTCAACGGGGAGGGTCTGGATGTTTAAAAGATGAAAAACTCTTTGTTGAGACTGAACAATAGGCAATAAACTTGCTGCCCCAAGAACTTGCAACCTTGAGAATTTCGGTTTAGACTTGTTCTGTTTTGTTTGGGGGTCACACCGCTCTGTGATTTTTTACCCTCCACTTGCTAGGATAGAACCAAATAGTATCCCACATGAAAGCATCTCTGCAGCCCTTTGAGCCACCTCCTGACCCAGGAGTTTTTAATAGGGATAAAAGCCAATGAACAAGATATGATAACCTTTGTGGCTGGAGCAGTAGTATAAAGGTTAGGGCGTTTGACTTGCACACGGCCGACCCAGATTGGATTCCCAGCATCCCATATGGTCCCCTGAGCACCACCATGGCTAATTCCTGAGTGCAAGCCAGGAGTAGCCCCTGTGCATCGCTGGGTGTTACCCAAAAAGAAAAAAAAAAGATATGATAACCTTGAGTTTTGCATGGATGACAGGATACATCAGGAAATAGACCTTTATTGCCATTAAGAGATCTAGGATGAGCGGTTGAACACGAGTGTAAGTGAGCGTACACTCAAATATTAAAGACGTGACTTCCAAAGTAAAATATGGCCATGGCCACATAACAGATTAGTGAAATATCTGACATTTTTCTCAAAATTCAATCTGGAAATCCAAAGATACCCTAATTCAGTCGGGCAACTACCATCTACCATAAAGTAGTGGTCCAAGCTAGGACTACTAGGAAGAGAATCTATGAAACTGAGTCACCAACCTTCCCATTGTGCTCTCTCTGATGGCCCTCCCATTCAAGCATCTTTCCTGTCTCTACTCTCAATAAACTGTTACTTCTTGGCAACTTTTCTTTCTTGTATTCAATTTTTGGTGGGCCTGGAAAATCCAGGATTACTGGACATCTCATTCACACCAAACTTTATGGGCAACAATGTTCTCAAAATAGCTCTTTTGCCTGAAAGGTTACAACAAGAGATTTTTATTTATTTATTTATTTGGGAATTTGGACCACACCAACTGGTGTTCAAAAGAGTGTCACTTCTAGCTTTGTGCTCAGTGTTTGAGGAAGCATGGGGTACCTGTGGTTGAACCTTGACCTACTGCATGCAAAGCATGTGCTCAACGCTTTGAGCTGTCTTTTCAGATCCTCAAAAGAAAATTGTATTGAAGTGATGCATGCTGAAAGCAGACTATAGCGTGAACACAATGACTGCTCAATACCTCTATTGCAAACTACAACACCCTTGAGGAAAGTGAGCAAAAGGGAATGCCCTACCACAGAGGCAGGGTGGGGTTGGGGGGAGGGGGGTGGGCTACTGGGATCATTGGTGGTGGAGAATGGGCACTGGTGGAAGGATGGGTACTGATCATTGTATAACTGAAACCCAAGCAGGAAAGTTTGTAAGTCTACAGCTGTACCTCATGGTGTTTCAAAATACTGGTTAAACTCCACAAAAGAAAACATCCAACCCCATCCAAAAATGGGGCAATGAAATGAACAGAAACTTTCTCAAAGAAGAAATCCGAATGGCAAAAAAGCACATGAGAAAATGCTCTACATCATTAATCATCAGGGAGATGCAGATCAAAACCACAATGAGATACCATCTCACACCTCAGAGACTAGCCCACATTCAAAAGAACAAAAGCAACCGATGCTGGCGTGGATGTGGCGAGAAAGGGACACTCTTTCACTGTTGGTGGGAATGTCCACTGGTTCAGCCCTTCTGGAAAACAGTATGGACGATTCTCAAAAAATTAGAAATTGAGCTCCCATTTGACCCAGCAATACCACTCCTGGGAATATATCCCAGAGAGGCAAAAATGTATAGTCGAAGTGACATCTGCACATGTTTGTTCATTGCAGCACTCTTTACAATAGCCAGAAACTGGAAGAAACCTGAGTGCCCAAGAACAGATGACTGGTTAAAGAAACTTTGGTACATCTACACAATGGAGTACTATGTAGCTCTTAGAAAAGATGAAGTCATGAAATTTACATACAAGTGGTACAATATGGAAAGTATCATGCTAAGCAAAATGAGTCAGAAAGAGAGGGATAGACATAGAAAGATTGCATTCATCTGGGGGATATAAAGTAACAAAGTAAGAGATTAATAACCAAGAATAGCTGATATCAGCACCAGGAGGATTACTCCATAACTTAGAGGCCAGCCGGGTATCCTAGAGGAAAGGGCAGTTCAGATAGAGAAGGGAGCACCAAATAAAGGATGTTTGGAGGATCCTCCCAGGAGGGGAGATGCATGTCGAAAGTAGACTATGGACTGAACATGTTTGCCACTCAATGCCTCTTTTGCAGACCACAACACCCAAAAGGAGAGAGAGAACACAGGGGATTGCCCTGCCACAGAGACAGGGGGCATGGGGGGATGGGGGTGGGAGGGATATTATCCATGGTGGTGGAAATTGGGCACTGGTGGAGGGATGGGTATCTGATCATTGTATAATTGAAACCAAAGCACAAAAAATTGTAAATCTACAACTTTAAAAAAAAAATAAAATACAATAAAGGGAAAAAAAAAAGAAAGAAAAGTGTGTGTAGGGTTGAGGAGGGTCAATAAAAAAATAGTGTATCAGATAAAATTTCTTGTTTCGAACACTGTCAGCAGAGGTTCAATCTCTATTTACACAAAGGGTCCCTCAACACTGCCAGGCAATTACTGAGCACAGCTGGGTGTGGTCCAAAAACCAAAAAGAAAAGGGAACAGGGAGCACAGTTTTAGAAAGGGTGGGTTGCAGGCTGTGTGCCTGGGTTGATCAGTTAATTCTTTAAAGTGATGATTTCCCAAGGGAATTTCTTTTTTATCTTTTTTAAATTGATTGTAAATTACAATATGTTAAAGATGGTTTCTCATGCACATAATTCCGATACAGTGTACCCACCCCCTCCTCCAAAGAACCCCAGCACCCTTCCATTTCAAACCCCCACCAACACTGAACTTTGTGGATTAATTTTTTAGTTGTGTTGCCTTAGGCCCTTTTTTTACCACTTTTCTGTATATCTTTAAGCCCCACACCTGAGATCTATCTGTATCAATTCTTTTTCCCTCTGATTGACTTCACTCAGCATGAAATCCTCTATTTCTATCCATGTTGTTGCAAATTGTATGATTTTGTTCTTTCTTTGAGCTATGTAGTATTCCATTGTGTAAATATACCACAATTTCTTAATCCAGTCATCTGTAGTTGAACATCTGTGTTGTTTCAATATCTTGGCTATTGCATTAAGTGAGGCAATGAACATAGGTGGGCATATATCCGCTCAGAGTAAGGTTTCTGTGTTTTGGAGATAGATGCCAAAAAGTGGCATTGCTGGTAGTTCTATTCTTATTTATTGCATTGACCTCCATTTTTTTCCATAAAGACTAAAACAGGTCACATTCCCACCAACAGTGAATGAAGGGTATTTTCTGACCACAACCCCACCGACATTGGCTTTTGTCAGACTTCCACTGTAATGGCAAAACAGATTTCTGATTATGTTTTACACCCTCTTTTCCTTTAGAACAAGAAAACAGGTCTTTTTAATATCTGAAACCCTACCCGAGTTCAATTCCTCCGCCCCTCTCGGAGAGCCCGGCAAGCTACCGAGAGTATTTGATATGCCAGACACAGTAACAACAAAGTCTCCAATGGAGACGTTACTGGGCCCGCTCGAGCAAATCGACGATCAACGGGAGGGCCTTTACCTTACCTTACCTTTTACCTTACCTAAAGTGATTCTGTTTTCTAACATTGAACTTACTTCTTAAATTAAGCTTGTGTAGAGGTGGCTTCCAGGTTCATTAGATGTCAAAAAGAATTACCGAATTCCAACAGGTACAGCCCGCCCCCAAGGGCCTGGGTTCCTCTCTGGGCACGCGCAGCTAGAAACAGCCCCTAGACAGCCGGTTTTCAACCCCTGATCCGCGTGGGACGGGCACAGAGGCCCAGCTCTGGGCAACAAAGCTGAACGGCTCCAATTCCAACAGGTACAACCCGCCCCCAAGGGCCTGGGTTCCTCTCTGGGCACGCGCAGCTAGAAACAGCCCCTAGACAGCCGGTTTTCAACCCCTGATCCGCGTGGGACGGGCACAGAGGCCCAGCTCTGGGCAACAAAGCTGAACGGCTCCAATTCCAACAGGTACAACCCGCCCCCAAGGGCCTGGGTTCCTCTCTGGGCACGCGCAGCTAGAAACAGCCCCTAGACAGCCGGTTTTCAACCCCTGATCCGCGTGGGATGGGCACAGAGGCCCAGCTCTGGGCAACAAAGCTGAACGGCTCCAATTCCAACAGGTACAACCCGCCCCCAAGGGCCTGGGTTCCTCTCTGGGCACGCGCAGCTAGAAACAGCCCCTAGACAGCCGGTTTTCAACCCCTGATCCGCGTGGGACGGGCACAGAGGCCCAGCTCTGGGCAACAAAGCTGAACGGCTCCAATTCCAACAGGTACAACCCGCCCCCAAGGGCCTGGGTTCCTCTCTGGGCACGCGCAGCTAGAAACAGCCCCTAGACAGCCGGTTTTCAACCCCTGATCCGCGTGGGACGGGCACAGAGGCCCAGCTCTGGGCAACAAAGCTGAACGGCTCCAATTCCAACAGGTACAACCCGCCCCCAAGGGCCTGGGTTCCTCTCTGGGCACGCGCAGCTAGAAACAGCCCCTAGACAGCCGGTTTTCAACCCCTGATCCGCGTGGGACGGGCACAGAGGCCCAGCTCTGGGCAACAAAGCTGAACGGCTCCAATTCCAACAGGTACAACCCGCCCCCAAGGGCCTGGGTTCCTCTCTGGGCACGCGCAGCTAGAAACAGCCCCTAGACAGCCGGTTTTCAACCCCTGATCCGCGTGGGACGGGCACAGAGGCCCAGCTCTGGGCAACAAAGCTGAACGGCTCCAATTCCAACAGGTACAACCCGCCCCCAAGGGCCTGGGTTCCTCTCTGGGCACGCGCAGCTAGAAACAGCCCCTAGACAGCCGGTTTTCAACCCCTGATCCGCGTGGGACGGGCACAGAGGCCCAGCTCTGGGCAACAAAGCTGAACGGCTCCAATTCCAACAGGTACAACCCGCCCCCAAGGGCCTGGGTTCCTCTCTGGGCACGCGCAGCTAGAAACAGCCCCTAGACAGCCGGTTTTCAACCCCTGATCCGCGTGGGACGGGCACAGAGGCCCAGCTCTGGGCAACAAAGCTGAACGGCTCCAATTCCAACAGGTACAACCCGCCCCCAAGGGCCTGGGTTCCTCTCTGGGCACGCGCAGCTAGAAACAGCCCCTAGACAGCCGGTTTTCAACCCCTGATCCGCGTGGGACGGGCACAGAGGCCCAGCTCTGGGCAACAAAGCTGAACGGCTCCAATTCCAACAGGTACAACCCGCCCCCAAGGGCCTGGGTTCCTCTCTGGGCACGCGCAGCTAGAAACAGCCCCTAGACAGCCGGTTTTCAACCCCTGATCCGCGTGGGACGGGCACAGAGGCCCAGCTCTGGGCAACAAAGCTGAACGGCTCCAATTCCAAACAGGAGACATTCCCAACTCCTCGCCCAGTGCCAGGGACTCTTTCCGGAGCCGCGGCCGCTAACGCGGCCGCGAAATATTTTCCCACTACATATGCCATAGGAACCATAAGCTAACTTCTTAGATGGAAACTACTCTATTTTAGCTCAGCCACTAGAAACACAGTTGCCAATAACTCATAAGCCTATCTTAACTCACACTGCATATCAAGCAGAATAGTAACACTGAACGTGAAGGACTAAACCACACCTCTCACAATGGTAAAGCAACGCAAAAGCCCACCAAACATTCACATTGAAGAGTCTAGCCCAGATGACACCAACAGTACTGTAGTGTTAGACAACCTCTCTGACAAGGAATTCAGAAGGGAGCTACTTACGATGCTTAGGGAATTAAAAGAAACAATGGAAACCAATGCCAATAGAAGACAAGAGGATCTGAAGGCAGAAATGAGGAAAATGCAATCAGAAATGTCAGACCTGAAAAATCTCGTAGGCGAATTGAAAAGCTCAGTGGAAGGCCTCAGCAGCAGAGTAAGAGCGGCTGAGAACAGAATCAGTGAGCTCGAAGATGAAGTTCAGAGACTCTCCAGAAAAGAGCAGAAAATGGAAAAGAGACTCACAATTCGGGAACAGATGGCAAGAGAAGATCGTGATGAAGCCAAGAGGGGTAACATAAGAATTATTGGAGTCCCAGAGGGACAGGAAGAAAACCTCGATGAAGAAGAAACTGTCAAAGACATCATTGCTACAACATTTCCAGAGCTGAAGAAAACATGTGACCACATTCAGGAGGCCCGAAGGGTACCAGCTAGAAGAAATCCGAATAAAAATACCCCAAGACACATTCTGATCAAAATGACCAAAACCTTAGACAGAGACAAAATTCTGAAAGCAGCAAGATCGAAGAAAGAAATCTCTTACAAAGGAGCATCCTTAAAATTCACAGCTGATTTTTCTGATGAAACCCTCATGGCCCGAAAACAGTGGTGGGACATAGTGAAAAAACTCAATGAAATAAATGCCTCTCCAAAAATACTTTACCCAGCGAGACTCTCATTCATAATAGAAGGAACAACACACAGTTTCACAGACAAACAACAGCTCAGGAACTTCATAGACTCAAAACCATGGTTACAAGAACAACTAAATGGGCTACTTTAAGGCAAGAAAGGCCCCTCAAATACACCAAATTTTAACAGAACAATGGGACAAAATCCCATAACAATAATCTCTCTCAATGTCAATGGGCTAAATGCACCAATTAAAAGACATAGAGTGGCAGGATGGATTAGAAAATTGAACCCAACATTCTGCTGCCTGCAAGAAACGCATCTCAATAGTCAAAGCAAACACAGACTCAGAGTCAAAGGCTGGAAAACAATCCTACAGGCAAACAGCTCCCATAAAAAAGCTGGGGTAGCCATCCTTATATCAGACCACATCGATTTCAGAGTGAGGAAGGTCATAAGAGACAGTGAAGGCCATTTCTTATTGATCAGAGGATCTGTACAACAGGAAGAACTTACAATAATAAATGTATATGCACCTAATGAGAGACCAGCAAAGTACTTAAAACAACTACTCATAGATTTGGAAAAAGACATCAATAGCAACACAATACTAGTGGGAGACTTCAACACTGCTTTGTCACCTCTTGATAGATCAACCAGACTCAAGCTTAGCAAAGACATACTTCATTTGAGGGAAACAATGGAAGAAAGGGACTTAGTAGATATATACAGGACACTTCATCCACAAAAAGCTGAATACACATTCTTCTCAAGCGTACATGGAACATTGTCCAAGATAGACCACATGCTGAGCCACAAAACATGCCTCCATAAAATTAAGAAGGTAGAGATTGTATCAACAATCTTCTCAGACCATAATGCGCTGAAATTAGAAGTAAATCACACACAAAAACAGAAAACTAAATCAAACACCTGGAAATTAAACAGTGCACTATTGAACAACGAGTGGATTAGACAGGAAATCAAAGAGGAAATCAAAAGATTCCTAGAAACGAATGAAAATGAGAACACGAGTTACCAAAACTTATGGGACACAGCAAAGGCTGTGTTAAGAGGAAAGTTTATAGCTCTACAAGCATTCCTTAGGAAGGAGGAGCGAGCACACATAAGTAACCTAACCTCACAGCTTAAGAGCTTGGAGAAGGACCAAAAAAAGGAGCACAACCCGAACAGGAGAAAGGAAATAATAAAACTCAGAGCAGAGATTAACGAGATGGAAACCCATAAAACAATCCGAAAGATCAATGAAACCAAGAGCTGGTTCTTTGAGAAAATTAACAAGATCGATAAGCCTCTAGCAAAACTCACAAAGAAAGGGAGAGAGAAAACCCTAATAAACCGAATCAGAAATGAAAAGGGGGTCATTACAACAGAAACCACAGAAATTCAGAGGATCCTCAGGGAGTACTTTGAGAAGCTTTATGCCACGGAACATCAAAACCTCGAGGAAATGGATAAATTCCTAGACTCCTACAGACTCCCAAGGCTGAACCAAGAAGACCTGGAATACCTGAACAGACCTATCACCATCAAGGAAATTGAAATCGTAATAAAAAGTCTCCCCAAGCACAAAAGTCCTGGCCCGGATGGATTCACTAGTGAATTCTTCCAAATCTTTAAAGAGGACTTACTCCCAATGCTCTTTAAGCTTTTCCACGAAATTGAAATATCAAAAACACTTCCAAACAGTTTCTACGAAGCAAATATCACACTGATACCAAAAGCAGACAGAGATTCCACAAAGAAAGAGAATTATAGGCCGATATCCCTGATGAACACAGATGCAAAGATCCTCAACAAACTACTAGCAAATAGAATCCAACTACTCATTAAAAAGATCATACACCATGACCAAGTAGGATTCATCCCAGGGATGCAAGGATGGTTTAACATTCGGAAATCAATCAACATAATCCACCATATTAACAAAAGAAAAGATAAAAAGCATATGATCATATCAATAGATGCAGAGAAAGCATTTGATAAGATCCAGCACCCCTTTATGATGAAAACCCTAGCCAAAATGGGTATAGAGGGGACCTTCCTCAACATAATTAAAGCCATCTACCACAAGCCTACAGCAAGCATCATCCTCAATGGGGAAAAACTGAGAGCCTTCCCTCTAAGATCAGGGACGAGACAGGGATGCCCACTCTCTCCACTGCTGTTCAATATAGTTCTGGAAGTACTTGCAATAGCCATTAGGCAGGAAAAAGATATTAAGGGCATTCAGGTAGGAAAGGAAGAAATCAAGCTCTCACTATTCGCAGATGATATGATACTCTACTTAGAGAACCCAATAACTTCCACCAAAAAACTCCTAGAAACAATAGACTCGTATAGTAAAGTTGCAGGTTATAAAATCAATACCCAAAAGTCCATGGCTTTCCTATACGCAAACAGTGAGAGAGAAGAAAGCAACATGAAAAAAACAATCCCATTCACAATTGTGCCCCAGAAAATCAAGTACCTAGGAATCAGCTTAACTAAGGAAGTAAAGGACCTGTACAAAGAAAACTACAAAACGCTACTTCAGGAAATAAACGAGGACATGAGGAAATGGAAAGATATCCCCTGCTCATGGGTCGGGAGACTTAACATTGTCAAAATGGCAATACTACCGAAAGCATTGTATAAATTCAATGCAATCCCTATAAGGATACCCATGACATTCTTCAAAGAAATGGAGCAAACACTCTTGAAATTTATATGGAACAATAAGCCCCCACGAATAGCTAAAGCAATTCTTGGGAAAAAGAAAATGGGAGGAATCAACCTCCCGAACTTCAAACTGTACTACAAAGCAGTAATAATTAAAACAGCATGGTACTGGAACAAAGGCCGAACTGCAGACCAATGGAACAGGGTTGAATACACTGACATCTCTCCTCAATCATATGCTCATCTAATCTTTGATAAAGGTGCAAGTAATGTGAAGTGGAGTAAGGAAAGCCTCTTTAATAAATTGTGTTGGCATCACTGGACGGCTACATGCAAAAAAATAGGCTCAGAACTCTGCCTAACACCATGTACAAAAGTAAGATCAAAATGGATTAAAGACCTCAACATCAGACCAGAAACCATAAGGTACATTGAAGATAAAGTTGGCAAAACCCTCCATGACATTGAAGCTAATGGTATCTTCAAAGATGCCACGCCACTGGCCGAGCAAGTGAAAACAGAGATAGATAAATGGGACTATCTTAAACTAAGAAGCTTCTGCACCTCCAAAGAAACAGTGACCAAAATACAAAGACAGTCTACAGAATGGGAAAGGATATTCACCGAATACACATCTGACAAGGGGTTGATATCCAGGATATACAAAATACTGGTTAAACTCCACAAGAAGAAAACATCCAACCCCATCCAAAAATGGGGCAATGAAATGAACAGAAACTTTCTCAAAGAAGAAATCCGAATGGCAAAAAAGCACATGAGAAAATGCTCTACATCATTAATCATCAGGGAGATGCAGATCAAAACCACAATGAGATACCATCTCACACCTCAGAGACTGGCCCACATTCAAAAGAACAAAAGCAACCGATGCTGGCGTGGATGTGGCGAGAAAGGGACACTCCTTCACTGTTGGTGGGAATGTCCACTGGTTCAGCCCTTCTGGAAAACAGTATGGACGATTCTCAAAAAATTAGAAATTGAGCTCCCATTTGACCCAGCAATACCACTCCTAGGAATATATCCCAGAGAGGCAAAAATGTATAGTCGAAGTGACATCTGCACTTGTTTGTTCATTGCAGCACTCTTTACAATAGCCAGAAACTGGAAGAAACCTGAATGCCCAAGAACAGATGACTGGTTAAAGAAACTTTGGTACATCTACACAATGGAGTACTATGTTGCTCTTAGAAAAGATGAAGTCATGAAATTTACATACAAGTGGTACAATATGGAAAGTATCATGCTAAGCGAAATGAGTCAGAAAGAGAGGGATAGACATAGAGAGATTGCATTCATCTGGGGGATATAAAGTAACAAAGTATGAGATTAATACCCAAGAATAGCTGAGATCAGCACCAGGAGGATTACTCCATAACTTAGAGGCCAGCCGGGTATCCTAGAGGAAAGGGCTGTTCAGATAGAGAAGGGAGCACCAAATAAAGGATGTTTGGAGGATCCTCCCAGGAGGGGAGATGCATGTCGAAAGTAGACTATGGACTGAACATGTTTGCCACTCAATGCCTCTTTTGCAGACCACAACACCCAAAAGGAGAGAGAGAACACAGGGGATTGATTGCCCTGCCACAGAGACAGGGGGGAGGGGGGGATGGGGGTGGGAGGGATATTATCCATGGTGGTGGAAAATGGGCACTGGTGGAGGGATGGGTATCTGATCATTGTATAATTGAAACCAAAGCACAAAAAATTGTAAATCTACAACTTTAAAAAAAATAAAATAAAATAAAGGGAAAAAAAAAAGACCCTGAAAAAAAAAAAAAAAAAAAAAGAATTACGTTGCTTTTGTTTTTTAATGCTACATAATTTGAAAATTGTTTTGGAAATTTTAAAATGCATTTTATTATAGAAAGTTCTTAATAGTCTTCATACAATAGTCCCTCAGCATGAAGTTCCCTTTATTTTAAAGACAAAGCAATTTAGTACATCTTGTTTTCAAAAAACTGCCTTGCGATGTTGGGCTGCATCTTCCAAGTCAGTCCAACATGGATGGTGCCCTCAGTTTTCATCTTCTAGAAGGAAGCCTTCCCACGACGCAGCAAACTGCAGACTCGAGATGACATTTCCTTTTGCTGTTCTGGACCTCCTTTTACTAATAGTACAACCTAAAAAAATGCAAACACTAACAAAACCTGAACACAGCAGCACAGAACAGCACGTGATCATTCCGAGAACAACCAAGTTCTGAAGTCAAGGCTAAGGGACTTTCCTTGCTTCTGTGGTTCTAGTAGAAAAACCTCTGTATCCTCCCTGTCAAGATATTGTCTGTCATTCATCCCACAGCCTGGAAGAAGTTAGACTTTTTATTATTTTCTGACTAATTTGCATGTTTATATTTTTTGTGTTTCGTTGTTTGGACGGCCTACCTTATGGTGCTCAGGTCCTGACACTGTGCTCAGAGGTCATTCCTGGCAGGGCTCAGGAGACCATAGAGAGTGCTGGGAATTGAACCCAGGTCAACTGAGTAAAAGGCAAGCACCTACCTGTTGTACTATTTCTTTGGCCTGACTTTGTTTTATCTTTATTACAGTTCAGGTACATTGTTTACAATAGTATTAACATTTATTATACAAAGTCACTGTATCCTACCACCCCCAAAATGCCCAAGGTAACTGTCCCTATGTAATTTTTTCTCTTCTCTCTCCTTCAACCATTTAGTAGTCTGAGTTTTGCGATCCAATGCCAAGGACTTGTTGTTCCTTGATGCTGTATCTAACTTTGTTTTTTCCTTCCTGTATGCCACAGCTGAGTGATGCCATCTGGGAATTCCCTTCTCTCTCTGATTTATTTTGCTTAAGTATCAGTGAGGGGCTGCTGCAGACTCTGTGCTCAGGGTCACTCATGCTGGTTTAGGGGACTATGCAGTTCCAGGAATTAAAACCAGGCCTCCCACAGGCCACTTCACTCTATTGGTTGACCTCTCTAGCCCTCTGTCTGCAATCTTCATAACCATTTACTCCGTGACCGAGCAAATTCATAGGTTCTGCAATTGGGACATAGACATCACTGGTGCACTATTATTCCATCTACCATGTACAGAAAGGTACTTTTCTTTCTTTCCTCTCGAGATATTTCTAAGTAAGTTTTCAGTAAGAAGTATAGCTTCTCTCCCCCGCCCCCCCCCCCCCCCCCCCCCCCGCTATTGTACAGACAGGGAGAAAAGAGGTGAGGCGGATTTAAGTAAGGGAAGACCGACCTGTGTTTTTATGTGAGAAGTCAGAAGCTCACTGCAAAATTTTCAGGTGGGGTGGTCTTACTTTTTTTTTTTTTTTTTTTGCAGCAGGGAGGGTGCACACCTGGTTGTGCTCATGGCTTACACCTGGCTCCATGCTCAGGGATCATTCCTGGTGGTATAGTGCAAGAAATACAACCACGGTTGGCCACATTCAGGACAAATGCCTTAACCCCTCTCCTGTCTCTCAGGCTATAAGCAGCGTTTTGGTTGGAAAGGGACAGTGAGAAGGAAAGGAAATGCTGGAGACAGAGAGAAGTCTTCTGATAGATAGCAGGAAGCTAGCCTAGCACTTGGGGTGGAAGGATCCAGGTTAGATGTAGCTAACCATCTAGGCACTCCCCTGCCCTAGAGAAGGGCCTGGAGCAGTATGTAAATGCTGGGGATTTCCTGAACAAGAGTGAAGGACTGACAGGAAGGAAAGCAAGTAGTGGTTTTGATTCCCTTTACTAGGAGGTAAGACAGGGGAAAGGGTTTTTCCCTGACTCTTCAATTATCAGTTTAACAGGAAGATCTAATATATATATATATATATATATATATATATAGTGGACAATAATACCTCAGAAGTAGAGTAGACATAAAAATCTTGCTTACTCTTTTGATCTCAAAAAAAAAAAAGGTGCTGGGGATTAAACATGCAAAGCATATGCTTTCCCATTGAGTCACAGTGCCCAATCCCGTTAAGAATTGGTTTATTCTAATAAAATAGGAGACTAACACCCAGGAGTGGCCAGGATTAGTACTAGGATGTTTGCGCCATGGCTTGGAGGCCAGCTACACATGCTAGGGGGAGAGGGAGCTCAGATAGAGAAGGGAGCATCGAATAAAGGGTGTTGAGAGGATCCTCCCAGGACGGGAGATGCAGGCTGAAAGTAGACTATAGACCCGACATGATTGCCACTCAATGCCTCTTTTGCAAACCACAGCACCCAGAAGGAGAGAGAGAACAAAAGGGAATACCCTGCCACAGAGAAAGGGTGGGATGGGGGGATGGGGGGGTGGGAGGGATACTGGGACCCGTGGTGGTGGAAAATAGGCACTGGTGGAGGAATGGGTATTTGACCATTGTATAACTGAAATCCAAGCACAAAAATTTGTAAGTCTACAGCTGTACCACATGGTGTTTCACTAATAAAAATTAAAAAAAAAAAAGAAAATGTCATGAGATAACTTAATAAAATGATCCCAATGAAATCATTGAAATAGGACGTTATCACCTATGGACAAAATGCATGTGTATGAAGTATTTGAAGACTACATTTCACCTAGCCTATTTTCTAACCTCTATATATTAAAGCTACTATAAAACCAGAATAAGAAATATAAATTCTTATATACAATACCAAATTATTTTTTAACTAGTATATAGGGAAAATATCCCTCAGAAGTAGGCCAATTATTTTCTTTCTCTCTGGATTTTTAATTAAATAATATTAGGAAACCAAAAGATACATTATGGTTACATTATTAAAGATTATAAATTTACTCAAAAATTTAAAATAAGCAATTAGTGTTCATTTTAAAACATTCATACCAATTTAACACTTATTGGGTTTTTTACTTTTGAAGTTTGTGAATCTTACAGTGTTTTAAGGTCTCTATTACCTATATGGTGAAAAATAAAAAACTATTTGAAGCTTAAAAAAAAAATAATTGGCTTATTCTGGGACTGGAGAGAAAAATGTAATAATGGGTTAAAGCACAAGCTTTGCGTGCAAGTATGCTTCCCTTCCCCCCCAAAAAAAAACCAAAACAAATAATCATCTTAATTCAGAAACCTAATCCAAGTTGCCAGCATTAGGTGGTTAAATTGGGTTTTATGTGCTCCTAAATTAGAAATTGGAGGGGTGGGGGATGGGGGGTATACCATAGAGCTTCGTGCTTGGCTTGCATGAAGTTTGGTTTGGTGCTTGGCTTGCGTGGGTTGATCCCTGACACCCTGTATGGTTCCCCAATCCTGCCATGTGTATTGATCCCACAGCAGAGCCTGGAATAAGCCCTGAGCATAGCCAGCTGTGATTCAAAAACAGCAACAAAATTTCTGGTTTAAGGTAAAGTTAAAATATACACAAAAGTAGAATGACCCTCATGTAAATGGTTACAAATGTTTCCATCTCAAACACAGTCTTCTCCCTCTTCTAATGTCAGTCACATTTCTGAGTACCTCAGTATGTAACTCTAAAGCATAAAAAGAGCACCGGTTCCACAAAGATAGGTTAAGTGTGTAATAAATCCCTAATTAGCTAGTGTCCACAGTTCAAATTCTCCCTTTTCCTTTCAGCTGATTTTCTTGAATCATAGAGAGAATGACAAATTTGTGACTGTCCACAAATTAGGATTTATAAAGTCTAGCATAGAATTTCAGGCCGGATCGATAGCACAGCAGGTAGGGCATTTGCCTTGCACGCAGTTGACCCGGTTTTGAGTCCTACGCTGCTCTCGGAGAGCCAGGCAAGCTGCCAAGAGTATCCCACCCACATGGCAGTGGCTGGCAAGCTCCCCCATGGCGTATTCTGTATGCCAAGAACAGTAACAAAAAGTCCCAAAATGGAGACATTACTGGTGCCCACTCGAGCAATTCAATGAACAATTGGAGGACAGTACTACAGTGCTACAAGTATCAATGAACTGGGTTCTGGGGAGCATGTAAACTTGCTGCTCTTCCTTTGACTTTTTTGGTGAAAATGTCAAGTGACCATTATAGATCTAGAGTTTAAGACCAGGTTTCTAAGCAGGAAGTAGAAAAGCACATAAATGTGGGCCTCGGAAGTAATACAGTGGTACCATACATGTCTGGACTATGTGAAGACTTAGGATCTAAGGTGACTAGAAAGAATATTTGGAATGTAGTGTTGGGGTCATTACTGGTGGCGTCACTGTCACTGTCATCCCGTTGTTCATCAATTTTCTCGAGCGGGTCCAGTAACGTCTCCATTTTGAGACTCTGTTGTTACTGTGTTTGGCATATTGAATAAGTCACGGGTAGCTTTCCAGGCTTTGCTGTGAGAGCGAGATACTTTTGGTAGCTTGCCAGGTTCTCCGAAAGGGGCAGAGGAATCGAACCGGGGTCAGTCAGGCCAGCTGCGCATAAGGCAAATGCCCTACCGCTGTGCTATCACTCCAGCCCACTGGTGGTGGTTAAGTGTTTTATTTTTAACTTATTTATTTTTAAATCCAGATGCAGCTGTGCTCAGGGCTTACTTCTGGCTTATACTCAAGTGTGACTTCCGGACCCTTTGTGATGCTGGGGATCAAACCCCATTAGACTATGGTACTACAGCACTGTCCTCCTGTTGTTCATAGATTTGCTCGAGCGGGCACCAGTAACATCTCACAACAAGTCGTGAGACTTGCTGTTACTGTTTTTGGCATATCGAATACGTCACAGGTAGCTTGCCAGGCTTGCCGTGCGGGCCAGATACTCTCAGTAGCTTGCCTGGCT
Organism: Sorex fumeus; assembly: GCF_029834395.1. Classification (NCBI taxonomy): domain Eukaryota; kingdom Metazoa; phylum Chordata; class Mammalia; order Eulipotyphla; family Soricidae; genus Sorex; species Sorex fumeus. The sequence continues at coordinate 146,662 of NW_026606069.1, read as the reverse complement.
CTCCGAGAGAGGCGGAGGAATCAAACTCGGGTTGACCATGTTGGCTGCATGCAAGGCGAACACCCTACCCGCTGTGCTATCACTCCAGCCCTAATTGGCTGTATTAAAACAAATTCCTTACTATGTAGCTTAGTCCTGGATCTGCACTCAGGGATTACTCCTTGCAGGCTCAGGCAGGAGACCATAGTGGGTGACAGGATCAAACCTGGGTCAGCGACATGGAAGGCAAGCACCTTACCACCTCTCCAGCCCCTGTTACATAGATTTGAAAGGAAACTACTGTTACAGTTCTTGAATCTAAGTATTAATAAATATATACTTATCAGTGCTGGATATAATCATTTAGCATAGATATTGATAACCATTTTTTCTTAGCTTTATAGCAACTGGAGGAAAGCTGTGAATATTGATTGAGGGAAGTTGACATTGGTGATGGGATTGGTTGTTGGAACACTGTATTCCTGAAACTCAACTAAGAATGACTTTTTTAAATCACGGTAAAAGGTAAAGGTAAAGGCCCTCCCGTTGATCGTCGATTTGCTCGAGCGGGCCCAGTAACGTCTCCATTGGAGACTTTGTTGTTACTGTGTCTGGCATATCGAAAACTCTCGGTAGCTTGCCGGTCTCTCCAAGAGGGGCGGAGGAATCGAACTCGGGTCGGCCATGTTGGCCGCTTGTAAGGCGAACGCCCTACCCGCTGTGCTACCAACATGGCCGACCCGAGTTCGATTCCTCTGCCCCTCTCGAAGAGACCGGCAAGCTACTGAGAGTATTTGATATGCCAAACACAGTAACAACAAAGTCTCCAATGGAGATGTTACTGGGCCCGCTCGAGCAAATCGACAATCAACGGGAGGGCCTTTACCTTTATTTGTTGTAAATAAAACAAAAAATTTTTAAAATGTAAAGGATAATTCAGGTCTTCTGTGCAACAGTAAAGTATTCTGAAAGCATTGCAAAAGTTCACAATTGTTATTATATAATACATTATCTGTGAGGTTGGAAGATTTGACTTTCATCAATTTTGATGTTACAGAATCAATGTTGACTAATTTTAATGATACCAAAAACATTACTTTTATGAAAGGAAGAATGATAAAAGATTTCCAATTTTTTGGAAGAATATGTAAGTATGATATTTAACTAGTGGCTGACATTTCCACATAGACAAAAAATCTGAATAGACAGTACACCCTATCTTTAATTCTGTGTGGTGGAACTGTGATTGCCTATTTTGTATGTTTTGAGGGTTTTATATCTAATATTATTTTATTCATATTGCATATACATGCATATAATGAGGTTAGTTAGAAAACATTTTTTTTCTTTCCATTATGTTTTCTGTTTTTTTTTGTTTTGTTTTGTTTTGGTTTGTTTTTTCACAAGCAGGTTAGGGCTGACTTCCAACTTCATGCCTAAGCAAGGACCACTCAGGGGACCAAATTAGTTTCAAATAGTGTATTCCTCATCTCCTTCTGAGCCCACACTATAGGCACCTTTAACGTTCATGTTTATACTAACATCATCCTGAGTACAATATCACTGTCACTGTTCTCCCATTGTTCATCGATTTGCTCGAGTGGGCCCAGCAACGTCTCCATTGTGAGACTTGTTACTGTATATAGGTAAAGGTAAAGGTAAAGACCCTCCAGTTGTTCCTGGATTTGCTTGAGCAGGCCCAACGTCTCCATTGGAGACTTTGTTGTTACTGTGCGCGGGGAGCTTGCCAGGCTCTGCTGTGCGGGCGAGATACTCTCGGGAGCTTGCTAGGCTCTCTGAGAGGGAGAGAGGAATCGAACTCAGGTCAGTGATGTTGGCTGCATGCAAGGCAAACGTGGTACTCGCTATGCTATTGCTCCATCCAAATATTCAAAGTATAAATTTTAATTCTCTCCTATGTTACTGTGTGAAGAAACTGACATAGCATATATATATATATTTTTTTATGAAACAATGGAGCCACCATGCGGAAGCTGAATAGGCGGAAGCAGAGAGAAATGTTAGGCAAAAAAGGGCCAAGGGACTCTTGCTGACATAGAAATGAAAACTGAGGGGCTGGAGATACAGTACAGTGTTCCAACACACTTGTCTTGAACATGGATCCCAAGGCTTCTCCAGAAGTGATTCCTGAGCCCAAGAGCCAGTAGTAACGCCTGAGCTTTGCTGGGTGTGGCCTCCCAAAAATTCAAACTGATTCCTGGTCTTGCCGTTGGATTCATTTCTGAAACTTTATAAAAGAGAGAACTCAAAAAGTCTTCCAGAGATTTCTAAATTTGCTCTTCAGCAAAATGGCTATCAAAGATGTAGAGACTAGAAAATCAGGATTTTTAGTATAGCAGCTGAAGTTCTTTAATTTATTAATCTATTTATTCTGGTTTTGGGGTCACACCCAGCGATGTTCAGAGTTTAATCCTGTCTCTGCACTCATGAATTACTCCTGGTAGTGCTTGGCAACCATACCGGATGCCAGGATCAAAACCTGGGTGGCAGTGTGCAAGGTAAGCTCTCTACCCATTGTACTATTTCCTCAGCCCTTGGTGAGATTATTTTTAAATCAACTAATATCTTTCACCTATTAGATGGAAAGCAATTTTTCAAAGACCTCTAGGCAACAGGAAACTGCTGATTATGAAGAGAGATAAAAGCTGTGTCCAATTAATAATTCAATGGGGGCAAAATGAACATCCTGACATAGACTTTCAGATTTCACTTTCTTCCTTAGCAATGGAATTCAGTGCAAATGAAAACATGCATTTTAGCACAGCACAACGACACCTGGTACTGGTTCAATCCTGAGAGATTCTTCTGTGCCTCACCACTAATCAGAAACTCAGAATATCCTTTTAGCTCCTGTTGGTTCTGTCCTCCTTCCTGGGGGAGGATCCGCCACACCTTAAAGAGTGTCAACAATGTCCTAGACCCACCTAGTTGCCTATAAATGCCCTGCTCACAACAGAAGAGCACAAACTGCTATCAGCCTGGTGTCCTGCTGTCTTCGAAGAGATCTGTCAGAGACCAGCCCTGAAGAAACGCAGAGCAAAGGTCCTTGAACTGTTCTAGGTAAGCAGGAAGACGTGATCACCTTGGAAGTGGATTGATCAAGGGATTATAGTTATGGGAGATGGTCTGTATGGATTCACAGATGGGTCTTGTACAATAAGGTTGGGTGGTACGGGTGGGGGTGCTAATCTGGTCAGAAGAGACTGAAAGTAATGTTAAGTTGTCACAGGTCAGGAACCAAAAAGGGATTGGAAGTGGAACAATAATAACAATAATAATAATAATAACCTTTCCATAGGACCCTCAAGAAATTGGAGTTAGCTCAGAAGTGTTCATAGAATGCTTTTAAAAAGCATCTTTGAGTGTCTGGAGCGATAGCACAGCGGGTAGGGTGTTTGCCTTGCATGCAGCCAACATGGCCGACCCGAGTTCAATTCCTCCGCCCCTCTCGGAGAGCCCGGCAAGCTACCGAGAGTATTCGATATGCCAGACACAGTAACAACAAAGTCTCCAATGGAGACGTTACTGGGCCCGCTCGAGCAAATCGATGTTCAACGGAGGGCCTTTACTTTTACTTTTACTTTATTATGATTTATTGACATTAAAACGGGTTCTATCCATTAATTATCAAAAAAATTAGAATTTACGCATGAACTAATGTGTGGTCTGAGTTTTGCTTGAAAAGGCTGAGAAATAGAAAGCTGGAGTTACATTTGTATTGGAGGATTTGTTGTGGTTATCATAATAGTTTTGTTTCATCTGCCTAAAATGCTGTCTAGTAATATATTAGAGCTCACCATTATTGTGTTGCCCCTCTTCTCATTTCATTTTTCATTTCATCATCCTGTTAATCGTCGATTGCCTCGAGCAGGCCCCAGTAACGTCTCTTTCATCCTAGCCCTGAGATTATATTCACGGCTCTTTAGGAGAATGAGACCCATCATTGTTACTGGTATTTGGCATATTTGGTAGGCCACGGGGAGTTTGCCAGACTCTGCCCTGTGGGCAGGCTACATTCGATAGCCTGCAAGTTTGTCCAAAGTAGGAATGAGGTAATAAGAAATAATAAGGAAATATTTGCCCCCGCGCCTGGGTGTCCCTCGCCGGGACCCCTTGGAGGGGAGCGGGTCGAGCTTTCCTCCCCGCCCCGACCGGGGCTCCGGCAGCCGAAGACCTCCAGGACCAGCCACCACCATGCTGAGAGCACTCTCCGCACACATGAAGGTACTGGCAGAGGGACAAAGCCACGCGGGTTCCGGGGCCGAGACCTCCAAGCCTACTCGAATTGGAGTCGAGTCGAGCCCCTCTTCTAACCAAATCAAATTTTATCTTACTCTTTTCTGTCTTTTCCCCTACATTTCAAATATCTGAGATTTCTTATCTTTTTCTTCCCTACATTTCAAATACCTGAGTTATCAAAATTTCTGAGTCTACAATGTTACTTCAGGGATTACTCCAAATATCTCTAACCTCCTATTATTGTTTTCACTCTACGTTCTTTCCACTCATGGTTCCTGCTTCTTAGACCCCATATCAAACTTCAAATGGAGAGGAATTCATTTTGGTTAGGGCCATAGGGTGACAGTCAGGGCTAGACCTCTCTCTTACACATCACTGACTGCATTCTCCCCAGAATCTGCCTACATTCACCAATCTCTAAGATCCAAGATGCATTTTATATTTTTTTAATTTTTAATTTTTTGCTTTTTGGGTCACACCAGGCAATGCACAGGGGTTACTCCTGGCTCATGTACTCAGGACTTGCTCTTGGCGGTGCTCGGGGGACCATATGGGATGCTGGGAATTGAACCCGCGTCGGCTATGTGCAAGGCAAACACCCTACCCGCTGTGCTATTGCTCCAGACACTCAAAGATGCTTTTAAAAAGAATTCTATGAACACTTCTGAGCTAACTCCAATTTCTTGTGGATCCTATGTAAAGGTTATTAAAGGTAAAAGGTAAAGGCCCTCCCATTGATCATCGATTTGCTCGAGCGGGCCCAGTAACGTCTCCATTGGAGACTTTGTTGTTACAGTGTCTGGTATATTGAATACTCTCGGTAGCTTGCCGGGCTCTCCGAGAGGGGCAGAGGAATCGAACTCGGGTCAGCCATGTTGGCTGCGTGCAAAGCAGACGCCCTACCCGCTGTGCTATCGCTCCAGGTTATTATTATTATTATTATTATTATTGTTATTATTAAAAGGAAGTCTCGTAGCAATTAGATGCTCAACGCTACATTGTCTTATATTACTTTTTCTGTCAGAATAAGTGCATTTGTATGAGAAAAATGAATTAAATGAGTATTTGTTAGAGCTTGCAAGAAAATTGGAAAAAGTGTTCAGTTTACTTAAGGAAAGTGAGTAATGAGCATATATTTTCTTCTTACAGCTCGGTTACTGGAGGATTGAACTATATTCTGAGAGACTTATCTTCAGAAGACTTATATTCCAGGGCCAGAGTGATAGTACAGCGGATAGAGCATTTGCTTGCATACAGCCGACCCCCAGCATCCCATGTGGTCCCCCAGCACTGCCAGGAGTAATTCCTGAGTGCAGAGCCAAAAGTAACCCCTGAGCATTGCCAGGTTTGCCCAAAACAAACAAAAAGAAAAAGTCAAAAAGAAAAGAAAAAAAATCATTCTAAAAGATCTATCTTCAGAATACTTATATTTTAAAAGACTTATCTCCAGACATCCTTCTTCCAAGAATGGCTTTTTCCGCTTCCCTGGCCGAACTCCAATCAGAAGCCAGCTGCCCTCTCTGTCTAGATAACCTGAGAGACCCAGTGACTCTAGCCTGTGGCCACAACTTCTGTGTCTCCTGCATTCAACAGCGCTGGGTTGACCTACAGGACATCTTCCCCTGTCCTGTCTGCCTCCACCACTGCCCTGACAGGAACTTGAAGAGAAACAACCAATTGTGTCACATCACAGACATCGTTAATCAGCTCCCCATCAGAGGGAATAAAAGGAAATGGCAGGAACAGAAACTATGTGAGAAGCACCAGGAGGTCTTGGACATGTTCTGTGAGGAGGATTCTGAGCTCTTGTGTCCCCAGTGCAGGACCGCCCATGACCACCAGGATCACTACCTCATCCCTGCTGAGAGAGCTGCAGTGAGTCAAAGAAAGAAGCTCAGAAGCTACATGGAGCTCCTGAAGAGGAAGATTGATACCACTGAAACAGATTGTAAGAAACAAATTTCAAAATTTCTTGAAGAGAGTCAGAAGGTGGAACACCAGAAGACAGAATTAGATTCTGAATTTAAAGAATTCATATTTTTCTTGAGAAGGGAACATTTTGCAAGTGATGCCAGATTAATTAGGGAAGAGAACAAAGAGAAGGATAAACTCGCCGAAAACAAAAGCTATATTTCAAGTCACATGGACACACATAAAAATCTTCTAAGTGACGCAAGAAAAAAGTATTTGCTGCCCAACCTAGAGTTGCTATCCAGCATCAAAAGTATTCAAAGTCGGCACAAAGACTTAACCCTCCCTGCAGTCTTTTTGTATAAACTCAAGACAGAGAGTTTAGCCCTCCCTCCACATTATTTTGGTCTGCACACAATGATCAGCAAGTTCCAGGTAGATTTGACACTTGATCCTGAAACTGCACATCCAAGTCTGATTATCTCCAAAGACAGGAAAAGTATATCTACAACAAGTCTACCGCAATTTGTTGACAACTCCCAGACATTTACTCCTTACCCAGCTGTGCTCAGCTGTGAGGGCTTTGATGGGGGCAGGCATTTTTGGCAAGTAGAAGTCACAGGGGTTGGTGAATGGTCCATAGGTGTTTGTAAAAAATCATTCTGCGGAAATTCTGGGATACTACCAACCCCTGAAAATGGCTATTGGGCATTTTTACAGACTGCAAAGAACACAGAACAGGACATGGACATTAAACAAGCAGACCCAGGTATGCAATTTGGTGTATTTCTAGACTATGAACTGGGAGAACTTTCCATTTATCGTTTGAATAACAGATTATATTTGTGTAAAATCACTGATAAATTCACAGGGAAACTGATGCCATATTTTGCTATTGGACCCTCTTCAAAATCAATTTCAATATGTTTGACCACAAAGGAATGGTGAACTACTATGAAAATTATTTGTGTTTGAGTGTGTTTGAGTGATTATTTTTAGAAAGACTGTTTATAAGGTTTCTAAATAAAGTTTAGAAGATTTATAAGTTCCTGGTTCATATTTGTTGTCTGCCTACTGAAATTCTATAGGGCTCACATTTTTTTCTTCCCCTTGAGCCAAACCTTCCTGGACTACTTAGCAAGATTTTTGGAGAGGAGAAAAGCTTCACGTCACTCTTCTCCCATTTTCCATCGATTTGCTCCAGCGGGCCCAGTAATGTCTCAATTTTGACACTTGTTACTGTGTTTGCCATACTGGATACATCACGGGTAGCTTGCCAGGCTTTGCCTTGAGCACAAGATACTCTTGGTAGCTTCCCAGGCTCTCCGACAGGGGTGGAGGAATTGAACTTGGGTCAGCCAGGTCGGCCTCATGCAAGGCAAACACCCTACCTGCTTAGGGATAGAAAATCAAGAGTTGTGCTACCCCCTTCTCAAAGGCTGGAGCGATAGCACAGTGGTAGGGCATTTTCCTTGTGTGCAGCTGGCCTGGCTGAGCCAAGTTTGATTCCTCTGCCCCTCCCCGAGAACCTGTCAGGCTACCAATAATATCTCACTGGCACTGCAAAGCCTGGCAAGCTACCCGTGACGTATTCAATATGACAAACAAAATAACAGCAAAGTCTCAAGATTGAGACGTTACTGAGCCTGCTCGAGAAAATCGATGAACAATGGTAGGACAGTGACAGTGACCCTCCTCTCATATAAACCAGTAACCACCAACATCTTAGCTACTTGCTTTTCGATGAACTCATTTATTTGGGGATACCTATTCTGATCATTCCTGCACTCACAAAGGAACAAGATAGGGAACTAGAGAAACCTGCGGACACAGATAGGAATGCCTTCCTACTCAAGGCCCTCTATCAGATTTCTCTCCAGGATCCTCCACGGCCCAGTGGCCCCCACCTCCACCCACCCCAACCTGTGCCAGGCTCCAGTTTGCTTTCTCTCTTTCCCAATGGTTGGGGACCCAGACAACCTGGATGTGCTCATTTCATCTCCTGCCCTAGTAGGCCTGACCTAAGATTCTGTAAGCTACCCATCCCAGACTTGCATGAACTGGTAAGCGCCCCTCACCCCCACAAGCCAGAGTCAGTCCCTATTCTGCTCTCCAGTTGTTCTAGACAAGCCCCCAAACCGGAGTCCCCTATCTGCAGCTCCTCTGGTTTGCAGGAGGGCAAGAAATGTGACAGGGAAGAGGCCAGTTTCATAGGAGCAAAAAGCAGGAGAAGCCCCCTCCCCCACTTACTTATGGGGTGTTTAAGGAGTAGCAGGTGTTGATAATCATTTAACAGCCCCAGAAGAAAGATCTGTCCCCTGAATCGTAAGTCCAGTCCTCAAGATGAAGGGCCAGCCGTGGGTCTTACTGCCATGAGGAGGAAAACATGAAATGGGGCAAAATAAAGAGAGGTTCTCTAGCATGGCATTAGTCCTTGTACTACACGTTCTCCCCTGGGTTCTTTCTGTGTGACCTGTTGTGTGTTTTTTTAAAAGTTTGTATTATTTTTCAAAAGACTGCTGCATCTGACCTTCAGTTTTCCTTTTGGTGGTTAACAGTTGTAAAGGAATCACTTTATAATTTTGCTTCAGTTAAGCAACTGTAACGTATTAACACTAATGCCTTCCTAATAAATTTGAACACAAAAATGGAGGCTATCACTTCCACCCCAAATCTTTGATATCCAAGCAACCACACCATACACAGACGAATAAAGATTTTTGTCCTTCAATGGAGGGAGGGAAATGTACCTGACACAGAAGCAGGCTGGGGGTGGGAGGAAAATCAGAGAGATTGGTGGAAGGTAGTGAGCACTGGTGAAGGCATTGTTGGAACAATATATGCCTGAAACTCAATCTCAAATGGCTGTCATTTTGTAAGTTTTGGTAATTCAATTTTAAAAGAAGAAAAGAAAAAATATTTTTTTACTTTCCTTCACTGCACCCCATTCCTCCAAAAAAGATAGGTGACTTCATCATCATTGATGCTTCAAAATAATTTGGGCATAGATTCCCCCTGACTGGCTTGACGAAAGCTGGTACCACGCAGAAAGGCTGAACTCTGGAGGACCAGCACTGGGACCTTGAAGGCATATGTGTGTCCAGGCAGTTGGCACGTTCAACTGTGCTGAATGTGCTTCTTTGGCCAACTTCTACCAATTCTGGTGTAGGCCCATCTGATTTCTATAACACAAGTACTCATGACAGTGATTCTTGCTTAAGAATAAAGGCCTCCTTTGAAGTCTCTTTAACTGTTTCTCTCATGGTCTTCTACATACCTGCTTGTACTCCACACCAATTTTGGAGGTCTCCAGGCATTGTGCTCTTATGTCGGACTTTATCGTCATCTTCCGGCCAACCATGACTAAAGATGAGTTCTCAGGATATTAAAATCCCAAGCGTTTGAGTTAGTGCCTATTAAAATCTTGAAGTAGAGACTTGAGAGATATGGGCGCATATGGGATGCTGGGAATCGAACTTGGGTCGGCCCCGTGCAAGGCAAATGCCCTACCCACTGTCCTATCCCTCCAGGTCTTATAAGAAAAGCTTTTTAACAGGTTATCAAACCACTGAAAGATATTTTCTCTTGCTTCTTTTGACCTCTCTTTCCCCAGGTATGTCCTGTAAAAAAGCAAGTAATAACAGAACCAGAACATGGTGGGGATTTCCTTTAACGCCCCACCAATCCACAGTGATTAGGAAATGATCAAGAAAATTTTGAGGTCAAGACAGAGACATTCACAGTTCTGTGGATGATATAGGAGAAAACTTTGACATGCCAACCATCATGCATCCCATAGCTTGAACAAAGCCAGAATGTTTTATTTATTTATTTGTTTGCCTGTTAGAGGAAAAATAATTCCAAGCCTTCCAGGGAGCCTAAAGATTCTGAGAATGTGCAACATTTGTTCTGATTTTAGCTGTACCTGGTGTTACTCAACGCTCTGTGCTCAGGGGTCACTCGTAGCAGTGCTTGGGGGACCATATGCAGTGGAATTGAATCTCAGTTGAGAAGTAGAAACTTAAAAATTCAGTTGCTCTAAGCTTCTGGGTTCTGCATTAAGTCCTTGTGTTTCTGGGGCTGTGGCCGTGCTCCAAACTTAACTCTGATTTTCAGGGAGAAAGATTGGGTGGTTTACTTCTCATTGATCACTTTGTATATAGAGAGATGTCGCGCGGCCGCGCGGTTTTGAGAAAAAGTCCTCGTTCCCGCATACTCGAGCTGTGTTTGTAGAGGCTTCTGGTCACCGGGGTTCCATCTGGGGGAGGCGGGATGCGGCGCCTACTCCATCTGGAACTTGCCGGTGATCTCGGCTCTTTTTGGAACCTGTTTTTTCTTTTTTTTTTCCTCCGGGGTCCTGCACCCTCCATGTGTTCCTTCTCTTATGCTGAACGCTTCAAAGATGGCGCTGGGGGGCGGGCTGTGGGCGTGACTTCCGGAATCAGAGGTTACCTGGGAGGTGTAGTCCGGCAGATTTGAGAAAAAGTCCTCGTTCCCGCATACTCGAGCTGTGTTTGTAGAGGCTTCTGGTCACCGGGGTTCCATCTGGGGGAGGCGGGATGCGGCGCCTACTCCATCTGGAACTTGCCGGTGATCTCGGCTCTTTTTGGAACCTGTTTTTTCTTTTTTTTTTCCTCCGGGGTCCCGCACCCTCCATGTGTTCCTTCTCTTATGCTGAACGCTTCAAAGATGGCGCTGGGGGGCGGGCTGTGGGCGTGACTTCCGGAATCAGAGGTTACCTGGGAGGTGTAGTCCGGCAGATTTGAGAAAAAGTCCCCATTCGCCCTCTCCTCTCTGGAAAGAATGATGGCGGCCACATGGGAGCCTTGTGGACAGCAGGTATGAGCCGGGGGTGTGGAGGCGACTAAAACCTAATGAAGGGGGGCGTTCCGGTCCGTCCTTCACGCCCTACCGAGGTCACCAGTTGCCCCCCGCGAGCGGCTCTCCAGCACGGCCACGGCCCCAGAAGCACAAGGACTTAATGCAGAACCCGGCAGCTTGGAGCAGAAGAGTGAACGGACTATGCGTTAATCCAGGCCATCAGGTCTGTCCGGAGGGGAAAGGGTGTTGCCCCAGTCGCCTCTCCTCTCTGGAAAGAAAGATGGCGGCCGCATGGGAGCCTTGTGGACAGCAGGTATGAGCCGGATATGTGGGGGCGACTAAAACCTCATGGGAAGGGGGGCGTTCCGGTCCGTCCTTCACGCCCTACCGAGGTCACCAGTTGCCCCCCACGAGCGGCTCTCCAGCACGGCCACAGCCCCAGAAGCACAAGGGCTTAATGCAGAACCCAGCAGCTTGGAGCAGAAAAGTGAAAGGACTATGCGTTAATCCAGACAATCATTTCTGCCCAGAGGGGAAAGGGTGTTGCAACCTTCCGCCCTCCTCCCTCTGGAAAGAAAGATGGCGGCCACATGGGAGCCTTGTGGACAGCAGGTATGAGCCGGGGGAGTGGGGGCGACTAAAACCTCATGGGAAGGGGAGCGTTCAGGTCCGTCCTTCACGCCCTACCGAGGTCACCAGTCGCCCCCCGCGAGCGGCTCTCCAGCACGGCCATGGCCCCAGAAGCACAAGGACTTAATGCAGAACCCGGCAGCTTGGAGCAGAAAAGTGAAAGGACTATGCGTTAATCCAGGCCATCAAGTCTGCCGGAGGGGAAAGGGTGTTGCTCCCTTCCGCCCTCCTCCCTCTGGAAAGAAAGATGGCGGCCACATGGGAGCCTTGTGGACAGCAGTTATGAGCCGGGGGAGTGGGGGCGACTAAAACCTCATGGGTCGGGGGGCGTTCCGGTCCGTCCTTCACGCCCTACCGAGGTCACCAGTCGCCCCCCGCAAGCGGCTCTCCAGCACGGCCATGGCCCCAGAAGCACAAGGACTTAATGCAGAACCCAGCAGCTTGGAGCAGAAAAGTGAACGGACTATGCGTTGATCCAGGCCATCAAGTCTGCTGGAGGGGAAAGGGTGTTGCCCCATTCGCCCTCTCCTCTCTGGAAAGAAAGATGGCGGCCACATGGGAGCCTTGTGGACAGCAGGTATGAGCCGGGAGTGTGGGGGCGACTAAAACCTCATGGGAAGGGGGGCTTTTCGCTCCGCCCTTCACGCCCTACTGAGGCCACCGGTTGCCCCCCGCGAGCGACTCTCCAGCACGGCCACGACTCCAGAACACAGAAACCAATTTCTTAACTATCTGACTTTCAGTAGAAATACTTCCAGGGTCAATAGGTAAAATAGCAAAAATCCAAAACCAACATTTAATTCTTGAACCCAGCTGTAGAAAGCAAATCACTTCACAATGCTTTTTCAGCATGTCTGATTTGGGGGGGGGGTAAACTCTAAATAATAGTGGTGAATCTTATTGAAACAATGAATCTAATCAAAGCAGATAGAGTGTTAACTAGAATTCATCTGCCTCACAGGGACGGGGAGGGGTGGGGGGTGGGGTTTTATTGGGGTTCTTCAGGGTAAAAAATAAGTATTGGTAAAGGGAAATGTGTTTGATATTTGCATGACTGAGACATAAACCTGAAAGCTTTGTAACCTTTCCCACAGTGATTCAATAAATAAAAAATAATAATAATAAAAAAAAATTCAGTTGCACTTTCAGAAAGGAAGATTGAACTTGAAACACAGCATGGTACTACTATTTCTTTCTCAACCAGTATGGGATTAAGAAACATGAGAAGGTGGAGCTTATGAGAACTTTTCTTTATGACATCTTATTATCTCATTCCTACTTTGGACAAACTTGCAGGCTATCGAATGTAGCCTGCCCACAGGGCAGAGTCTGGCAAACTCCCCGTGGCGTACCAAATATGCCAAATACCAGTAACAATGATGGGTCTCATTCTCCTAAAGAGCCGTGAAAATAATCTCAGGGCTAGGATGAAAGAGACGTTACTGGGGCCTGCTCAAGGCAATCGACGATTAACAGGATGATGAAATGTAAAAAATGAAATGAGAAGGTGAAGCTGCAGTGATAGCATGGCGGGAAGGGCGTTTGCCTTGCACGCGGCTGACCCGGGTTCAATTTCCAGCATCCCATATGGTCCCCTGAGCACAGCCAGGGGTAATTCCTGAGGGCAGAGAGAGGAGTAACCCCTGTGCATCACCAGGTGTGACCCAAAAAGCAAAAAAAAAAAAAATCATGGCCGACCCGAGTTCGATTCCTCCGCCCCTCTCGGAGAGCCCTGCAAGCTACCGAGAGTATTCGACATGCCAGACACAGTAACAACAAAGTCTCTAATGGAGACGTTACTGGGCCCGCTCGAGCAAATGAGAAGGATAAAGGTAGGAAATTCACTGTGGAGATTGGATTTTCAGGATTAGTGGCCTACACCTTCCACCTGGCTAAGTACTACTAAATCCCTTCTTTCAGAGATTCCTATCAGGATTAATGCAGCTCCCTTCCTTCTGACTGGTCTTTTCTCTAAAGCCCCACCCATCCAACAGAATATAAAAACGCAGGTCAATCACAGGACAGCGCCAGGCCGACTTCCACAGTTCTTCAGGGAGAGTCAGCTCAACACTACCAAGGACTCAGCCAGACCCGGGTCACTGATCCAGGAAATAACCAATAAGGACTGTGGGTTTATGGGAGGCAGAGGGAGAGCATAATTTCCATTCCTAGTATCTTTTCTATGAGAACACTATTTTTATTGGAGGAAATACTTCATAGACGATCTGATATCTGTTTGCTTATATGAAATACTATACCTTAGCACCTATCTTCCTGGATTACGTTGAGTCATTTCCCCATCTCCAGGACTTTGGTCACAGCTGGGGATTGTCACTAAATATTCAGGGTTCTATTCCATGAAGCCTTACAGAGTTGGCATCTTTGAGTGATTATGGAGAAGGAGAATCTGATTGCCTTGAGGACGGTGAGCAGGGCCCTGGAAAGCTCATTCTCCTAATTCCTTGGGAGGGTCTTCTCTTCCTCAGAACACATCAGCTCTTTTAAAGCTGTAGATATTGCTAGCCAAGAGAGTTGGTGAACTCGACTTCTCTTCATATCCACGTTTATTCATGACGGGCCACTCCTTGTGACTTGAGTCACTGGACAACAGTGGATCAGGCAGTATGATAAGTCATCAGAGAGGGACCCTCACTGAGAAAGACATTGAGTATACGATAGAGGTCTGAAGGTGTAACTTATTTTGACAGGAAACCACCTGAGGAGTCCCACATTCAGACAGCCCACACTACCCCAGTCCTGCCCTTCCCACACCTGAGGATGGTGGAGGTATCAGCAATCCTGGCCAAATGCAGTCAAAATGCTTCTGTCCAGTCTGCCTGGACTACCTCAATGACCCCGTCACCACCGAATGCGGCCACAACTTCTGCGACTCCTGCATCCGCATGTCATGGAAGGACCTGCAGGACACATTCCCTTCTCCTGTGTGCCAGCTGGCCCGCCAGGAGATGCGTATCAGTGCCAACGCCCAGCTGGGCAGGCTGGTGGACCTGGCCAAGCGCCTGCACAGCTCCGGGAGCAGCAAGATGGCACGGGGAGAGGAGCACAGGCATGAAGACCACAGGCAGGGGATGAGCCTCTTCTGCGAGGACGACCAGGCGCTGCTGTGTCCCCTGTGTGCCCGGTGTCTTGATCTTCAGTGTTCTGTGGAGGAGGCCACATCCTATCACAGACAAAGGCTCAAGTACATTAAGTCACTGGAGAAGCGGTTGGCAAAGGTGCAGAAGCTAGAAGTCACCCATGATAGAAAGATCCTCCAACTGACCGAGGAGGCCAGAATGCTTAAGAGTCAGCTGGCCTCGGAGTTTGAGCAGCTCACCCAGTTTGTGGAGAGTGAGCAAGAGGCAGCTCTCCGAAGGCTGTCAGAAGAGGAGAAACGCCTGCAGCAGCAGCTCAGGGCCAACCTGGAGGTCTACTCTGACCACATCTGGGCGCAGAAAGACCTCAGACGGGAGGTGGCCGAGCGGAGCGTGATGTCCGAGGAGATGGTGCTGAGGGGCGTGAGGGGCCTGCAGCAGCGCTGGGCGGGCCTGCAGCCCCCGGCAGTGCAGCCCCTGTGCTTCAGGCCGGTGGCCTACAGCCTCCCTCCTCTGTGCTCAGCGCTCAAAAGCATCATCCGGAGATTCCTAGAGAGCATCAGCCTGGACCCCAACACGGCACACCCCAGCCTGCGCGTGTCTAAAGATAAAAAGTCTGTGACCTGGGTGAGGAAAAATCCCAACTTTGTTGGGGATCCGGGGCCACCTGAAGATGCCGCCGAGCTAGTGGTCCTGGGCCGGGAGGGCTTCGCCTCTGGCCGCCACTACTGGGAGATGCAGGTGGGCGCCAAGCCCGAGTGGGCCGTGGGCGTGTGCAGCGTCGCCCCTTCTGCCCAGGCCTCGCGTCCCCTGGTGGCTCCCAAGAGATGCTGGACGCTGCAGCTGCAGGACGCGTCTACCTGGCCGTGGGCGCATGGGCTGTGCCTCTGGCTCTCAGGGACCAGTCCGCAGCCATCGGCATTTACCTGGACTGGGATCTGGGCCAGCTTTCCTTCTACAACGCCGCCTCCGACAGGTCTCACCTGCACTTGTTCACCGAGCCCTTTGCTCAAGAGCTCAAGCCTTATTTCCTTGTGGGGCGTGACTGCGCCCCTCTCTCGGTGGGCGTGGGGAGGGCTTAGGAGCTTGATCCCTGTTTCTGTTTTCCTCCTGTAATTACTTTATAGAGTAGGTTGTGGATTTTGCAATGATCACTGTGTCTTATTTAATTCAGTTGTCATCGAATCTGGCATGATTTTTTTTGAAAAGTATTCATTTCACTTTCAGGGAAGAATAGCATTGTTTTTTTCTCTGTATATTGCCTCTTGTTCCTTTTTTTTTTTTTTTTTTTTGGTGGGATGGTGGTATGGGTGGGCGGTAGATCCCAGCCCTGAGTGTTCAGATGTACTACCTGGAGATGGTCTTAAGACTTCTTTTGTTATGTCCCATGCAGGATTATATAAATTTATTTTTCTGTAGCTCAACCATGCGTGCTCACCTCTCACCCTCACAAAAACCGTGACTTTTCAGGAAATTCCTCACTGTGGAAATAAGTTGTCCTGGTTACACTGGGCTTGAAGCACATGCCCTTCCCTACTGCCTGGGATGGCAGACAGGCTTCTCCTTTGTATACCACATTTCCAATAAAGGCGTTTTTTATTCAGTTGCTTGTGTTTTCTGTTGTTTCTTTCTTAGACTTGATCACTTGACTTCCGATTAATGGTCGATTTGCTCCAGCGGGTGCCAGTAACGTCTCCATTTCTCCCTGTCGCGTGCTAGCGTAGCCCAATGGTGTCTGTTCATTCTAGGAACACAAAGAGCCTCAAACCAATCATTTAGGGTCTTAACGAAGAAGTCCCGTGGAATCCAGTCAGTGAACCGGCTCTAGTCCAGCGGTCATATCCAAATCTCATTACGTGCGTGTCCAGGCCTTCTGATTTTTGACGCCTTGGCAAATGAGACAGTGTCCCTGATTCTTGATCATCAAAGGAGGTCGGAACTCCAGATTCTTTCTCTCATTTGAGTGAAACGTGATATTCCAAGCATAACTCTTTCAATGCCTCCTTTCTTATACTAGTCTATAAAATTTCCTGTCTGAGTTCCAATAGTTTTCATATATGTATTTGAAATCCTTTAAAGTCTCCTTTTTTTGGATGACCTCTTTCAAAGTGTTTCAGGTGGGAACAAGAAGAGTGATTAGTGGCCCATATTTTCCCATGAATTAGGATAGAGCCATTGAGCCCTTTAGAGAAACTATGCATTTGCAGGGGGCGGGGGCAGAGGCAATGATAGGTGGGGATGATCTCTCCACACTGAGGAAAGGGCAGTTTGGTTTCCTGTCTCCTTCCAAAGCAAATGTCAGGGAAGTTCACTTTTTATTTCATTTATTTATTTATTTTTCCTATTGAGGGTCACACGCAGCGATGCTCAGGGGTTGCTCCTGGCTATACACTCAGGAATTACTCCTGGCATTGCTCAGGGGACCATATTGGATGCTGGGATTAGAACCCTGGTCGGCCGCGTGCAAGGCAAACTCCCTACCTACTAGGCTATCACTCCAGCCCCAAGATTCACTTTTTAAGGGAAATGTGATTCCTAGGTTCCATTTCACACAAGACTAAAGAAAGTTTATCCAGCTCAAGGATCTTTGTAAACTTGAGTTTCCTGGACACAAAGAGGAATGTCTGTTGGCATTGCCATGAGTATGGCCTTTGAAGCAGACCTCAGCTGCATTTCCCCAGGGGGCAGGGGCTGACTCTGTGATTAACTTCTGATCAAGCAGTTTTACTTCCCCTGTCAGTAAGAGAGGTATTTCCAGCTTTAGTTTTTGCCTCTTGTTTTCTGGGTCCCAAACACATTTTGTGCTTTTCAGCATTCACACAGCCACCAGCTCTAGTTGTGGGAACCGAGCTCAGCCTGTGGTACTAGGTGTCCATCATCAGAGCTTGCCCCGAGGTGCTGTGCCTTTATGGTCTAGTCAGTGGGAACCCTGACTCTAGACTGGATTGAGACGTGTCTCTTCAGGAGGGTCTCCTTCTTCAAAAATTATATTTCCTGTTGTGATTGAGTGATGAACACAGATGTTAAAGGAACTTCCAGAACGGTTCGTGTTATCCTTTGCAAGATGTAGGGAACACATGTTAAAAGAATAGTATTCTCCGGAGTCTCAGAGTCATAAGTAAATCTCCAAGGAGATGTAAGCCAACCCACTAAAATTCATGGATACACCAAATTCCCAGCTAAAATCCCTGGGGGTGTCTTTGTGGGGAGATGCTAAGTCCTCACCCTCCCAAAGTCTTTGTAGCTGTATCCTAAAGGTGCCAAAGGTCCAACTCCACTGCTTCATGACAAATCTCTGCAGAGACACCAAACAGACACAAATTCAAGTACACTGGTTTTCAGGCTGAAAACTCTGGGTCTTTTCAGAGTGGCGGTGGGCAACCTCCCATTCTCCCCCTTCCTGACCCTGAACTTTAGGAAGCCCTGGAAGTCATTAATTCCCACATGCCAGAGTCTCTGCCATGTAAACTCATTCATTAGCTCAGGTCTACAATTTCTGGACTTCCTTGGGTGGGGGGGCAGGGGTGTAGGAGGGCGTGTGTTGTCTGGTAACACCTCCAAATCGTACAATACTGACATTCCAGTAGAAGCACACCAAATTATATGGGAAAGTGACATAGAAGCCAACTAAACTCAATGAACAAAAACAAATACAAGGCTCAACTAGCAACAAAAGGACTTAATGACCCCATGGCAAGATATAAGACCCTTCACAAATTTTCTTTTAGTGATTATTTTTTATAATTCCTTTAGTCATTTAGACTAATGGATATTCCATTTGTCTATTACTCATTGAAACAGGCAATAAAAATAAATTATTTAGGGCCTACAATAATGAGGCAATTTAGGGAGTGGTTAGGAAAATGGGGGAAATGGGGACAACGGTGGAGGGAAGGTCACACTGGTGGTGGGTTTGGTGTAGGAACATTGAATGCCCATAACAAATATATTATGAACATCTTGGTAGCACTGTAGCACCGTCCTACCGTTATTCATCAATTTGCTCGAGTGGGCACCAGTCATGCCTTCACTGTGAGACTTGTTACTGTTTTTGGCATATCGAATATGTCACGGGGAGCTTGCCAGGCTTTGCCGTGCGGGCAGATAGTCTCGGTAGCTTGCTGGGCTCTCTGATAGGGAAGGAGCATTTGATCCCGGGTCACTGGCATGCAAGACAAACCCCCTACTCACTGTGCTATCGCCCCAGCCCAACACCTTGGTAAACCATAGGACTTAAGTGAAGTTTCTTTAAAAAAAGAACTGCACTTCTTAAATCAAGGTATGGACAGAGCTGTCAGATGCCTCACAACACTTCAGACATTCTGTACAGTGAGTCAGCTCTCTCTCCTCTATACCATCCTGTTCTCAAAATGCCTAGAGAAACATCTCAAGTTTTCTACCCACTGGTGTTTGTGTGCCTATATTTTTGCCCAATTCTCGGGTAACTTGTTATTTCTTTCTGCTTGGACTAATGGGGGCTGGAGCGATAGCACAGTGGTAGGGCATTTGCCTTGCGCGCAGCCAGCCCGGTCGATCACCCTCACCATCACGATCATGCTGTTGCTCATGGATTGCCTCGAGCAGGCACCAGTAACGTCTCCTTCGGTCCTAGCCCTGAGATTTTAAAAAGTTCCATGTTCAAGGCTCTTTCAGGGATAGGAGAATGAGACCCATCATTGTTACTGGTATTTGGCATATTGGGTACAGCTGGGGTATTTGCCATACTCTGCCGTGTGGGCAGGTTACATTCGGTAGCTTGCCAGGTTGTCCAAAGCAAAAATGAAATAATAAGATGTCCCACATTCGTGGCCATGTGCTTCAGGGAGCTGGCTTTTATAGTCTCTGGGTCTTCGCCATTGATGGGATTACACAGCACCAGGGGGCAGTTGGTGGGTGTGACAGCTGCCTACTGGAAGATGGAGGATCTGGGTGGAGGATACTCAGCCCCGATCCGAGCAGGCTTGGAGATCTCAGCCCCGGGACCCTCATACCTGTGTTCCTCGACCGGTTCCTTCATGTGTGTGGAGAGTGATCTCAGCATGGTTGTGGCTGGTTCTGGAGGTCTTCGGCTGCCAGATCTCTGCTCGGGGCGGGGAGGGGAACTCAAACTGTCCCCCTCCAAGGGGTGCGGGCAAGGACAGCCAGGCAAGGGGGCAGAAGACTCTGCATTGCTCTCTTCACAGCCAGCCCAGCTGAGCCAGGTTTGATTCCTCTGCCCCTCTAGGAGAGCCAGGCATGTTACCGAGAGTATCTCGCCTGCATAGCAAAGCCTGGCAAGCTACCCATGATGTCTTCAGTATGCTAAACACAGTAACAAGAAATCTCAAAATGGAGATGTTATTTTGCCTGCTGGAGCAAATCGATGATCAACGAGAGGGCAGTGTTTTGGACTAATATGTTTACATATTCTTGTTCCCAGTCAGGTGAAATCTCCAGAGAAACTTAAACAAATGGAACACCAAGTCCATCATTGACAAAGTACAGATGTGTGGAAACATTTCTGAGACTAATTAACATTTATCATATAAACCTCACACAAATAATATGACAAACATCAGGATCCAGAGATTATCACAACAAGCTCCCGGGAGCGCGTGGCCGCATTCGCAGCTGCGCGAATATTTATTTACTTTTCTCTAAGTTTTCAGGATACCTTAAATATCCAACCCGCACGGCAGAGCCTGGCAAGCTATCCGTGGTCTATGCCAAATAGACCAAATTGATATGCCAAATCCAGTAATAAATGGATCTCATTTCCCTAACCCTGAATATGCAGAGTCGAGAAGGATATGGAAGGAGAGGCTGAAAAAAAAAACCAAGGCAGACATAGGCTGCCAAAATGCAGAAAAACAAAAATGATTGTCTGTACTTTTAATGCTCGTACGCTGGCATCTGCTGCATCCATTGAAGACCTTATGGTACAAGCACGAAAGATCAAGTACGACATCATTGGTCTGACCGAAACGAGAAGACATCAATCCCATCATGCTGTTTTCAACACTGGAGAAGAACTGTTCCTTGGAACATATGATAAAAGAGGCGTCGGTGATGTCGGTATCCTTGTCAACACAAACTTAGTCACGAGCATTGATTCATTCGAATGCCTAACAACCCGAATCGGACGATTACACTTGAATAAATGTGGCTCACTACCGGCAGTTTCTATCTTTGTTGTCTATGCACCAACATCCAGTTATGGTGAAAGAGAAACTGAGAAATTCTACATGGAGCTGGAGAAGTTCTATAAAGAAGATCACACCTTCTACAAGATCATTGTCAGTGATTTTAATGCCAAGATAAGACCAAGAAGATCAGTCGATGAACTCCACATCAGAACCCATGGCCTGGAATGGAACGAACAGGGTGACAGACTGTCTGAGTTCATCATGTCAACCAAAACCTTTCATGGTAACTCACAATTCCAAAAGGCTGAATCTAAACGTTGGACATGGAAGTCTCCCGATGGACGGTTCCACAATGAAATAGACCACATCATATTCAATCGGCGGTTTTGCCTAACCGATGTTGCTGTTGTCCCAAAATTCCAAATGGGATCAGACCACCGTCTTCTTCGTGCAAAATTCCACCTCACAGAATGAGGAGAAAAGAATGCAAGATTTAAGAAGAGGACTCCCAGAACAACCACCAACTGGGAGCTCTTTGGCTCTATTGCGGCAACATGGGAAGATGCCGTCATTGACAACATTGATGAGGAATACGATCGAATGATTCAGCACCTCCATGATTGTGCAAGGAATGCCAAGAGAGAGATAACCACAAAAAACCGTCTTTCTTCGAACACTCTTCAACTTATTCACCAACGTGGCTTGGCACATGCCTCAGGCAACCACAAGCGAACATCCGAACTGGCAAAACAGTGCAGAGAAGCCATCAAGAATGACCTCAAAAACAGGAGAGCAGCAGTACTGGTAGATGCAGCAGAAGCTGGGAAAAACATTCGTAATGCCCGCCTGTCCTTCACCAACTACAAAACCAAGATGACTGCCCTCCGACATCATGATGGATCTATCACATCTTCCAGAAGGGCAATGGAGAAGATTATTCATGACTTCTACTCAGATCTCTTTAATAGCCACATCCACTTGCCTACATACCACATACCACATGATGGATATGTCGTTCCCAATGTTCTCCCTTCCAAAATCCAACATGCCATCTCGTCGGTAAAGAAACAAAGAGCACCTGGCCCAGACAAGATCAGACCTGAACACCTGAAGAACTTACCATCAGTACTTATCAATACATTGGCTCAACTCTTCACACGCGACCTGTCTGAATGCAAGGTTCCATCCCAATGGAAAACCAGCAGGACTGTATTACTATACAAGAAAGGAGACATCCACGACATTGGCAACTATCGCCCAATCTGCCTATTGTCTGTCATCTACAAACTATTCACTCGAGTCATCCTGAATAGGATTAGCAGAACACTAGATGAAGGACAACCATGTGAACAAGCTGGATTCCGAAAAGGATTCAGTACCATCGACCATATCCACACAATAACCAAGCTCATTGAGGTATCTCGGGAATTCAAGATGCCGCTCTGTCTAACGTTCATTGATTTAAAGAAGGCCTTTGATTCTGTTGAGATGGAAGCGGTCATGGAAGCCCTAGCCAATCAGGGCATACAAACTCAATACATCAGGATCCTTCGTGAGCTCTATTGCGGATTCACTACCAAGATCTCACCATTCTACAAAGAAGTAATCATCCATATCAAGAGAGGGGTTCGGCAGGGTGATACCATTTCACCAAAGCTCTTCAGTGCCACCCTCGAGAACATCATGCGACGACTGGAATGGGAAAACATGGGAGTGAAGTAGATGGTCGGCAACTACACCACCTCCGCTTTGCTGATGACATCGTTCTAATAACACCAAACATCAGCCAAGCGGCACAAATGCTGAACGACTTTGACCGTGAATGTGGAAAGGTCGGACTACAGCTGAATCTTACGAAGACAATGTTTATGAGAAACAGCCTTGTTCCTGACGCTCCATTCGCTCTCAACGGAACCACCATCTCTGAATGCAACAGTTATATATACCTAGGTCGAGAAATCAACATGATGAATGACCTGACACCTGATTTGCGCAGGAGGAAGAGAGCGGCTTGGAATGCCTTCAAGAGCATTGAAGAAATAACTAAAAGGACAAAGAACCTCCAGCTACGAGCACATCTCTTTGATTCCACTATTCTTCCTGCATTAACATATGCCTCAGAGACCTGGACCCTACGAAAACAGGATGAGAACGCTATTCGGGTCTCTCAAAGAGGAATCGAAAGAACTATGCTTGGAATATCACGATTCACTCAAATGAGAGATAGAATCCGGAGTTCTGATCTTCGTCAACGCTCAAGAATCAGGGACGCTGTCTCATTTGCCAAGACATCAAAAATCAGATGGGCTGGACACGTAATGAGGTTTACAGACAACCGCTGGACTAGAGCCATTACTGATTGCATAACACGGGACATCAAAAGATCACGTGGACGCCCACCTATAAGATGGTCAGACTTCTTCGTCAAGACCCTAAATGATCGGTTTGAGTCTCTGCATGTTCGTAGAACGAACAGATACCATTGGGCTACGCTAGCACGCAACTGGGATGAATGGAGACATTACTGGCACCCGCTCGAATAAATCGATGAATAACGGGGATTAAGTGATTAAGTGATTAAGTGATCAGTTATGAACTCCAATTCATGGTTTGTTATCTCAGAACCATCCTAAAACTTCTTTTGTTTTGTTTTGTTTTGTTTTGTTTTGTTTTGGGGCCACACCCAGCAATGCTCAGTGCATTCTTCTGGTTCTGAACTCAGGATTACTCTTAGCAATTCTCCATGGAGACCATATGGGATGCTGGCAATAGAACCTGGATTAGTTGTTTAGTTTAACTAACAGTACTGTAAATTTCAATAAAAGTGAAAAGATTAATTAACAGCACTGTATATCCCAACAAAAGAGAAGAAAAGATGATCTCACATATACACGTTGATGCAAGTAAATCTAGAAGACTACCAGATGACTAATCCCTTCATCTGAGCATATAAATGATCTCGTCTGCATTTATGCAAATAAGCCTATCCACTGACCAATCTGGTTGCATATGCAAGTTAGGGTGTGTGAGATGATGCATACTCTGGCCTCTCCCTCTGGGATCACTACCTCTGAAGAGCATCACAGATCCTTGCCCCCAATCTGCTTTTGAAAATCTGCCAAACCCCATACACCACAGAGGTCGAACAACAACTTTCCTAACATTTAGCCTGGTTTGACGAGTATTACTGGAAATAGCTCCATGCCCCCAGATTATTCCCTGAGACTCCATCCCCTCCCCAACTATTGCTCCCCCCCACTCTCCCACTAAACAATAAAGGATCCTCTTTCTCATCCAGTGTGCACGAGTGAGTTAAACCTGTGTTCACATCTTGCCAGATGAAAGAGAAGGTTACACTTAACATAACAAATCCATTACTAAGCTTAAAAAAATTCTTCAAAATATATCCAAATTTCTCTTCACAAAGTTCTGGTGAGGGAGCAATGGATCTGAACTAGCATACAAACGTTCAGGTTTTGGCTCTTCCCTGAGGGGGAATAGCCCCTGTTATGGCTAAGAGATAGTTGACTCTGCTAAGGGTAGTAACAGTGCTTGTTTCAGAGGATGGATAACTTGTTACAGAAGGAGTGGGGAGATTCCATTTAAGTAAGGAGGGGGACATGTGCCACTCTGTAAACGTCCTAACTTCACGTTCATGGCTAATCTCAGAAGAGATATTGAGGCAAGCCAATGAAACTATATGGTCTTCAGGCTAAAATCTCTGAGGAGAACTGGAGAATCCTGGACTATGCAAGTGGGTTTCATGGGATTGCAAGGGTCTTATTAGTAAGGAAGCAGGAATCAGTAAGGAAATAGGTGCTGGGAGCCTGAAGCTAAGAGAGATGTGAAGATGCGATGTTCTTGACTCTGACTACAGAAAAGGCTCACGGTCTAGGAATGGCAGCCCCAGAATGTGGAGGCAGGCGAGGGAAGAGTGTCTGTTCCGCCCCAGAACTGAGGCCAGCTAGCATGCTGGGGGGAAGCCAGGGAGAACCATTTTAAACTTCTGACCTCCAGAACGACAAAAGAATCATGAGTGCTAGGTTTTGGGTTCATTTGTTAATCCATCCCTGTGGAGAGAGGTCACTCCAGGCAACACTCAGGATACCATGCAATGCCAGGGATCAAACTCAGGTCTCATGTGGGCAAAACTTGTGCTCCAGTCCTCTGAGCATCTCTCCAGTCAAAACTATTTTCTGCAGAGATAGATCCCAGTTTGTCCTTTCATCCTGAAGTAGGGCAAATGTCCCTATTAGTAATGATGGCTGAGTTTGCCATTTTCCTACACTCGCGGAACTGGGCAGCTCACCTCTATTGAAGGATAGCTGGTAACATGGTCATTTGCCTAAGAACTTCATGCACTCGTGGTTCCAGCTCTTGATGCAGGCCATGTCTGAGGTCATCACTCGGCATCCTCTTGTGAAACCGGTCAGTGCCTGGGATACACTGTTCTGCTACCCTCATTCTGTGGCAGGGCACACAGAGGTGTGCCTCACGGAGGCCCCAACGGGCAGCTGATACGGTGGTGCATGTAACCATGGTCAACACTGATGAACAGTTGCTTGCCCAGTCACTTTGAATCTGGTGCCTCTGTGTTGTTTTGTTTCTGGGCCTCACTGGAAGTACTCAGGATTTATTCCTGGTTCTATGTTCGGGGATCACTCCAGATGGGTCTCAGGGGACCATAGGGGGTTCCAGGAATTAAATCAAGGTCAGCTGTGCTCACCACAAATGCCATTACCCGCTGCACTATCTCTAGAGTCTCTACTTCAAGATTTTAATAGGCACTAACTCAAATGTTTGGGATTTTAATATCCTGAGAACTCATCTTTAGTCATGGTTGACCAGAAGATGATGACACAATCAGACATAAGAGCACAATGCCTGGAGACCTCCAAATCTGGTGTGGAGTATAAACAGGTGTGTAGAAAACCATGAGAGAAACACTTAAAGAAAGACTTCAAAGGAGGCCTTTATTCTTGAACAAGAATCACTGTCATGAGTACTTGTGTTATATAAATCAGATGGGCCTACACCAGCATTGATAGAAGTTGGCCAAAGAAGCACAATCAGCACAGTTGAAAGTGCCAACTGCCTGGACACTCATATGACTTCAAGGTCCCAGAGCTGTTCCTCCACAGCTCAGACTTTCTGCATGGTGCCAGCTTTCGTCATACCAATCAGGGGGAATCTATCCCCAAATTATTTTGAAGCATCAATGATGATGAAGTCACCTATCTTTTTTGGAGGATTGGGGTGCAGTGAGGGAAAGTAAAAAATATTTTTTCTTTTCTTTTTTTAAATTGAATTACCAAAACTTACAAAACGACAGCCATTTGTGATTGAGTTTCAGCCATACATTGTTCCAACAATGCCTTCACCAGTGCTCACTACCTTCCACCAATCTCTCTGATTTTCCTCCCAACCCCAGCCTGCTTCTGTGGCAGGTACGTTTCCCTCCCCCAACTGAAGGACAAAAATCTTTATTCATCTGTGTATGGTGTGGTTGCTTGGATATCATAGATTTTGGGTGGAAGTGATAGCCTCCATTTTTGTGTTCAAATTTATTAAGAAGGCATTAGTGTTAACATGTTACAGTGGCCTAACTGAAGGAAAATAATAAAGTGAGCACTTTACCTCTGTTTACCACCAAAAGGAAAACCGAAGGTCAGATGCAGCAGTGTTTTGAAAAATATTGCAAAGTCTTTTGAAAAAACCACAACAGGTCACACAGAAAGAACCCAGGGAAGAGCATGTAATAGGACCAATGCCATGCTAGAGAACCTCTCTTTATTTTGCCCCATTTCATGTGCTCCTCCTCAAGGCAGTAAGACCTAGGACTGGCCCTTCATCTTGAGGACTGGACTTTCGATTCTGGGGGCAGATCGTTCTTCTGGGGCTGTTGAATGATTATCAATACCTGCTACTCCTTAAACATCCTATAAGTAAGTGGGGGAGGGGGTTTCTCCTGCTTTTGGCTCCTATGAAATTTGCCTCTTCTCTGTCACATTTCTTGCCCTCCTACAGACCAGAGGATCTGCAGATAGGGGACTTGGTTTGGGGGCTTGTTTAGAACAACTGGAGAGGAGGATAGGGACTGACGGTGGCATGTAGGGTGAGGGGCGCTTACCAGTTCATGCAAGACGCGGGATGAGTAGCTTACAGAATCTGAGGTCAAGCCTACTAGGGCAGGAGAGGAAATGAGCACATCCAGGTTGTCTGGGTCCCCAACCACTGGGAAAGGGAGAAAGCAAACTGGAGCCTGGCACAGGGTGGGGTGGGTGGAGATGGGGGCCACTGGGCCGTGGTGGAACTTGGAGAGAAATATTATACAGGGCCTTGAGTAGGAAGTCATTCCCCTTGCATCTGTGCCCGCAGGTTTCTCTAGTTCCCTATCTTGTTGCTTTGTGAGTGCAGGAATGATCAGAATAGGTATCCCCATATAACTGAGTTCATGGAAAAACAAGTAGCTAAGATGTTGATGGTCACTGGTTTGTATGAGAGGAGGGTCACTGTCACTGTCCTCCCGTTGTTCATCGATTTTTCTCGAGCGGGCCCAGTAACATCTCCATCGTGAGACTTTGTTGTTACTGTGTTTGGCATATAGAATATGTCACTGGTAGCTTGCCAGGCTTTGCGGTGCAGGCGAGATACTCTCGGTAGCTTGTCTGGCTCACGGAGAGGGGCAGAGGAATCGAACTCGAGTCAGCCAAGTTAGCTGCATGCAGGCAGCCTACCCTATCCGCTGTGCTATCACTCCAGCCTTTGAGAAGAGGGTAGCACAACTCAAGATTTTCTTTCCCTAAGCAGGTAGGGTGTTTGCCTTGCATGAGGCCAAACTGGCTAACCCGAGTTCAATTCCTCCACCCCTCTCGCAGAGCCTGGCAAGCTACCAAGAGTATCTTGCCCTCAAGGCAAAGCCTGGCAAGCTATCCGTGACGTACTCAGTATGCCAAACACAGTAACAAGTGTCACAATGGAGACATTACTGGGCCCACTGAAGCAAATCGATGAACAATGGGAGAACAGTGATCTGAAGCTTTTCTCCTCTCCAAAAATAATGCTTAGTAGTCCAGGAAGGTTTGGCTCAAGGGGAAGAAAAAACTGTGAGCCCTATAGAATTTCAGTAGGCAGACAACAAATATGAACCAGGAACTTATAAAACTTCTAAACTTTATTTATAAACCTTATAAACAGTGTTTCTCAAAAAAA
Source organism: Sorex fumeus (assembly GCF_029834395.1). Lineage (NCBI taxonomy): Eukaryota > Metazoa > Chordata > Mammalia > Eulipotyphla > Soricidae > Sorex > Sorex fumeus. The sequence continues at coordinate 118,629 of NW_026606069.1, read as the reverse complement.
AATCACTCAAACACACTCAAACACAAAGAATTCTCATAGTAGTTCATTCCTTTGTGGTCAAACATATTGAAAATGATTTTGAAGAGGGTCCAATAGCAAAATATGGCATCAGTTTCCATGTGAATTTATCAGTGATTTTACACAAATACCATCTGTTATTCAAATGATAAATGGAAAGCTCTCCCAGTTCATAGTCTAGAAATACACCAAATTGCATACCTGGGGCTGCTTGTTTAATGTCCATGTCCTGTTCAGTGTTCTTTGCAGACTGTAAAAATGCCCAATAGCCATTATTATGGGTTGGTAGTATCCCAGAATTTCTGCAGAATGATTTTTTACAAACACCTATGGACCATTCACCAACCCCTGTGACTTCTACTTGCCAAAAATGCCTGCCCCCATCAAAGCCCTCACAGCTGAGCACAGCTGGGTAAGGAGTAAATGTCTGGGAGTTGTCAAGGAATTGTGATAGACTTGTTGTAGACATATTTTTCCTGTCTTTGAAGATAATCAGACTTGGATGTGCAGTTTCAGGATGAAATGTCAAATCTACCTGGAACTTGCAGATCATTTTGTGCGGACCAAAGTAGTGTGGAGGGAGGGTTAAACTCTCTGTCTTGAGTTTATACAGAAAGACTGATGGGAGGGTTAAGGCTTTGTGCCGACTTTGAATACTTTTGATGTTGGATAGCAAACTCTAGGTTGGGCAGCAAATACTCTTCTCTTGCTTCACTTAGATTTTTATGTGTGTCCATGTGACTTGAAATATAGCTTTTTTTTTTTCGGTGAATTTATCCTTCTCTTTGTTCTCTTCCTTAATTAATCTGGCGTCACTTGCAAAATGTTCCCTTCTCAAGAAAAAAATGAATTCTTTAAATTCAGAATCTAATTCTGTCTTCTGACTCGCTTCAAGACTCTCTTCAAGAAATTTTGAAATTTGTTTCTTACAATCCGTTTCAGTGGTTTCAATCTTCCTCTTCAGAAGCTCCATGTAGCTTCTGAGCTTCTTTCTTTGACTAACTGCAGCTCTCTCAGCAGGGAGGAGGTAGTGATCCTGGTGGTAAGGGGCGGTCCTGCACTGGGGACACAAGAGCTCAGAGTCTTCCTCACAGAACATGTCCACGACCTCCTGGTGCTTCTCACATAGTTTCTGTTCCTGCCGTTTCCTTTTATTCCCTCTGATGGGGAGCTGATTAACGATGTCAGTGATGTGACACAATTGGTTGTTTCTCTTCAAGTTCCTGTCAGGGCAGTGGTGGAGGCAGACAGGACAGGGGAAGAGGTCCTGTAGATCAACCCAGCGCTGTTGAATGCAGGAGACACAGAAGTTGTGGCCACAGGCTAGAGTCACTGGGTCTCTCAGGTTATCTAGACAGAGAGGGCAGCTGGCTTCTGATTGGAGTTCGGCCAGGAATCAGAAAAAGCCATTCTTGGAAGAAGGATGTCTGGAGATAAGTCTTTTAAAATATAAGTATTCTGAAGATAGATCTTTTATAATGTTTTTTTTCTTTTCTTTTTGGCTTTTTCTTTTTGTTTGTTTTGGGTCACACCCGGCATTGCTCAGGGGTTACTTTTGGCTCTGCACTCAGGAATTACTCCTGGCAGTGCTGGGGGACCACATGAGATGCTGGGGGTCGGCTGTATGCAAGGCAAACGCTCTATCTGCTATACTATCACTCTGGCCCTAGAATATAAGTTTTCTGAAGATAAGTCTTTCAGAATATAGTTCAGTCCTCCAGTAACCGAGCTGTAAGAAGAAAATATGTGCTCATTACTCACTTCCCTTAAAGAATCTGAACACTCTTTCCAATTTTCTACCAAGCTCTGACAAATACTTGTTTAATTCATTTTCCTGATACAAATGCATTTATTCTGACAGAAAAAGTATTATAAGGCCATGTATCTTTGAGCATCTAATTGTTACAAGCCTTCGTTTTAATAATTATATTATGATTTATTGATATCAAAACAGGTTCTATCCATTAATTATCAAAAATTAGAATTTACACATGAACTAATGTGTGGTCTGAGTTTTGCTTGAAAAGGCTGAGAAAAAGAAAGCTAGAATTACATTTTTATTGGAAGATTTGTTATGGTTATCATAATAGTTTTGTTTCACCTGCCTAAAATGCTGTCTAGTAATATATTAGAGCTCACCATTATTGTGTTGCCCCTCTTCTAACCAAATCAAATTTTATCTTACTCTTTTCTGTCTTTTCTCCTACATCTCAAATATCTGAGATTTCTTTTCTTTTTTTCCCTACATTTCAAATACCTGAGGTATCAAAATTTCTGAGTCTACAATGTTACTTCAGGGATTACTCCAAACATCCCTAACCTCTTATCATTGTTTTCACTCTTTCCACTCATGATTCCTGCTTCTTAGACCCCATATCAAACTTCAAATGAAGAGGAATTCATTTTGGTTAGGACCATGAGGTGACAGTCAGGGCTGGACCTCTCTCTTACACATCACTGACTGCATTCTCCCCAGAATCTGCCTACATTCACCAATCTCTAAGATCTCTAAGATCAAAGATGCTTTTTATTTTTTTTAATTTTTAATTTTTTGCTTTTTGGGTCACACCAGGCAATGCACAGGGGTTACTCCTGGCTCATGTACTCAGGAATTAAAGATAGGGTGTACTGTCTATTCAGATTTTTTGTCTATGTGGAAATGTCTGCCACTAGTTAAATATCATACTTACATATTCTTCCAAAAAATTGGAAATCTTTTATCATTCTTCCTTTCATAAAAGTAATGTTTTTGGTGTTATTAAAATTAGTGAACATTGATTCTGTAACATCAAAATTGGTGAAAGTCAAATCTTCCAACCTCACAGATAATGTGTTATATTAAAACAATTATGAAGTTTTGCAATACTTTCAAAATACTTTACTGTTGCACAGAAGACCTGAAATATCTTTTACATTATAAAATTTTTTTGTTTTATTTACAACAAATAATGGTTCAATTATTTCTATATACGACTTATTACAAAAGAGAACGTTTCTCCTTCATTGTCCCTAAATATGAATATCTATGCAACCGTTTCATCATGTTTACATCAACAGTTTTCCACTTAGAGTGGGAAAATAAACACAAGGGATTATCCTTCCTTTAAACTCTCCCCACACCCACGGAGAGAGGGGCACAGTCGGGCCCCAGGAGGAAGTAGGGCTTGAGCTCTTGAGCAAAGGGCTCTGTGAAGGAGTGCAGGTGAGACCTGTGGCAGCGTTGTAGAAGGAAAGCTGGCCCAGCTCCCATACCAGGTAAACGCGGATGGCCGCGGGCTGGTCCCTGAGAGCCAGAGGCACGGCCCCCGCTCCCACGGCTAGGTAGTCGCCATCCTGCAGCTGCAGCATCCAGCATCTCTTGGGAGACGCCAGGGGACCCGTGGCCTGGGCCGAAGGCGCGACGCTGCACACCCCCACGGCCCACTTGGGCTTGGTGCCCACCTGCACCGCCCAGTAGTGGCGGCCAGAGGCAAAGCCCTCCCGGCCCAGGATCACCAACGGGGCAGTGTAGTCCCAGGGCCGGGGTCCCCATCCCCTTTGGGCCTCTCCCTCACGCAGGTCACTGACATGAGGTCCTGGAACACGCGCAGGCTGGGGTGTGCCATGTAGGGGTCCAGGCTGATGCGCTCTCGGAATCTCCGGATGATGCTGCTGAGCGCCGAGCACAGAGGAGGGAGGTTGTAGGCTACCAGCCTGAAGAGCAGGGGCTGCATGACCGGGGACTGCAGGCCCGCCCAGCGCTGCTGCAGGCCCCTCACGCCCCTCAGCACCATCTCCTCGGACATCACACCCCGCTCGGCCACCCCCCTTCTGAGTTCTTTCAGCATTGAGATATGGTCTGAATAAAGAGCGACATTGGCCCTGAACTGCTGCTGCAGGCGTTTGTCCTCTTCGGCCAACCTGCAGAGCGCCGCCTCTTGCTCACGCTCCACAAACTGGATGAGCTGCTCAAATTCTGAGGCCAACTGACTGTTATGCATTCTTACCTCCTCTCTCAGCTGCAGGAGCTTTTTCTCATGGATGACTAAGAGCTTCTCCACCGTTGCCCGCTGTGTCTTCAGGGACTCGATGAAGCCGCCAAGCCTCTGTCTGTACTGATGTGCAACCTCCTCCACGGGCCTGATGTTGGGTCCCTGGCGGACAGGGCCCTGAGGGTACAGGGGACACACCGGCTCCTGGTCATCTTCACAGAAGAGGCTCACCACCTGCCTGTGCTCCTCACACCTGCGCTCCTCTGCCTGCGCCATCTCGCTGCTCCCAGAGTTGTGCAGGAGCTTGACCAGGTCCACCAGCCTGCCCAGCTGGGCGTTGCTAGTGACGCGCATCTCCTGGCGGGCCGCTGTCACATGGGACAAGGGAATCTGTCCTGCAGGTACTTCCATGACGTGCGGATGCAGGAGGTGCAGAAGTTGTGGCTGCAGTCAATGGTGATGGGGTTATTGAGATAGTCCAGGCAGACGGGACAGATGAGCACTGGCTGCCTTTTGGCCAGGACTGCCGACACCTCCTCCATCATCGGGTGTGGGAAGGGCAGGTAAGGGTCAACGGGTAATCCTTATAGAAAGGGATCACAATAAAATAGAACAAAAAGAAATGGACATACTAAACTTAGACCTAAACTGACTGGTCATTCTCTCTCCAGGGATGGGAACCTAGTGTATCATTTTCTCCTTAGATTCTGCAGTGACATCATTTTTTCTCTAACATGTTAAAATTGTTCCCGACTGTCAGCTAATGTATGTGCTTTTTCAAAAATAGCACTGATTCGCCTCCACAGCTCAGTGATGATGCCACCATTTTTTTGTTTGTCTTTCTCACCACATCTGACAGTGCTCAAGACTTAGCTTCTGATTCTATGCTCAGGGATCATTCCTAGTGGACCCTGGGGACCATATGAGGTGTTCAGAATTGAAACCGGATCAGCCGCGTGCAAGGCAAGTGACCAACCCGCTTCAACCTTAGCCCTTCTCAGAGTCTGTCATACTTCCTGGACATTTTTTTTTCTTTAACATATAAAAGTTTCCTCCTGAGAGATCAAAGTTCAAATGCTTGTCTTGCATCCTGCTGACCCTGGTTCAATTGCCCAGAACCACTTACGGTTCTTCAAATTGCAGCTAGGGGTCACTCCTGAGTACAAAGGAATAACCTCTGAGCATAGCAGAATAAGGTCCAAAACCACTTCCCCTAATTATCTCCCGTTTGGTATCCAACAAATGATTGGATTATTAATAATTACTAAACATTAATAATTATTAATATTAATACACTAATGATTATTTTTCACTCGTCTGTAATGATACCACCACATATCTAATTAATTCTATATGCAGACATTCCTGGAATCATCTCAGAATTCCCATTCCAAAGCCCCAGCCATTTCACTCATGGCAAATTTTGGGTTTATTACTATGAAATGATGTTACTGCTTTCCCATAACCCTTGCCTGGGATAATCCTCCAAGCTAGAGAGTACATTATCATCATTTTGAGGGACAGGGAGGACGCCTGGTGATGTTCAGGGACTATTTCTGACTCAGCACTCAGGAATTGCTCCTGGAGGTGCTCAGAGAACCTTATGAGATGCCTTAGATTGAATCCAGGTTCCCAGCATGCAGAGCAAGCGCCTTACCCGCTGTACAATTTCTCTGGTCCCAAGCACATTATCGTTATTTTAACACAAGGCTGCCCTCTAGTGGTTGTTTTATTTGAGGGTCCAGGTCCCTCCCAGCCCTTCACCAGTATAAAATCATCTGTCTCTCTCTTTTTTTTTTTTTTTTTTTTTTTTTGCTTTTTGGGTTACACCCAACACATGCTCAGGGGTTACTCCTGGTTCTGCACGCAAGAATTACTCCTGGCGGTGCTTGGGGAACCATATGGGATGCTGGAAATCGAACCCGGGTCGGCCGCGTGCAAGGCAAACTCCCTACCCGCTGTGCTATTGCTCCAGCCCCAAATCATCTATCTCTTTATCCTGCATCAAACCCACCATAGACTGCTCAGTGTCAGTTCTACATTCACTTTCTCCAGTTTGACATCTATCAAACATCATGATATTTGAAAGCATTTTTAAATTTTTTTAATTGAATCACTATGAGATGCAGTTACAAAGTTGTTCATGATTGATTGGGTTTCAGTCATACAATGTTCCAACATCCCTCGCTTCACCATTGTACATTTCCCACCAGCAACGTCCCAGTTTCCCTCCTGCCCCTCCCTGCCCTGCCTCTATATTGCTTTATCTATAATTTCCAACGAACTCCCTCTGACATTCATCTCCTTCCTTAGGTCTTTCTCTTCTTTCTCTTCTTTCTTATCTTACACTTTCCATCACTATAATCTCTCTAAATTCAGACTTTCTCCCCTCTGTACACATCTGTGGGCTGGAGCGATAGCATGGTGGCTAGGGGCATTTGCCTTGCACGCAGCCAACATGACTGACCCAAGTTCGATTCCTCTGCCCCTCTCGGAGAGCCCGGCAAGCTACTGAGAGTATCTTGCCTGCACGGCAAAGCCTGACAAGCTACCCGTGACGTATTCAATATGCCAAACACAGTAACAAGTGTCACAATATTACTGGGCCCGCTCGAGCAAATCCATGAACAACGGGAGAACAGTGACAGTGACAGTGACACTCCGAGAGGGGTGGAGAAATCGAAGGTGGAGGAATCGAACTCAGGATGGCCCGGTCAGCCGCGTGCAAGGCAAACACCCCACCCACTGTGCTATGGATCCAGTCCTGTACACATCATCACAGTGAAAATTTTCTTTCATATCAATCACTTTCTGTACAATGAATTACAAACCAGGATATATATATATATATATATATGGCTGGAGTGATAGCACAGCAGTAGGGCGTTTGCCTTGCATGCAGCCAACATGGCCGACCTGAGTTCGATTTCTCCGCCCCTCTCGGAGAGCCCGGCAAGCTACCAAGAGTATCTTGCCCGCACGGCAGAGCCTGGCAAGCTACCCGTGATGTATTCGATATGCCAAACACAGTAACAACAAAATTCTCCAATGGAGACATTACTGGGCCCGCTCGAGCAAATCGATGAACAATGGGAGGACAGTGACAGTGACAGATATGTATATAATGAAGGAACACCTAATTTTAACCTGAAATAAATCTGCATGATATTGAAGTATGGCCAGATGTTTTCTCATGAGGTGGGAAAATCAGAGGCAGGATTTCTAGGTTGTAAATCAAACAGGTACAACAAGAATAGAGCAAGAGAGCAAGTTTGATCAGGTTGCTGGAGCAGTAATAGTATAGGGTCATAGAAGCAATTAGTAAATACCAATAGTAACTTTTTAAAAAATGCATTAACCACTGATTATACCAATCAATATAAATTTTAGAAGAAAAATATTTGTATCGAATCTATATATCCTGTATCTGGCCTATTTTTGTGAACTGTTTGCTGCCCACCAGGCCATGGAGAAGATGGGGAGATTGTGCAGAGGTCAGGGAGGGACCCTCTGTGCTGTGCTGTATGTCTGTCGTGCTGAAGGACACTATGGACCACCTGTGGTCTAGAGATCACTCAGGCTTTCTGTTCTCTTCGCTTCAAGAGCATCTTCCATACTGCTACAGGAACCGGCACATCTGTCCTCTCTTGCTTGATTTTCTGCCATTTCTCTATGCTCACTCTTACACCATCCTTTTCCATTCGGGAGAAGTTTCAGACGTTCCTACAATCTGGATTATCCAGGCATTTCCTACTGACTCTGAGCAGTTATTAGATCTAGATACAGGTTACTTCTGCTGCTCCCCCCAGATCTGGCTCCTCTCCCCCTCCAGTGTCTGGGTCCTGAGCATTCATATCTTTTTTATGACAAAGTGGAGCCAATTTCTCACTTCTAAGCATACTGGAACACATAGTCTCCCAAGAACTGCTCTGAGAACAGAAAAAGGAGAAGGGGGGAGGAGGACGAGGACGAGGACGAGGACGAGGACGAGGACGAGGACGAGGAGGAACAGGAGAAAAGAAGAAAACTGGATGGCTATTGTTAGATAACTTGATGTAACAGTAAGATCAAAGTAGGAATAAAATCAAATAAAACAACCAGTAGAGGGCAGCCTTGTGTTAAAATAACGATAATGAGCTTGGGACCAGAGAAATTGTACAGCGGGTAAGGTGCTTGCTCTGCATGTTGGGAACCTGGATTCGATCCAAGGCATCTCATAAGGTTCCAGGAGCAATTCCTGAGTGCTGAGTCAGAAATAGCCACTGAACATCACCAGGTGTCCTCCCTGCCCCTCAAACTGATGATAATGTACTTAAGCTGAGAAGAGAAACTCAATAAACTATTTCAAAGTTCCCGGTTCCCATATCCTACAATTTCACTTCATTATACTTTCACATTTTCAAAACTACTATACGGGCATGAGAAAAAGGACAGGCACATATTTTATATGCTCTTTCCATCATGTGGTTCCACAAACACCAACGATGGCCCCCCTTTCCCCCAACATCACCACTGGATGTGCATTAAAAGCCTGTGTCGGGGCTGGAGCCATAGCACAGCAGGTAGGGCATTTGCCTTGCACGCAGCCAACATGGCCAGCACAGGTTCGATTCCCAGCATCCCGTATGGTACCCCGAGCACCGCCAGGAGCAGTTCCTGAGTGCATGAGCCAGGAGTAACCCCTGAGCATCGCTGGGTGTGACCCAAAAAAGAAAAAAAAAGCCTGTGTCATATTGTACATAGCTGTGACTTTTTCCTTCACCCAAATTTTCCCTTCACATTTTTAAGTTATGTAAAAGAGTCTGCACACATATTTCCCTAGAAAGTGTGCAACTGTTCTCACAATCCTTTCTAAATAGATCTGAGGAGACTCTTTAATTTTCATTATTATTAGGAGGGAAATTTGTGATGAGTTAGTGATATCACCGGATTACTGCTGAGGGTAGTCACTGTATGTCTGCTCAGAAATTTGTATTTCTGTTGTGTGAAGAGCCTCGTGGTATATCATTAGCTTTTTTCAATCTATTAAATTGGGGGACAGAGGAGTGCTTTGGAATGCCATCTCACCATTGAAGACTGGCCATAGGAAATATTGCCTAGTGTTAGGAGCAGTGGTATTTGTTAAAATAGCTGGAACTTCAAAACAGTTCAACTCTTTTATAAAATTTCTGTCCAGGCTCAATGAAATTGGAGCTGTGTGTACATAGCACCCATCAGGGTTTTACACAGAAAATGAAAATAATCCGATTTGCTTCTGAAACTGATGATTCAGGAGCCGGGGGAAGGGGCTATGCAGGTGGTCAGGGCTTATACCCTAAACCAGATTCCCCCATCACTACAGCAGAGACTCTTGAGGAACTCCACGTCGCCCAAATAAACAAAGCAAAGGAAAATTAAAATAAGGGTTGGAATGTAGTTCATTTGGAAGAGCACTGGCTGTGCATGTGTGAGGCCTGCGTTTGATTCCAGGCTTGTTATCCCTATTGTTGAGCTGAACGTGGCTCATAAAGCAAAACACATATACACAAACACACACACACACACACACATATACACGCACACACACATATACATATATATGTATATATGATTATAGTGTGTACTGAGATGAGAAATAATGGAAAGGTGGCATGAAATGAGGAGCGAACTCTAATGAAGATGTTAAAAAACAATCAGAATTCTCTGATTGTTATGTTATGTGCTTAGAAGAGGAGATAGAACCACATAAACTGTATGTGTTTTTTTATTCTATACTTTATTACAGTGTTTTATTTCTGTACTCCTGGACCAATAAGAACATGCAGTTGGGCTGAACCATTGTAAGGCGTTTAAGGTGTTTGTTTTATATGTAAATGACCAAGGTTTACTCACTGGCATCACATATGGTCTCTGGAACACCACCAAGAGTATCCCTCAATACAGTCAGGAGTAAACCCTGACACACTGAGTGTAACCTCCCCCACTGCACCCCAAACTGCAATAACCAGTCTTAGTACCGCTCTGGTAAGGAAAACACATCTTGTCTGTATATTATTACTAAAAGGGATCCTAATGGTGCTTGTACAATTATTTTTACCCAGAATTAGTTTTTTTTACAGAACCTCTATTTTAATACAAAAATGTTAGTAACGTGCTCAGACTTCTTAACATCTCTTAGAAATACATCAAATTTATAAATTTATTTGGAGAAACCCAATCCCCTTCATATAAGTTTCCCTTTGCTGGGCAGTAAATGACCTGATTCCGTGCTTTGAGGCCTAGCGTAGGCTGCTGAGAGCAGCCATCTCCCAGCCCAGCTCCTGTGAGCAACAGTCAGCGCTGTGGGTCCAAAGAGCAAGCTGGACTGAGCACTGGCCCCATCTGAAGAACATGTTCTTCAGTAAAGTTACTGAATTTCCTCGAAGAGTCATTGTGCTTTAAGTAAGACTATCAGGAGATAAGACTACCAGGGGATACCAGCAATGCAAAGGATGGAGAAAGTTACTGGATTCTCACCCCCATGTTTTCAACTAAATGCTGAGTGAAATGCAGACCCTGAATAAGGATTGCATGGCTAGAGGAACAGCGCCTCACAGGGAGAGACAGGAGGGAGGTGATAGAGAGGGTTGGGCCCACTGTTAACAAGATCCCCTGGGGGCCCTACAGTCTGTAAGAGCATTTGCCTTGCACAAGGCACACTGGGTTCGATTCCCAGCATCCCATATGTTCTCCAGGGCATCTTTGAGAGTAATTCCTGAGTACAGAGCCAGGGGTAACCCCTGGCTTGTGCAAAAAACAGGAGCTTTTCCTCTATAGAAGAGTGGGACAGGGTTACATGGCCAAATGATGGAGAAGCAGGTGAGAGGTGGATGCTGGGTGTGTATAAAACAACTGGCTGTGTATCAAACTGAGGAGGGAAAAGTCTGTACCTGGTTCTTTCAGCCACCAGATACCCTGTGACTGGCTAAGGGGAGGACTGGCTGCTGAACCTCTGAGCACTGGAGTTCTAGCCACGGGAGATAGAATGTGGGACATGATGGTAACTGAACATGCACTACTTGTGCCAGAGTTTCCTCTCTGTGTTGCGGGGGATCCAGGAGATGTGTGTTCTACCCACACCTGCAAACATCCCTGGGATTCTGGAAACATCTGGAAATATCCCTGCATTCTGGCTGCCTCTAATCAGAGCAGGTTCCTTAAAATTTTTCTGTTCATCACAGGGGATTGCCATGCCACAGAGACAGGGGGGGATGGGGGGATGGGGGTGGGAGGGATATTATCCATGGTGGTGGAAAATGGGCACTGGTGGAGGGATGGGTATCTGATCATTGTATAATTGAAACCAAAGCACAAAAAATTGTAAATCTACAACTGTAAAAAAAAAATAAAATAAAATAAAGGGAAAAAAAATTTTTTCTGTTCATGACTCCCCTCCCCTTTTTCTTCTCTTTTTATTTTTCTTTAATTTTTATTTATTTATTTATTTATTTTGGTTCTTGGGGTCAGCCCGGCAATGCTCAGGGGTTACTCCTGGCTCTGCACTCAGGAATTACTTCTGGCAGTACTCAGGGAACCATAGGGGATGCCAGGGATCAAATCCAGGTCGGCCACGTGCAAGGCAAATGCCCAAGCTATATCTCCAGCCTTCCTTTTTTCCTTTTCAGTTTTGAGTTATACCCAGCTTTGCTCAGGGCTTATTCCTCTCGGTCTCAGAGATCATTCCTTGAAGTGCTGGAGGACCACAAATAGTGCTGGGGATTGAATCTAGTTCAGCCGTGGGCAAAGTAGATGCCTTACCTGCTGTACCAGTTGTCTGGCCTTCACCACCACCTTCACTCAATATGTTTTGGGGTATTTTGTTTTTACTTTTTGGCCACACTTGGCAGTGTTACTCTTGGTTCTGTGATCAGGGGTCACTCCTGCAGTGCTTGGGCACCATGGGGTGCCAGAAATTGAACCACCCAGGTCTGACATATGCAAGGCAAGCTTTTCAAAAAAAATTATTTTATAAAGTAGTTCACAATATCTTATTACATTTAATATTCAAACACCAGTCCCATCATCATTACATCTTCCCATCATCATATTTTGATGATCTTCCCATCATCCCATCCTGAACCCCAATCCCTGCCCCAAAGCAGAACCAAAATAATCTAATATTTCACTCTAAGGTTTTTAAGGCAAGCTTCAACTACCACTCTAGTCCCTCTATCCGATAAGTTTTTATGCAACTTGAGTAATATGTATATACAATTCAAGTATACAGGTGTACATGTATATGCATATGTACACAATTCAAACATTTCCAGAAAATAATCACAAATAATTTGGAATGGGTACATCCAGTGGTGCTCAGGGGTTATTCCTAGATCTGTGCTGGGCACTAATCTAACAGTGCTCAGGAACCATATGGTGCCACGAATCAACACTCAATTTTCCTCCGTGTAAAGCATCAATCCATTGATCTCCAGAACTAAGAAATGTATTTTAAAACAGTTTTTTATTTAATTTGCTGTAGGCAGGAGGGTTGAGCCGTACCTGGCTGTGCTTAGGGCTTGCTCCTGTCTTTGTGCTTGGGAATCACTCCCTAAGGTATTCCTGGAACCAAAATACAAGAACTGTCCCTGATGTACCGACTCTCTGATCCTAAAACAATTTTTTTAAAGATTTTTGGAGTGAAGCAATAGTACAGCAACTAAGGGATTTGCCTTGTCCCCACAGCCAGCCCCAGTTTGATCCACAGCACCCCACATGGTCCCTCAAGCGTGCCCGGTGTAATTCCTGAGTACAGACCCAGGCATAAATTCTGAGTACCACTGGATATAAAACCCAAAAACAAACGAGAAAAACAAATGCAAAAAGATTCTTTAGCACCACCTATTCAAATACGTGACTGCACATGGGGTCACAAGCTCCAGTTTAGTTATTCTTTTTCCCAGTAACAATTATTTCTAACAGTGTTAAAATTGGGATGGTATACAAAACCATCCCAAGGCCGTTGCCTCCCGGTCCTGGGAAGACCCCGGAAATCTGGCGGATGCGGTCTCCTGGGCCAGTTGCATCTGAACCCTCTGTTCAACTCCCGGGGAAGGAAGGACATGCTTTTGTTTCCCGCGGTCTGTTTGAGTTCTTTGGCTGCGATGAATTTCTTGCCAGCTACGATCTGCTTTCCGGGGTCAAACTGGGAGGCCGCTTGGGACTTGCTGTTTCCAGCAAACGCCTGGACGTTTGGCTTGCGGTAGTCAAAGGAAGTAGAAGCTTTCTCCCGCGCCTCCCTGGGTTCCTGGGGCTTCTCAGCCAGTTTGGACCATTTCTTCTCTTGTCTCTGTTCAGGGGCTCTGGGGTCACTTGTTCGCTCTCTCTTCTTGGCAGCGTTTTCCAGGGCGATCTGCTGGCTGAGCGACAGAGCCGGCTGGGCAGGGGTCTGCGACCCTTCCTTGGCCTCGTCTTGGGCGGCTGTCGCCTGGGCTGCCCTCTTCCTGGCGGTGTCCTTAGAGTCCTTCTGTCCCTGCGCCTGGCTGGCCAGCTCCCAGCGCTCGCTGATTTCATTGATGCTGGAGGAAGGGTCGGCCTTGGCTGCCTGGGCGTGGGCGTGGTGTTGGAGCATCTGCGGAAGCATCCCGAATGGGTTCTCCAAGTACTGCATCACTGGCTGGACTTTCTTCTGGGTTTTGTCCTTTTGCTCTGCACTTGCCTCATTAAACAAGGTGTCCGCGGCCGTGGCAACGAAGCGGCTGGTGGCCACCAGGGTCTTCTCTTCGTGCTGGGCTGGGAAGAGGCCGGCCTGCGTCTGGTCCGGGACAGGCCTATTGGTGGGGACGGCAGGGTAGTCACCAGACCAAGCGTGGGAGCGGTCGTGAGGTCCAACGAGAACATTTTCCAGCCTCTCGGGATGGGGCAGCAGTGCTCTCCTCACTCCGGTGGAAACTTCCGACTGGCACAGAGGGGTTCCTCGCGCCTTCTGGATGAGAAGATGCAGCTCATGAAGTTGTTGCCATACCAGAGGCGGGACGGGGGTGCAGCAGGCAATGATGCCCTGGGGCTCCTCGGGCAGCTCTTCTGAGATCTTCAGCATCATGCGGTTGGGCAAGACATAGCAGCAACTCTCATCCTCCCTCCTTGCCAGGTGATCCCTCCAGGCGAACAGCAGCCGGAAGGCTGTCAGCTGCTGTGCGTTAAGAGGCGTCTTCAGCTTCTCATACAGCTTCAGGTAGGACTCATCCGTGAAGAGCGGTTTGGCGAACTTCCGGAGGCAGATGTCCCTACTGCGCTGCCACACCACCCGGGCCTTCGTGGGCTGCTCGCTGGCAGCAGCCCACAGCTCCAGCCTCATGCAGTCGTAGATGTAGAGCAGGTAGTGGGTGTCCTCGCGGGCATAGTGGAGCATTTCCTCCGGCAAAGGGCGCATCCTCCAGTCGGCCAGCTGATACTGCTTGTTCGCCTGCACGTTGCAGTAGCGTTTCAGCAAGTGGTCCAGGGAGTGCCGGCCCAGCTGAAGAAGGCGCGCTGCCTGCTGCGTGTCGAACATGTTCACCACGTACAGCCCGAAGTCCTTCTGCAGCCATTCTATGTCTGAGTTAGCGCCGTGGAAGACCTTCACGATGGCAGGGTCTGTGAAGCTCTCGTTGAGGAGGTACATGTCACTGCGCAGCTCCAGCGTGTCGATGATGAAGTCTTCGGTGCGCGTGGAAATCTGCATCAGGCAGGTCAGGCCCAGGAAGCTCCGGTAAAAGTGATGCTCCAAGTCCACCGCAAATTCCCAACAGGCCAGGAGCGTCGCGTTGAGTTGCACGAGTTGGTCCAGCGAGGTCACCAAGTGGCAGGCAGTGTCCTCCAGGGGCTTGTAGGCTTGGGGCTGCGGTTTCTGAAGCGCCCACTCTGGGGGCGTAAAGTGATCCAGTTCGTACTGATAGGGGTGTGCGAACACGTCCTACTCTACCTGCTGGGTCCGCTGCTGGTGGAGGAAGTGGACCAGGGCCGGTGGCACATCCGGGTCCTCTGATTGGTTCTTGGTGTGCTCCCGACTCTCCTTAGACAGCGCCCGAGGGAGAGGTTTCAGGGCGTTGGGCTTGATGAAGATCTTTGGAACAAATGGAGTGTTGGAATTGTCGATCTTCTCTCGGAATTTAAGCTGCGGTCGGATGATGTTCTTCACGTGAAGCAACCGGAAGGGTTCCGATTTTGTTTTTTTGCCTGATTCTCCTACCTTCCGGTTCCAGCTGGACATGATCATTTGGCGGGCTTGTGATCCTATGGGGAGGACGGGCAGCTGATGCTTCTTCATGCCTGAAGCTTCATCCAGTAAAATGTCCACTCCGTCCAGAATAGCATCATTGGCGTCAACCAATAAATCAAATTTGTCTTCCAAGTCCGTCACTTTCCTGCAGTCCTTGATGTAGCTCTGACACCCGTAGTACTGCATCATTCTGCTCATGCCCTCACGTATTCTGTCTCCTTGAGTCTCACACAATGCTTGGAAGCCAGGAAAACTTTGGTAAAAATCATATTCTGGGCCAGATTGTGGCAGGCTCCCAGATGCCTTAATGACTGCCTCCACTGACCTGAGAGCAAACTTCATGAAGCTGTCGATGTCCGGGAAGCCAGGCAGCACCATCTCCTCCTCAGGCTGAGGAACGCTTGCAGCTGATGAGCCCTTGAGGCCTGGGAACTCGGAAATGGCCTGGGAGGTGCCATTTTTCCAGCCAGGATGGTCTCTTCTCCAAGATAGAATCCCAAGATAGAACCCAAGAGTTAGAGCACTTAAAGTTAAGGCTGCTTATATAGGAGAGGTCAATTTGTGTTTGTTTTTGTTTCAGGGCCACACCCTACTGTGCCTCAGCATCTGCCAGGGGTAATCCTAGACACACAGGGTAGGGTGTGGCCGAACACACCCACACTACAGCAGCTGCTGTACCAATTGTGTGGTACCAATCTGGATGTGACCCTCTGTCACACATTTGGCTTCCTGATCAGGATGACTGCCCTCCAACGTCCTGATGGATCCATCACATCCTCCAGAACGGCAATGGAGAAGATTATCCATGACTTCTACTCAAATCTCTTCGATAGCCATGTCCACTTGCCGACATATCAAATTCCACAGGATGGATATGTCGTTCCCAACGTTCTCCCTTCCGAAATCAGACACGCCATTTTGTCGGTAAAGAAACAAACAGCACCCGGCCCAGACAAGGTCAGACCTGAACACTCGAAGAACCTGCCGTCAGTACTCATCAATACACTGGCTCGGCTCTTCACTCGCTACCTGTCTGAATGCAAGGTTCCGTCCCAATGGAAAACCAGCAGGACCGTACTACTGTTCAAGAAGGGAGACATCCATGACATTGGCAACTATCGCCCGATCTGCCTATTGTCTGTCATCTACAAGTTGTTCACTCGAGTCATCCTAAATAGGATTGGCAGAACACTAGATGAAGGACAACCATGCGAGCAAGCCGGGTCCCACAAAGGATTCAGCACAATCGACCATATCCACACGGTAACCAAGCTCACTGAGGTTTCTCAGGAGTTCAAGATGCCGCTCTGTTTAACGTTCATTGATTTAAAGAAGGCCTTTGATTCTGTTGAGACGGAAGCGGTCATTGAAGCCCTAGCCAATCAGGGCATTCAAGCCCAATACATCAGGATCCTCCGTGAGCTGTATTGCGGATTCACTACCAGGATCTCACCATTCTACAAAGAAGTGATCATTGATCAAGAGAGGGGTGCGACAGGGTGATACCATTTCACCGAAACTCTTCAGTGCCACCCTCGAGAACATCATGCAACGACTGGAATGGGAAGGAATGGGAGTGAAGATAGATGGTCAGCAACTACACCACCTCCGCTTTGCTGATGACATTGTTTTAATAACACCAAACATCAGCCAAGCGGCACAAATGCTGGCCGACTTTGACCGTGAGTGTGGAAAGGTAGGACTACAGCTGAATCTTACGAAGACAATGTTTATGAGAAACAGCCTTGTTCCTGACGCCCCATTCGCTCTCAATGGAACGACCATCTCCGAATGCAACAGCTATGTGTACCTAGGTCGAGAGGTCAACATGACAAATGACCTGGCACCCGAGCTGCGCAGGAGGAAGAGAGCGGCTTGGAACGCCTTCAAGAACGTCGAAGAAATAGCTAAGAGGACGAAGAACCTCCGGCTCCGGGCACATCTCTTTGATTCCACTGTTCTTCCTGCATTAACATATATAAAGACGACCGTTGGACTAGAGCTGTTACTGATTGGATTCCACAGGATGTCAAAAGACCGCGTGGCCGCCCACCTACCAGATGGTCAGACATCTTCGTCAAGATCATGAACGATCGGTTTGAGGCCCTTCATGTTCCTGGAGCGAACAGATGCCATTGGGCTACACTAGCACGCGACAGGGACAAATGGAAACATTACTGGTGCCCGCTCGAGCAAATCGACGACTAACGGGAAGTTAAGTGATTAAGTGATTAAGTGATCATCAACAGGAGTGATCCCAGAGCACAGAACTAGGAGCATGCCCTAAGAACCTCTGGGTGTGATCCAAAGCAAAAAAAAAAAAAAAATCAATCATGAGCAGAGTTATAGTATAGTGGATAGCATGTTTTGTGGTACGAGGCTGACATGGTTTACCTGGTATAATCTCTGGCACCACAGATAGTCCCTCGATCACAGCAAGGAATGGCTTCTGAACACAAAGCCAGGAGAAGGTACTGAGCACTGCCAGTGTAGTCCAAAATCAAAACCAGAAACAGAAACCTAAACAAACAAAAAATAATTGTAAAATGTGAAAGCACTCTAACAGCCCTGATATATATATATATATATATATATATATATATACATATATATATTCAAGAAAAGAGTATCTGTCATATCTTTTATGATAAGGATACCCAGGAATGACTCAGGGATGATGCAGGGTAGCAGGGATAGAATCCAGATTGGCACCATGCAAGGCAAGTACCCTACCCACTGTACTATCGCTTTGGTCCCATCTTTGATTTTCTTTTACATTTGAGTTGCATGAATTCTTCATATACCATGGGTATTAAACTGTGGTATATATGCAAATATTTTTCCCAACCAGTACAAAAGCAATAGTAAGAAAGCCTTTTTGCTTTCTTACTATTCTCTTTTGTTGTGGGCTGGAGCAATAGCACAGTAGGTAGGGCATTAGGCTTGAACGCGGCCGACCCGGGTTCAATTCCTCCACCCCTCTTGGAGAGCCCGGCAAGCTACCGAGAGTATCTCGCCTGCACAGCAAAGCCTGGTAAGCTACCTGTGACATATTCGATATGCCCAAAACTATAACAACAAAGCTCACAATTTGTTTTGAGACATTACTGGTGCCCACTCGAGCAACTCGATAAACAACAGGAGGACAGTGCTACCATGCTACAGTGCTCTTTTGTTGTGTAAAGTCTTTAAAATTTGATGTAGAGGCAATTGTTTGCTTTTTCTTTTATTTCCTTTTCTTCTTTTGGCTTTTGGGTCACATCCAGTGGTGTTCAGGGGCTACCCCTGAATCTGCACTCAGGAATTACTCCTGGCAGGCTTGGAATGCCAGGAATCAAACCTGAGTCAGTTTTATGCAAGGCAAACACCCTACCCACTGTTCTATTTCTCTGGCCCTCTTTCATTTTTCTTGCTATTGGGGTGAAGTCCTCCAAGACTTGGATGTCAAGAAATAAATAACTAAGATGTTTTCTATTTATTTTATGGCCACTGGTTCTTCGGATTCTGAAAATAGAACTGAATTTGCCATGGGTAGTTGGTGTGGGCTAAGGTTCAATGGGCTCTGGTGGAGGATATTAGCATTTTTGTGGTTGACAGGGTATGGTAACATTATGCTCCTAAAGTATATAAACATTTGCATTGTGCAAACCAGTGTTTCAGCTTTGACTTAAAACAAAAACAAAAATCAAAGAAACCAATGAGGGGCTGGACCAGTAATACAGTGGGTAGGGCTTTTGCCTTGCACAATGCTGACCTGGGTTTGATTCCCAACATCCCATATGTCCCCTGATCCAGTAGTAATTCCTCAGAGCACGAGCCAGGAGTAATCCCTATACATTGCCGGATGTGACCCAAAAGGGGGAAAAAAAAGAAAAGAAAAAAGAACAATGAAATGAAAATATCATCAGTAAATCTGAATATACATTTCCCAAATAAGACTGACCAACAGGCCCCTGAAATATATACTCCTCATCATTTATTATGACAAAAACATAAACCAAGATAGGTATAAGTCAGCACCTCAAACCTGTTAGAGCTACTGCTTATAGTAGATCCAATAACACAATTTTGATATCTCCCCGATGAACAAAAATGTTATTATCCATCAGTATTTACTGTTGCATTCATTATTCACTATAGTTAACAGATGAAAGAAAATGGCATGCCCTTCCAGTGATCACTGTATGAAGAAAATGTGGCAGACTTTTGTAACTGATAGACAAACCAGTTAGCACTGTAGCACTGTCCTCCCATTGTTCATCGATTTGCTTGAGGGGGCACAAGTAATGTCTACATTGTGAGACTTGTTGTGACTGTTTTTGGCATATCGAATATGCCACAGGGAGCTTGCCAAACTCTGCTGTGCAGGCGGGATACCCTCAGTAGGGCTCTCCGAGAGGGACAGAAAAATCAAACCCAGGTCAGCTGCGTGCAAGGCAGACGCTCTAACCCCTTGTGGTATCACTCCAGCTCCTAATCTGTTGGGGGGGGGGGTGAAAGGGAAGGGGAAGGAGAGATAACTCAATGCACTGAGCTCAAGCTTTGCCTGTAGGAGACCCAGAAATTTTTGTTTGTTCATTATGGGGCTACACCTCGGTTCATTTATTTTGAAACAGAAGGTAAAAGTTTGTAATCCCCAAGAAAACTGAAGAAATTGAAAGTAAATATGTGAAGTGACCTAACTAAAAAGAAAAATACAAGCATTGGATGATATATATGAATGATATATATATATATTATACGTAGATACATGTGTGTACATATATGCAATATAGCACTGTAGCAGTGTCCTCTCATTGTTCATTGATTTGCGCAAGCAGACCCAGTAACATCTCACAACAAATTGTGAGACTTGTTGTTACTGTTTTTGGCATATTGAATACGTCACGGGGAGCTTGCCAGTCTTTGCTGTGCGGGTGAGATACTCTTGGTAGCTTGCTGGGCTCTCCGAGAAGGGTGAAGGAATCAAACCCAGGTCGGCCATGTCAGCCGTGTGCAAGGCAAATGTCTTACCCACTGTGCTATCGCTCCTAAGGATGTAAAATTGAAGAACAAGTGAAGCAAGCTGAAAGAACTGGACAATCAGGGGTCAAAGAGATAGTGCAGCAGATAAGGGCTTTTGTCTTGCAAGTGGCCCACCTGGGCCAATTGAATTGAATTGAGTTCAATTCTCAGCATCCTATATGGTATCTGAGTACAACCAGGAGTAATTTTTGAGTGCAGAGAGAGGAATAATACTTGCATATCACCCGCATGGCCCAAAAACAATCAAACAAAACTGTGGACAATCTTAATAGAGCTAAGTTCCCAGGAATGGAGAGATAGCTCAAAGGACTGAACTTATATCTTGCATGTGGAAGCTTGATCTCAATTTCAGGCATGGAATGGTTCCCAGAGCATGGCAAGAGAGAACCCCTATTATCTAGTGGTCTATGAGCATTGCTAAGTGTACCTCCCCTGAAAATAAAACCAAGAAACAACAGTGCAAAAACCCATTTCTTAGTAATTTATAGATCATAGCATAGAATAAAGTAATTTAAGATTTGCACTATACAGGACTGTTAATCTTGTCACGTGTCCCTTTCATTTTTTGGGCACAATGATTCAGGGAACCGGAACTACACAATTGTCTCAGTGGCTCCGACTCTCTGATTAACCTACCTGAATGACAAGCAGGTCCAGAGTAATTTCTAGGAACCGTGCCTCTTCAGTGAGAAATTCTATGATCACGGGGAATTTTACAGCCAGATGTAAACTTGCAGGGAACCAAAAATTTTTTTTTTAAATCTTTGGGTCACACCCAGCGATGCACAGGGGTTACTCCTGGCTCAACACTCAGGAGTTAACCCTTGAGGTTCTCAGGGGACCATATGGGGTGCTGGGAATCGAACCCGGGTCGGCCGTGTGCAAGGCAAACGCCCTACTCGCTGTGCTATTTCCCCACTCCCCCAGTTTCTCTTTCCTTCTGCACAGTACTGGAGACTAGAGACCACTGACCCGTTTGAAACCGGGTCCAAAGCCAGCATCACTGAGGAGAGATGACACCGCCCCAACCCATGCCCATATTCAGATTTGTTTCTTCCTCTGACAAAAATGGTATTAAGTGGCATTTAGAAATACAAGGGAGGATGATTAAGGTGCAAATGCATGTAAACATTGTTCCTAGTCTGCCTAGCTGGACTCGGGTTGGACCCTCTCCTTCTAAACCAGATAATCTCAGCATCCTCTTGGCTCCTCCCTAGTTCCACTAATCTTCTCCCTCCCAACCCCTCCCTGTCCCTTCCTGCCCCCTCTCTGCCCCTCCCCACCCCATCCTGCCCTTCCCTGCCTGCCCCTGCCCCCACTTCCTGCCTAGTGAAGAAGTCAGTAGTCTCTGCTGGGCGGGGCCTAATAGCCACAACCATCTAAGGTATATTATTTCACATTAGAGCTCTGCTGCTAGTTGACTTCGGCTACACTTGGCAGAGATCCTAATGCACAGACACAGACACACCTAGAGTCAACGGGCCAGGTAAACAGAGAGACAGCAAGATGTGGGTAATGGAGGTTGGAGCCTGGAAGAGCCTCAGTTTCATTCAAGGCTCCGGATTGCTGCTCCAAAGAGCATCTACTCTCAAATGGCTGGTGAGCCATGTCGGAGCACTGAGCTCCATCCTTGGTAATCCAGACTTAACCAGGGATTCTCTGGGAGTGTCCTGGATTAGAACTTGGTATACCTCTCTGAAAAAAAGGGGAAGTGACTTTTATTATAATTCCCAGTCCCTCAAGGAGTTTGTCCTACTAATTTACTTATATTATTTACTCTTCCTTTTGTGCGGGTCCACACCTGGTGGTGCTAAAGGGACCATACAGTGCTGGTATTCCCTATGCATGGAATCGATCAAGTCTTCTCTCCCACTCAACATTTGAGAGGCAGGGGATATTGGACCACATACGGTAGTACTCCAAGCTCTGCAGAGGATCAACCAGTCAGCTGCACACCAAATATGTACCGTTCCCTTGGTTCCTTTACTATCACAGGACTTTTCTAGTCTTGATAAAATGCCAGTTCCTACTCTCCCCTAAGGTCAGAAAAGATGGGAGTTAGAGACTAGAGAAATAGTACCTTACCAGACTTAAGAGCATGCTCACAGATGACACTTGATCAATCTAAAATACTGCATGTGGTCCCTTAAACTCTACCAGGTGTGATCCCCGAGCACAGAGTCAGGTGGGTAAGCCCTGAACAACATCTATTATGGCCAGCCCCTCCACTGCCCAACAATAAGAATGGGCTTTGGGATGGTGATGATAAAAATCTGAAAGGTTCAAATTTTCCAGATGTGCTATTCTGAATCCACATGTGAACATGTTGCACAATGTCTCCATGAGAAATGGTTGTAGACAAGTAGGGAGAACTAGTTAATTCAAACTATTGGCTAAGTGTTCCTGTTTCCTAAGAATACCAAATTTCATCTTGGCCTAATCCAAGCACCTACCTGCTTACAGACACAACTTAAATATGTTGTCCAAGGGAACCTAATCTTTATAGGGGCCATTTTTTAGTACTGGGGTCTGGGGTGGTGTGAGGAGCAGTCACTCACAGCCAGTGAAACTCAACTCTGATGTGCCAGTTCACTGCTTGGGTCATACCCAGCAGTATAAGGAGAGTAGTCACCAGGGCTACACTGGCAATGTGGTTGAGATTTATTGGGAGTTGGGAATGGAATCAGCTTATCAACTTATGGGCCTGGTCACAGTATTTTTTTTTTTTGAGAAATGGGCAGTTCTTGGAGCTTCTGGCTTTGTAGTCGTGGTATCATATGCATTGCTGGGAATCAGACCTGTGTCTGTCACTACTTAACCTCTGTATTATCTTTGATTGTTCACTCCACTTCATCCAAAGTAACTTAGTTTCAAGGGAAAAAACAGAAATCAAGCCAATATTTATATAAGGAATGAGGAGATATATGAGGATATAGTTTATATCAGGGATCATATGGAGATTAAACTTCTGTAGGATTTTCAGCATAACCTTTGTATAAATTTATAAGCACACAAATGAATAGATGGAGCCAGGAAGACATCTCAAAGGGCTGGAGCATATGCTGTGCCCTAAGAAGCCTAGGGCTTTGTCTCTAGTAGCAATGGCCCATGTACACCAGAGCAACATTCAGGGAGCAGTGTCAAACCCTGCACAATGACCCAAAACCAAAGAAGAGTTAAAATAATAATGCTGGCTTTACTGTTTATTGAGGACAAGATGAAGCCAAGGCAAGGACTTAATATCCCCATGGTGAGATACAATAACTTTTCAGAAATTTTCTTTTATGAATTTTTTTTATCATTCTATTAGCCATTTAGTGGTAACAAGCAATATAGCCCCCTAGCATTTCCTCCTGTTGTTCATTGATTTGCTCGAGCGGGTACCAGTAATGTCTCCATTGTGAGACTTGTTGTTAATGTTTTTGGCATATCAAATATGCCGCAGGGAGCTTGCCAGGCTCTGCTGTGTGGGTGGCATACTCTCAGTAGCTTGAGGAGCTCTCTGAGAGGGACAGAGGAATCGAACCTGGGTTGGCCGTGTGAAAGCTAAATACCCTACCTGCTGTGCTATTGCCCATCATGCAACAAAGTATATAAAATGAATAATTATGAGCCTGCTACTGGGAGAGGCTTCAGTGGGGAGTAGGACAATGGAGACAAAGGTGAACAGAAGGTGACAGTGGTGGAGGGATTGGTATTGGAATAGTGAATGCCTCTAATAAATCATCACAAACAACTTTATAAACTATCGTGTTTAAATAAAGTGGAGAGCCTGGGAGGAAATTGAGTTAGGGGCAGCTTAGATCTGGAGAAAATGACAACCAGACAATCAGTAGCAACAAGAAAGACAACGAAGCAATCTGCTTGCACAAAGACGTTGGAGCAAAGGGTGCTCCATCTGCTAGAAAATGAACAGAAAGGAGAGCTGCTAGCTGAGATGCTAAGCCATCCCAGAGCTGAAGGAAGGTCCCGGAAAAGGAGTAGGAGTTGTACTAGAGAGGATCAAGAAGAGACCAGAGATGTTAGAGGGTGTGTGAGAACAGACAGATAGATCAGAGGGCTGGATGGCATGCTTTGCATGAGGAGGCCCAGGGCACAGCTTGGTCACCTGAGCACTGCTTGGCGTGATCCCCATGCACAGAGATGACAATAGCCCCTAACACCTCCGGGTGGCCCAAAACAGAAAGGAAAAACTTGAAAGCTTAAGGGCATTGGAGAGGAGATGCAAGGTTGGAAGTAGGAGAATATTCAAGTGTCCTAAAAAGGAGTTGGATGGTTTGGCTTGAGTCAGTGTTGGTGACTACAAATAATGTGTTCTTTTGAAACGAGGATGTACCAAGTTCTGAACTTAATCCCTAGCATAGCATGTTGTGCTCCTTGAAGAAAATTTTAGAATCTTTAGAAAATAATGAGAGAAGAGAGATTGAGCAAGCTGTCTTAAGGAGAATAAAGGTTAGAAATAATATCCTCAACTTGATCTCATTGGAAACCAAGAACTTCATTAAATTATAGAACACAAAGTATGAGGGTGAGGTTCTATTTTATGTTTCTATAACTTAGAAACTCACTCAGAGGCATGATGCCTTATAATGTTCAGTTACTGACATAGAATAAACCTGAAGAAAAGTATGCTTTATCTTAACCATCAGAAGAATGTGTGCTATAACCGCTGAGAAATTCAGGTAACTTGTTACCTTGCCTAAATTGCCCATGGTCATAGAACACATTGTTTTTAAATGTCTGAGAAGGAAGGCATGGATATTTTTACTCAATCGGTAATAAAATTAAATCACTGGCACTTAAAAATTGTTTTTTAAAAATAGAATCCCTTAGACTCAGAGACTGAAAAATCCAGATCCCGGACGAGAACAGTGCAGTCTTTTGCCCCCGCGCCTGGGTGTCCCTCGCCGGGACCCCTTGGAGGGGAGCGGGTTGAGCTTTCCTCCCCGCCCCGACCGGGGCTCCGGCAGCCGAAGACCTCCAGGACCAGCCACCACCATGCTGAGACCACTCTCCGCACACATGAAGGTACTGGCAGAGGGACAAAGCCACGCGGGTTCCGGGGCTGAGACCTCCAAGCCTACTCAGATTGGAGTCGAGCATCTTCCATCCAGATCCTCCAAATTCCAGCAGGTGGGGGTCACACCCACCACCTGGCCCCTTGGCGCCGTGTAATCCCATCAGCGGCCAAGACTCAGAGACTATAAAATCCAGATCCCGGAACCACGCGGCCGCATTCGCGACATCTTATCAGAACTTTTTTTTATGACATCTTATTATCTCATTCCTACTTTGGACAAACTTGCAGGCTATCGAATGTAGCCTGCCCACAGGGCAGAGTCTGGCAAACTCCCCATGGCGTACCAAATATGCCAAATACCAGTAACAATGATGGCTCTCATTCTCCTAAAGAGCCGTGAATATAATCTCAGGGCTAGGATTAAAGAGACGTTACTGTTACTGGGGCCTGCTCGAGGCAATCGGAGATTAACAGGATGATGAAATGAAAATGAAATGAAAAGAATCCATTCCCAAGGATACTTCCCTCCCCCGAAGAAGCATAATATGATTAATTGTTCAGTAACTATAATATTCAAGAATTAAAATCCATTTTGTGTTATGGGGCTGTCATCCCAATTGTTTCCTTGGCTAAACTAAAGTTTGTTTTTCACTAGAAAAGATTGGGTGACATTTCAGGATAAATTTCTACAACCTTTAATATTATTGTCCTTTGCATTGGTAACACAGTCAATAATTCTATCCATGCAGACACTGCAAAACATCTGACTCTCAAAGATTTGACTAACATCTTTCAAAGTATTCTCAATATATTTTTTCTTCACCTCAAAAGAAAGTAAGGATGGAAGGAAGAAAAAGAAGGTATCATTGCAAGAAGTAAAATTAGAAGAATCAGGGAGACAAATGAAGAGTCTATTGAATAATTCAGGCGTGATGATTGATCCCTGAACAAGTGGTGGGAGGTGATAAAAGTGTGTAAGTTCTATGGACCAGAAAGAGAGCGTAAAGCTAGGAGGGCTTTTGCTTTGCAGGTGGTGTACCTGCATGTACCCCATGTGATGCCCTGACCCTACCAGGAGTGATCCTTGAGTATAGAGCCATGAGTAATCCTTAAGTTCAGCCAGTGTGGCACAAAAAAACAAGAATTAAAAAAATCTTTAAAAAGTGTGCAAAAAATAAATAAAATATACTTAAATTTTAATCTTAAGAGGAAAAATAAAAAACTGCCACTATATTGGGCTAGAGCGATAGCACAGTGGCAGGACATTTGCCTTGCACACAGCCAACATGCCCGACCCGAGTTCGGTTTCTCTGCCCCTCTCGGAGAGCCCGGCAAGCTACCGAGAGTATCTTGCCCGCACAGCAGAGCCTGGCAAGCTCCCCGTGATGTATTCGATATGCCAAACACAGTAACAACAAAGTCTCCAATGGAGATGTTACTGGACCCGCTCGATCAAATCAATGAACGACGGGAGGACAGTGACAGTGACAGATTTGTGTTTCACTACACCTCACAAGTGCCACCTTTTGGGGAAGTTCTAGGGATAAACCTGTAGATCACATGAAAATAATGCCCTCCAGACTCTTGAGATAATTTCCGCAATCCCATAACTAGCACGATTACAGTGAGCAACTGGAAAAGTCCAGAGTTTGAAATTAGAGCTAACCCCTCTCCCTTGTCTCCTATCTAAAATCCAACTCACTGGCTTCCTTAGCAAAAAAACAATCATAGACTTATTTTTGTTAGAAGCGTTTCCTGATTGAAAAATCGATGGTGTATTTCCAGCAGTCCTCTCCTACTCTTGCCAGTTTCCTGCTACTTAATATTCCTCCCCTGACCCTCCGTTTCTCTAATGAAGTCTCACCAAACTAGGCCACTGGGATAGTGGAACCAGCCTATATTTTAAAATCTGAATTGAGTTGATTTGTTTATACCAGTCACCAGTTTATTGCCTCAATGTTATCTGTGCAAAGAATCAATTTCAGGTTTGTTAATTTTCTTAATAATTTCTTTGCTGGTTTTGGTTTTCTTTGGGCGAAAGGCTGTAAATCCAACCTCTTGCCTGCACAGGCAAGGCAAATTCTGCTACAGCTGCTACATCCCAAGCCCTCTACTCATTTCTGATTTTCAGTTTTACTGATTGTACTACAATTTTGATTTTCTTCTACTTTTAGGTTTTATATGCTCTTATTTTTAGTTTCCTTTATTTAAAAAAAATTGTTTGAGAATGCACAACAGTGCTTAGGAGCACAGTCAGTGCTCAGGGGTCATTACTGATTTTGCCTGGGAACCTTATGCAGTGTTAGAAATCAAACAGAGACCTCCTGCTTACATAGTATGCACTCTAGTCCATAAAGCTATCTCTTCAGCCCCTTGTTTCCCCTTGTTTTTCACTCCATAAGGGAGGATCTTATATTATTAAATCCAGAACTCTTATTCCTTTTACATTTAATACTTCTAATTTTCTTTTTTTCTTTCTTATTTTTTTTTCCTTTTTGGATCAGACTCAGTGATGCTCAGGGGTTACTCCTGGCTCATGCACTCAGAAATTACTCCCAGCAGCGCTTGGGGGATCATGTGGGATGCTGAGGATTGAACCCAGGTTGGCCACCTGCAAAGCAAACACCCTACCCATTGTACTGTATCTCCGGCCCCTTTAATTTTTTTTAGAATACTATGTCCTCCTAATACCCAAGGACAATAGAAATGAGGACTAAGAGGACTGGTTCATAGTTGGAAACTTGCCACAGGTTAGGAGTATGTGCGGGTGGATAGAGAAGTGATCACTGTGACAATGATAGCTGGAAATTCCAACACTCTGAACAAGAACTGAGTGCTGAAAGGAAAAAAGAATGCGGGAGTGAGAGGGAAAGAGAGAGAGAGAGAGAGAGAGAGAGAGAGGCAGAGAGAGAGGCAGAGACAGAGACAGAGACAGAGACAGGGACAAGGAAAATGAGAGACATACAGAGAGAAAGAAAAGTGTCTGCCCCACAGCACCCAAAGGGAGAGATAGAACAAAGGGGGGTGCCCTGCCACAGAAGCAGGGTGGGATGGGGGATGAGGGTATGAGGGATACTGGGATTGGTGGGGGTGGGGAATGGGCACTGGTGGTGGGATGGGTACTCGATCATTGTATAACTGAAACCCAAGCACAACAACTTGTAAGTCTACAACTGTACCTCATGATGTTTCACTAATAAAACAAAACAAAACAAAAAAAACAAATACAAATACAAAACAAAACAAAACCACACTAAAATAAAATAAAGTCAAGACATCTATAAAAAAAATAAGAAAAGAAAAGTGTCTGCCAGTGAGGGAAGTAGGATGGGAAGGAGGGTGACGTGAGGGAAACTAGGTAGTGGGAAATATACACTGGTGAAAGGATGTGTGTTGGAACACTGTATGTCTGAAACCCAATCATGAACAAATTTGTAACTGTGTATCTTGTGTCCTCCTTTGTTCATCGATTTTGCTCAAGCGGACCAAGGGACATCTCCATTTTTTTGACACTTGTTGTTACTGTGTTTGGCATATTGATTATGCCGTGGGTAGCTTTCCAGGCTTTGCCGAGCAGGCGAGATACTCTCGGTAGCTTGCAGGGTTCTCCAAGAGGGGCAGAGCAATCAAACCCAGCTGGGCCGGGCTGGCTGCACGCAAGGCAAACGTCCTACCTGTATATCTTGTGATGATTCAATAAGTATATTCGTTAATTAATTAGATTTCCAGGATACTCTGGGAGTTGAAGCTAAAAAATGAATGTGGGAATGTGAGAGAATATAAATATTAGAAACATATGACTAAAATAAAATTATAAAAACTATAAAAACCAGTTCCCGGAAGAGAATAGTGCAGTCGCCTGACCCCACACCTGGCTGCCCTTGCCGGGGCCCCTTGGAGGAGAGCGGGTTGAGCTTCCCTCCCCGCCCCGACCAGAGCTCGGCAGCCGAAGACCTCCAGGACCAGTCACCACCATGCTGAGACCTCCAGGACCAGCCACCACTATGCTGAGTACACATGAAGGTACTGGCAGAGGGACAAAGCCACGCAGGTTCTGGGGCCAAGATCGCCAAGCCTACTCGGATTGGGGCTGAGCATCCTCCACCCTGATCCTCCAAATTCCAGTAGGCGGGGGTCACACCCACCAACTGGCACCTTGGCGCCGTATAATCCCATCAAAGGCCAAGACTCAGAGACTATATAAACGAGTTCCTGGAACCGCGCGGCCGCATTCATAGCTGCACGACATCTTATTATGACATCTTATTATCTCATTCCTACTTTGGACAAACTGGCAGGCTACTGAATGTAGCCTGCCCACATGGCAGAGTCTGACAAACTCCCCACGGCATACCCAATATGCCAAATACCAGTAACAATGATGGGTCTCATTCTCCTAAAGAGCCTTGAATATAATCTCAGGGCTAGGATGAAGGAGACGTTACTGGGGCCTGCTCGAGGCAATCGATGAAAAATAATTAAAAATTTTAAAAATACCTTGCATTCTTTTTGGTAAATCCATTTTTATTTTAAAAGTACTTAAAGATTTCCTGATACAGGGACTGGAAACATGGTACATGAAGTAAGGTTCTTGTGTTTCATACGGTTGAATGGATTTGAATCCCCAGCACTATAAATGCTCACTCAAGTACCTCTGGATGTCACTACAAAACTAGGCCTATTAAGCACTACCCTCTTTCCCAAATAGTTCTCTGAAATATTTGACCAATGGGTTGTTTAGAAGTATATAATTTTAAAATATTTATGAATTCAAAAAAAAGTACGTATTCTACAATATTGTTCTTTTGTTGATTTCTGTTTTTATTTCTGCAAGGTACATGAATATTATTTACATGGGGTCTATCTTACAGTGATTCAGTAAAAAATAAGAAAAATAACAACAAAAAAAGAACGGAAAAGGAGAGAGAGAGCAAAAGAGAATGCCCTGCCACAGAGGCGGGGTGGGGTGGAGCGGATGGGATGAGGGTGGTGGGAGTGATACAGGGACCACTGGTGGTGGAAAATGGGCTTTGGTGGAGGGATGGGTACTCAATCATTGTATGACTGAAACACAAGCACAAAAATTTTGTAAGTCTATAACTGTACCTCCTGGTGATTCACTAACTAAAAAAAAAAAAAAAAAGAACTGAACTGATCTCTGACATGGGGCCTGCTTGGGCCCCTCCATATGGGCCTTGATAGAGGTGAATTCTGAGCACGGAGGCCCAGAGACACTGCAGGTGCCATCACAATTCATGGTGTGGAGGTCCCGGTAGTCCTGGATGTAGTGGGTAATGCAGCCCAGCTTCCCCTGGACATGGGATTCTCTGAGTTCATCTGGACTTCTGTCCGAACACGTCCTCTTTTACATTGTAAAGGGGGTAAATGGGTTTCTGGCTGGAAAGGATTTGCCCCCAGCCCTCCAATGTCTCTAGACCAATACCTGCACTCCCCCTCCTTTTTCCCACGCCACAGGGACCATGTTAACCTTCTTCAAGTATCAATTGATGGCCTTATCTGAGATCCAGCCTCCAATAATAGAAAACTAGGAGCTATTGGAAAAGGGGTTAAACTGCGGTTATGGAGTATGGGCATTCCAGGAAAGGCCTTAATGGTTACTACCCCAACCCCAGTTGTCATCCAACTAAGCAAAACTTGTGGAAACTTTCCAGCACTGCCTCCTTAGCAGCCATGGAAGCTGCACCTTCTAGCCCTTTGGCTATTCCCAATTCTCCCTACCAGTTGTGAAAGTTGCCAGCTCCCTCCCTCAGTGTGAGGCAAAAGTGGAAATGGTAAGTATCACTGTCTTGGGTTTACAATTATCCATCTTTATTGTAATCAGCTGTCTGGATACTAATAGACTCCTTCTGGACATATTGCCAGGCCAGATGTGCCAGGTGTGGAGTTCAGCGTGGGGCTTGGCAAACATGGGTGATGTTCTATCGGCTTATAGGACCTCTTTGCCCTGGGGGGAGGTACATCTGGTTGTGCTCAGGGGTCACTCCTGGCAGGACTCAGGGAACCATATGGAGTGCCAAGGATCAAACCTGAGTTGTCCATATGCAACACAGGAGTCCTACCTGCTCTGGCCCCCTAATCTGTCTTTATGCCTTTGGGAGAATCAGGCCTGGTCTCTATCCCAGCATCCAATCTCCCAACCCCCACCAGCAGTGATACCTGAGCACAGAGCATGAAGGAAGCCCTGAGCACTGCCAGGTATGGTTCCCAAATGTAAAAGGAACAGAGGAAAGGTTAAGTAAAAGTAAAGTAAAGGCCCTCCCGTTGATCATCGATTTGCTCGAGCGGGCCCAGTAACGTCTCCATTGGAGACTTTGTTGTTACTGTGTCTGGCATATCGAATACTCTCAGTAGCTTGCCGGGCTCTCCGAGAGAGGCGGAGGAATCGAACTCGGGTCGGCCATGTTGGCTGTGTGCAAGACAAACGCCCTACCCACTGTGCAAGGTATCAGTAGATAACAGTAGATATCACACACGTACACACACACACACACACACACACACTCACACACACACTCAAAAAGAATGTGTATATGCATTTACCAACTTGAGACTGAGGAAGACACACAGTGTATTACTGAAAATTGAGGTAACCTTGATAAAAATTAAAATTCATGGCCTCTAGAGCATACGCACTGTCCACTACTGAAAAAAAGTTTCAAATTACAAGTCTTACAATAGTTTCTTTTTTAAGCAAGATAGCTTTTATTGAATGAAACTTGCTTAGAAAGAGGTGAGAGGAGAGAAAGAGGGGAAATGTGCTCGAGAGAGAACACAAGCTGCTCCAGAGTGGAAGAAGCAAGCAAAGAGACACACAAGCAAGCAAGCAGGATACTTGTTCAAGGGAGAACATGGGCTTGAAGAGCAAGCCTACAAATCATTTTTATTATTCAGAATCTCTTGCTGGACATATCCTCAGAGGTTGGGGGTCAGTTCCAGTATAGAAATAAGGCCAAACTGCATCCAGAAAACAAACTTTAAAGGTATACAGATGAGATTTGTCACTCAAATTGTAAAAGGAAACTTCACCCAAATCACAGTCTAAAAAAATACCAATCTTTGTAGGCATTACGACTGGGAAGAGATCGATTTTTTGAGGCCCTAACGCAACATAATCATCCACATCCCGTCGTCCAATACCCCATAATCCATCTTGTACTGAAAAAGCTTGATTCGGTGCTTGATTCCTCCCGAGAAAAGTCTCTTTACAGACACCTACGATCCATCCAACTTTGTCCTTCACTTCCACCTGCCAGTAGTGCCTGCCAGCATTATAACCCTTGGAACCCAGAACAGCTGGGAAGAGGTAGAATCTCCATGGGCTATGAGTTGACTTTTGCCGTGTTCTTCCATATCGAACCGTTTTCCTATCTTCTGAGACAGTCAGATCATGATGTGCTGTTTCTGGATCTAGAAACACATCTACCTCAAATCGCTCGATGACTCTGTTTAGACCAGAATACTGGGGTGGCAAATGGTAACTGTATTCCTTTAACTGGAATGAAAAAGGCTCAGGGGACTTTAAGTTTTGATAGGCATGATAGATCCAGTTAATGTCTGTCAGTAATGCCAGGGCTGATTTGCTCTTTATGCCCTGTAACAGACGTTTTAATGTCGAGGTATACTCGGAACACTGTGTTCGGGTTTCACGCAGTTTGGTCTCAAAAGCCATTTCCTCCTCTTCTAACTGCTGAAGAAGAGTTTCTCGCTCATTTTGAAGACAGAATTTAAGCCGCTCACATTCAGACTCTATTTCGTCTCTTGCATGTTCTACCTGTTTTTTCAACTCCAAGGCTCTTCTGGTTTGTATAATCCTGACTTTTTCTAGTCGTCTCACTTTTTTCTTCCATGACTCAATGCACTGCTCCAATCTTTTCTTATAATAGGGAGCAGCCCTCTCGACAGGCCAGATGTGATGTTTCTTGTGGTCGGAGGAGAAGCTGCACTGTGAGCATAAAACCTCCAGGTCTTGCTGGCAGAAAAAGGCCAACACTAGATTATGCTTTTTACAAACAACCTTTTCTTTCTGCTTCCTCCTCTTGCTTCTTCTTTTCTGGAGCAGCCTAGCAGCTTCAGTCAAATTACCCAGTTGGGTGTTCCTCCTGAATTTCTTTCCTGGAAAGCACATTCGACAAATAGGGCAGGGAAAAATATCCTTTAGGTCCTCCCAGAACTTGTTGATGCAAGAGAAACAGAAGTTGTGGCCACAGTTAATGGTCACTGGGTTCTTCAAGTAGTCGTTACAGAGGAAACAGCTAGCTCCTGCCTGGAGGTCTTCCAAGGCCGTCTCCATCTCCACTGACATAAAGACCAAAGTGGGAAGGT
Organism: Sorex fumeus; assembly: GCF_029834395.1. Classification (NCBI taxonomy): domain Eukaryota; kingdom Metazoa; phylum Chordata; class Mammalia; order Eulipotyphla; family Soricidae; genus Sorex; species Sorex fumeus. The sequence goes on along the minus strand of NW_026606069.1, from coordinate 85,037 downwards.
GGTATGACCTTTTGCTCTCTAGAAGACAAAACCCAGTGAACAGTGAATATCCTCCTATAGATATCGCGAAATGACCAGTTTTCAGTTTAACTGGCTTGACATGTTAATGGCAGCCTCTACACATCTGTTTTATCCTTTAGCCTGTTACCTTTAGAGCGTTTGTTGTCAAGAATACTCCCACAGGCTATATATAGTCGATGGAACACTGGACTGTGTCAGCTGAGCTGCTGGCCTTAGCACTGGATGATGTGAATGATGGCTTTCTTATTCAGGAAAATAGCCTCAAGTCCAAGACTAAATCCTCCTAAATCCTCCTAAAGAGTGAGAAAAACATTATGTTAAAATACCGTTCAATAAGTACTGAAGTTTTAAAATGTTCACATAAGAATCGAATACAAACACTAAGATTGTTGAGCAGAAATTCTTTTTAAAAATACATAAGATATTCATGATTGTAGCAATTCACTTCACATATTTTTATAGTTTGAGGGTCACAATTTGTGGTGTGGAGTCAGAGAGACAATACAGTGAGTAGGGTGCTTGCCTTGTATGCAGCAAACCTGACCAGATCCTATCTCCAGCATCCCATAGGGTCCCCAGAGCCCTACGAGAAATGCTGCCTGAGCACAGAACTAGGAGTCAGCCCCAAAGACTTCCAGGTGTGGTCCAAAACCATGCAAAATTAGAAAAACAAAAAAGAAAACCCAAACAATTGGTGGTGCTCTGAAGGTCATACCCACCCTGGGGTCAGCCTCTCTGCCCACTGTACTATCACCTCCTGCACTTTCTCTGCCTAGGATCTAGGGATGGACAGTGCAGGACTCCTAGCTGTGCTGGGGCTGGGAGAACCCTGAACACCAGGTCTATGTGGGTCTGACAGTTCTGAGCTCGCCTAGTACCACCAGTGCAGATCATTTGGGTCCAGCTCCTGACATAGTCCACCCACCCCGCCCTTAGAATATCTAGCTGTTGGTCCCTCCTACGCTGTATGGAAGAGCCGGCTTGCAGAACTCGGAAAATGAGCATTTTTGATAAAATGTAAACTTAAATAAAGGTAAAGGTAAAGGCCCTCCCGTTGATCCTCGATTTGCTCGAGCGGGCCCAGTAACGTCTCCATTGGAGACTTTGTTGTTACTGTGTCTGGCATATCGAATACTCTCGGTAGCTTGCAGGGCTCTCCGAGAGGGGCGGAGGAATCGAACTCGGGTCGGCCATGTTGGCCGCTAGTAAGGCGAACGCCCTACCCGCTGTGCTATCGCTCCAGCCTTAAACTTAAATATTTTCTGTAAATTTAACACACCGAGACCTTTTTTAACCTCACACAACTGTCCATCTAATGCGCGGAGCCTGCGATGTGACTTTGCCCTTATTACAATATTTTGGTGGGACCTTCCAATACCCATAATAGATTGTCAAATGCCTGAAGTGGAAATGGCCTCCAGCTTGCTTATTTTTTTTCACCCGGGCAAATGATTAAAAAGCATTTCAGCAAAGAATTAAGGAAAGAAAGAGAGCCTGGGGTAGAGAACTTACACCCCAAAGGACCCACCACAGACTGCTCATCTATCAAGCTGAAACCATCACTCAGATTTTTGTGAGCATTAATAATAGCATAAACTGACACTGGACATAGCCAACAAGCGAGACTGGGGGGAGGGGTATCTCAAAGGTCCACATGGGGGCTACTTCGTGTGCCACACTCTTCCTTCTTACCTATCACCACAGGCCCATGCCCTATCTCCTACCCCCACCCCCCACCCCTGTCTCCCGCCCCGCCACCCTGCCTCATTGAGTCTAATCTTTTCAAGCCCATGTGTACCAATATCTCCAGACTGTCTTGTTTTGGGAACACATCCTGCTGTGTCCAGGGCTTACTCTTGACCATATAATCAGAGATGGGAGACCATAAGAGGTTCGGGGTATAGAACCCATGTTGACTGTGTGCTCTGTTCACTGATAGTACTCAGTTCACTGTACTATTACTCCAGACATGGGCTCACATTGGCTCTCTCTTCATCCTTAACACGCCTACCCTCAGATCTGTCCAACTCAAAATCATGTTCCAGTTTGCACCTCTACCATCTCTTCAAGAGACCTCACTAAGACTGAGTTTCGTTTCAATAACAACTCCCCACATTCTGGATCAGATCAAAATCTTGCTTAATTAAGGTACCCAGCATCCCGACCTAATGCTCCCAAGAGCCACCCCAGACACAAGAGACCCAGCGGGATCAACGTGAAGCTAGCTCCAGCACACCCAAGAACACTCACCACAGTGGACCTGCAAGAAGGGTCGGTGCAGCCCCTGTCCGGCAAGAAGCAGCAGGAACCTCAGATTCAGGTCCAGAGGTGGATCTGAAATCAAAATCCCAGGAGACTAAATATGCGAGAGCTATAAGCCCATGACACAGTCTGGACCAAGATTGGCTGTAACTCCGGAAAAGGGTGAGTCAATGACCCACCCTAGAGCTATAAGCCCATGACACAGTCTGGACCACGATTGGCTGTAACTCCGGAAAAGGGTGAGTCAATGACCCACCCTACCAGCCAGTGAGGGAGGGAAGAGATCCTGGCACACCTAGAGGCATTTTCTCCTCTGCTATCATTTTGTTGTTAATTGCATTCAATCTCTTGAGGTGCAGTTTTTAGGTTTCTTCCTATTTTTCAGCCCCGTGAGCAATTTGGGATTAAAAGGAAGGTTGAAGGTTGGGTTGGTCTTTCTCTTCCTTCCTTCCTTCCTTCCTTCCTTCCTTCCTTCCTTCCTTCCTTCCTTCCTTCCTCTGTCTGTGTCTCTCTTTTTTTTTCTGTTTATTTTTTTTGGTTTGTTTTTCTTTGAATCCCCTGAAGGTGAATTTTTCAAAATTACATTGCCACACCCTCATTTCATACACTGAAGGATTACATTTTGGAATGAAAGAGGTACATTTCCAGCAAGGAACTCTTCACATCTTAATAGACAGAACTGCCAGACCCAGTAAATTCTGCCCCGCTCTGGCTCTCTGAAATCTTCTGAGAAACTGTCACAGTAAAATTTTACTTAGTTGAATAAACCAGAGGTTAAAACATCTTTAAGACTCAAGAAATCAGCACAGGTCGAACTTAAAAGTTATTGGTTTGGTTTGCATCTCAACGGGGAGGGTCTGGATGTATAAAAGATGAAAAACTCTTTGTTGAGACTGAACAATAGGCAATAATCTTGCTGCCCCAAGAACTTGCAACCTTGAGAATTTCGGTTTAGACTTGTTCTGTTTTGTTTGGGGGTCACACCCCTCTGTGCTTTTTTACCCTCCACTTGCTAGGATAGAACCAAATAGTCTCCCAAATGAAAGCATCTCTGCAGCCCTTTGAGCCACCTCCAGACCCAGGAGTTTTTAATAGGGATAAAAGCCAATGAACAAGATATGATAACCTTTGTGGCTGGAGCAGTAGCATAAAGGTTAGGGCGTTTGACTTGCACGCGGCCAACCCAGATTGGATTCCCAGCATCCCATATGGTCCCCTGAGCACCACCATGGCTAATTCCTGAGTGCAAGCCAGGAGTAGCCCCTGTGCATCGCTGGGTGTGACCCAAAAAGAGAAAAAAAAGATATGATAACCTTGAGTTTTGCATGGATGACAGGATACATCAGGAAATAGACCTTTATTGCCATTAAGAGATCTAGGATGAGCGGTTGAACACGAGTGTAAGTGAGCGTACACTCAACTATTAAAGACGTGACTTCCAAAGTAAAATATGGCCATGGCCACATAACAGATTAGTGAAATATCTGACATTTTTCTCAAAATTCAATCTGGAAATCTGAAGATACCCTAATTCAGTCGGGCAACTACCATCTACCATAAAGTAGTGGTCCAAGCTAGGACTACTAGGAAGAGAATCTATGAAACTGAGTCACCAACCTTCCCATTGTGCTCTCTCTGATGGCCCTCCCATTCAAGCATCCTTCCTGTCTCTACTCTCAATAAACTGTTACTTCTTGGCAACTTTTCTTTCTTGTATTCAATTTTTGGTGGGCCTGGAAAATCCAGGATTACTGGACATCTCATTCACACCAAACTTTATGGGCAACAATGTTCTCAAAATAGCTCTTTTGCCTGAAAGGTTACAACAAGAGATTTTTATTTATTTATTTATTTGGGAATTTGGACCACACCAACTGGTGCTCAAAAGAGTGTCACTTCTAGCTTTGTGCTCAGTGTTTGAGGAAGCATGGGGTACCTGTGGTTGAACCTTGACCTCCTGCATGCAAAGCATGTGCTCAACGCTTTGAGCTGTCTTTTCAGATCCTCAAAAGAAAATTGTATTGAAGTGATGCATGCTGAAAGCAGACTATAGCGTGAACACAATGACTGCTCAATACCTCTATTGCAAACTACAACACCCTTGAGGAAAGTGAGCAAAAGGGAATGCCCTACCACAGAGGCAGGGTGGGGTTGGGGGGAGGGGGGTGGGCTACTGGGATCATTGGTGGTGGAGAATGGGCACTGGTGGAAGGATGGGTACTGATCATTGTATAACTGAAACCCAAGCAGGAAAGTTTGTAAGTCTACAGCTGTACCTCATGGTGTTTCACTAATTAAAAAAAAAAAAAGAAAGAAAAGTGTGTGTAGGGTTGAGGAGGGTCAATAAAAAAATAGTGTATCAGATAAAATTTCTTGTTTCGAACACCATCAGCAGAGGTTCAATCTCTATTTACACATAGGGTCCCTCAACACTGCCAGGGAATTACTGAGCACAGCTGGGTGTGGTCCAAAAACCAAAAAGAAAAGGGAACAGGGAGCACAGTTTTAGAAAGGGTGGGTTGCAGGCTGTGTGCCTGGGGTGATCAGTTAATTCTTTAAAGTGATGATTTCCCAAGAGAATTTCTTTTTTAACTTTTTTAAATTGATTGTAAATTACAATATGTTAAAGATGGTTTCTCATGCACATAATTCCGATACAGTGTACCCACCCCCTCCTCCAAAGAACCCCAGCACCCTTCCATTTCAAACCCCCACCAACACTGAACTTTGTGGATTAATTTTTTAGTTGTGTTGCCTTAGGCCCTTTTTTTACCACTTTTCTGTATATCTTTAAGCCCCACACCTGAGATCTATCTGTATCAATTCTTTTTCCCTCTGATTGACTTCACTCAGCATGAAATCCTCTATTTCTATCCATGTTGTTGCAAATTGTATGATTTTGTTCTTTCTTTGAGCTATGTAGTATTCCATTGTGTAAATATACCACAATTTCTTAATCCAGTCATCTGTAGTTGAACATCTGTGTTGTTTCAATATCTTGGCTATTGCATTAAGTGAGGTAATGAACATAGGTGGGCATATATCCGCTCAGAGTAAGGTTTCTGTGTTTTGGGGATAGATGCCAAAAAGTGGCATTGCTGGTAGTTCTATTCTTATTTATTGCATTGACCTCCATTTTTTTCCATAAAGACTAAAACAGGTCACATTCCCACCAACAGTGAATGAAGGGTATTTTCTGACCACAACTCCACCGACATTGGCTTTTGTCAGACTTTCACTGTAATGGCAAAACAGATTTCTGATTATGTTTTACACCCTCTTTTCCTTTAGAACAAGAAAACAGGTCTTTTTAATATCTGAAACCCTACCTAAAGTGATTTTGTTTTCTAACATTGAACTTACTTCTTAAATTAAGCTTGTGTAGAGGTGGTTTCCAGGTTCATTAGATGTCAAAAAGAATTGCGTTGCTTTTGTTTTTTAATGCTACATATTTTGAAAATTGTTTTGGAAATTTTAAAATGCATTTTATTATAGAAAGTTCTTAATAGTCTGCCCACAATAGTCCCTCAGCATGAAGTTCCCTTTATTTTAAAGACAAAGCAATTTAGTACATCTTGTTTTCAAAAAACTGCCTTGCGATGTTGGGCTGCATCTTCCAAGTCAGTCCAACATGGATGGTGCCCTCAGTTTTCATCTTCTAGAAGGAAGCCTTTGCACGACGCAGCAAACTGCAGACTCGAGATGACATTTCCTTTTGCTGTTCTGGACCTCCTTTTACTAATAGTACAACCTAAAAAAATGCAAACACTAACAAAACCTGAACACAGCAGCACAGAACAGCACGTGATCATTCCGAGAACAACCAAGTTCTGAAGTCAAGGCTAAGAGACTTTCCTTGCTTCTGTGGTTCTAGTAGAAAAACCTCTGTATCCTCCCTGTCAAGATATTGTCTGTCATTCATCCTACAGCCTGGAAGAAGTTAGACTTTTTATTATTTTCTGACTCATTTGCATGTTTATATTTTTTGTGTTTCGTTGTTTGGAGGGCCTACCTTATGTGCTCAGGTCCTGACTCTGTGCTCAGAGGTCATTCCTGGCAGGGCTCAGGAGACCATAGAGAGTGCTGGGAATTGAACCCAGGTCAACTGAGTAAAAGGCAAGCACCTACCTGTTGTACTATTTCTTTGGCCTGACTTTGTTTTATCTTTATTACAGTTCAGGTCCATTGTTTACAATAGTATTAACATTTATTATACAAAGTCACTGTATCCTACCACCCCAAAAATGCCCAAGGTAACTGTCCCTATGTAATTTTTTCTCTTCTCTCTCCTTCAACCATTTAGTAGTCTGAGTTTTGCAATCCAAAGCCAAGGACTTGTTGTTCCTTGATGCTGTATCTAACTTTGTTTTTTCCTTCCTGTATGCCACAGCTGAGTGATGCCATCTGGGAATTCCCTTCTCTCTCTGATTTATTTTGCTTAAGTATCAGTGAGTGGTGGCCGACCCGAGTTCGATTCCTCCGCCCCTCTCGGAGAGCCCGGCAAGCTACCGAGAGTATTCGATATGCCAGACACAGTAACAACAAAGTCTCCAATGGAGACGTTACTGGGCCCGCTCGAGCAAATCGACGATCAACGGGAGGGCCTTTACCTTACCTTTACCTATCAGTGAGGGGCTGCTGCAGACTCTGTGCTCAGGGTCACTCATGCTGGTTTAGGGGACTATGCAGTTCCAGGAATTAAAACCAGGCCTCCCACAGGCCACTTCACTCTATTGGTTGACCTCTCTAGCCCTCTGTCTGCAATCTTCATAACCATTTACTCCGTGACCGAGCAAATTCATAGGTTCTGCAATTGGGACATAGACATCACTGGTGTACTATTATTCCATCTACCATGTACAGAAAGGTACTTTTCTTTCTTTCCCCTCGAGATATTTCTAAGTTAGTTTTCAGTCAGAAGTATAGCTTCTCTCCCCCGCCCCCCATGCAATTGTACAGACAGGGAGAAAAGAGGTGAGGCAGATTTAAGTAAGGTAAGACAGACCTGTGTTTTTATGTGAGAAGTCAGAAGCTCACTGCAAAATTTTTAGGTGGGGTCGTCTTACTTTTTTTTTTTTTTTTTTTTGCGGCAGGGAGGGTGCACACCTGGTTGTGCTCATGGCTTACTCCTGGCTCCATGCTCAGGGATCTTTCCTGGTGGTATAGTGCAAGAGATACAACCACGGTTGGCCACATGCAGGACAAATGCCTTAACTCCTCTCCTGTCTCTCAGGCTATAAGCAGTGTTTTGGTTGGAAAGGGACAGTGAGAAGGAAAGGAAATGCTGGAGGCAGAGAGAAGTCTTCTGATAGATAGCAGGAAGCTAGCATAGCACTTGGGGTGGAATGATCCTGGTTAGATGTAGCTAACCATCTAGGCACTCCCCTGCCCTAGAGAAGGGCCTGGAGCAGTACGTAAATGCTGAGGATTTCCTGAACAAGAGTGAAGGACTGACAGGAAGGAAAGCAAGTAGTGGTTTTGATTCCCTTTACTAGGAGGTAAGACAGGGGAAAGGGTTTTTCCCTGACTCTTCAAGTATCAGTTTAACAGGAAGATCTAATATATATATATATATATATATATATATATATATATATATTGTGTATATATATATATATAGTGGACAATAATACTTCAGAAGTAGAGTAGACAGAAAAATCTTGCTTACTCTTTTGATCTCTAAAAAAAAAGGTGCTGGGGATTAAACATGCAAAGCATATGCTTTCCCATTGAGTCACAGTGCCCTATTCCCTTAAGAATTGGCTTATTCTAATAAAATAGGAAACTAATACCCAAGAGAGGCAAGATTAGTACAAGGATGTTTGCTCTATGGCTTGGAGGCCAGCCACACATGCTAGGGGGAAAGGGAGCTCAGATAGAGAAGGGAGCATCAAATAAAGGGTGTTGAGAGGATCCTCCCAGGATGGGAGATGCATGCTGAAAATAGACTATAGACCCAACATGATTGCCACTCAATGCCTCTTTTGCAAACCACACCACCCAGAAGGAGAGAGAGAACAAAAGGGAATACCCTGCCACAGAGGAAGGGTGGGATGGGGGTAAGGGGGGTGGGAGGGATACTGGGACCCGTGGTGGTGGAAAATAGGCGCTGGTGGAGGGATGGGTACTTGATCATTGTATAACTGAAATCCAAGCACAAAAATTTGTAAGTCTACAACTGTACCACATGGTGTTTCACTAATAAAAATTAAAAAAAAGAAAAAAGAAAATGTCATGAGATAACGTAATAAAATGATCCCAATGAAATAATTGAAGTAGGACGTTATCACCTATGGACAAAATGCATGTTTATGAAGTATTTGAAGACTTCATTTCACCTAGCCTATTTTCTAACCTCTATATATTAAAGCTACTATAAAACAAGAATAAGAAATATAAATTCTCATATACAATACCAAATTATTTTTTTAACTAGTATATAGGGAAAATATCCCTCAGAAGTAGGCCAATTAGTTTCATTCTCTCTGGATTTTTAATTACATAATATTAGGAAACCAAAAGATACATTATGGTTACATTATTAAAGATTATAAATTTACTCAAAATTTTAAAATAAGCAATTACTGTTCATTTTAAAACATTCATACCAATTTAACACTTATTGGGATTTTTACTTTTAAAGTTTGTGAATCTTACAGTGTTTTAATGTCTCTATTACCTATATGGTGAAAAATTAAAAACTATTTGAAGTTTAAAAAAGAAAGAATTGGCTTATTCTGGGGCTCGAGAGAAAAATGCAATAATGGGCTAAAGCACAAGCTTTGAGTGCAAGTATGCTGCCCCTCCCCCCCCCAAAAAAAACCCGAAACAAATAATCATCTTAATTCAGAAACCTAATCCAAGTTGCCAGCATTAAGTGGTTAAATTGGGTTTTATGTGCTCCTAAATTAGAAATTGGAGGGGTGGGGGATGGGGGTACGGTAGAGCTTCGTGCTTGGCTTGCATGAAGTTTGGTTTGGTGCTTGGCTTGCATGGCTTGATCCCTGACACCCTGTATGGTTCCCCAATCCTGCCATGTGTATTGATCCCAGAGCGCAGAGCCTGGAATAAACCCTGAGCATAGCCAGCTGTGATTCAAAAACAGCAACAAAATTTCTGGTTTAAGGTAAATCTCTTCGATAGCCATGTCCACTTGCCGACATACCAAATTCCACAGGATGGATATGTCGTTCCCAACGTTCTCCCTTCCGAAATCCGACACGCCATTTCGTCAGTAAAGAAGCAAACAGCACCCGGCCCAGACAAGGTCAGACCTGAACACCTGAAGAACCTGCCGTCAGTACTCATCAATACACTGGCTCGGCTCTTCACTCGCTACCTGTCTGAATGCAAGGTTCCATCTCAATGGAAAACCAGCAGGACCGTACTACTGTTCAAGAAGGGAGACATCCATGACATTGGCAACTATCGCCCGATCTGCCTATTGTCTGTCATCTACAAGTTGTTCACTCGAGTCATCCTGAATAGGATTGGCAGAACACTAGATGAAGGACAACCATGTGAGCAAGCAGGGTTCCGCAAAGGATTCAGCACCATCGACCATATCCACACAATAACCAAACTCATTGAGGTTTCTCGGGAGTTCAAGATGCCGCTCTGCTTAACGTTCATTGATTTAAAGAAGGCCTTTGATTCTGTTGAGACGGAAGCGGTCATTGAAGCCCTAGCCAATCAGGGCATTCAAACCCAATACATCAGGATCCTCCGTGAGCTGTATTGCGGATTCACTACCAGGATCTCACCATTCTACAAAGAAGTGATCGTTGATGTCAAGAGAGGGGTGCGGCAGGGTGATACCATTTCACCAAAACTCTTCAGTGCCACCCTCGAGAACATCATGCGACGACTGGAATGGGAAGGAATGGGAGTGAAGATAGATGGTCGGCAACTACACCACCTCCGCTTTGCTGATGACATTGTTTTAATAACACCAAACATCAGCCAAGCGGCACAAATGCTGGCCGACTTTGACCGTGAGTGTGGAAAGGTAGGACTACAGCTGAATCTTACGAAGACAATGTTTATGAGAAACAGCCTTGTTCCTGACGCCCCATTCGCTCTCAATGGAACGACCATCTCCGAATGCAACAGCTATGTGTACCTAGGTCGAGAGGTCAACATGACAAATGACCTGGCACCCGAGCTGCGCAGGAGGAAGAGAGCGGCTTGGAACGCCTTCAAGAACATCGAAGAAATAGCTAAGAGGACGAAGAACCTCCGGCTCCGGGCACATCTCTTTGATTCCACTGTTCTTCCTGCATTAACATATGCCTCAGAGACCTGGGCCCTATGCAAACAAGATGAGAACGCCATTCAGGTCTCCCAAAGAAGAATAGAAAGAGCTATGCTTGGAATATCACGTTTCACTCAAATGAGAGAACGAATCCGGAGTTCTGACATCCGTCGACGATCAAGGATCAGGGACGCTGTCTCATTTGCCAAGGTGTCGAAAATCAGATGGGCTGGTCACGTAATGAGATTTAAAGACGACCGTTGGACTAGAGCTGTTACTGATTGGATTCCACGGGATGTCAAGAGACCGCGTGGCCGCCCACCTACCAGATGGTCAGACTTCTTTGTCAAGGTCATGAACGATCGGTTTGATGCCCTCCATGTTCCCGGAGCGAAGAGATGCCATTGGGCTACACTAGCACGCGACAGGGACAAATGGAGACGTTACTGGCGCCCGCTCGAGCAAATCGACGACTAACGGGAAGTTAAGTGATTTTAAGTGATTAAGAAGGTAAAGTTAAAATATACACAAAAGTAGAATGACCCTCATGTAAATGGTTACAAATGTTTCCATCTCAAACACAGTCTTCCCCTACTTCTAATGTCAGGCACATTTCTGAGTACCTCAGTATGTAACTCTAAAGCATAAAAAGAGCACAGGTTCCACAAAGATAGGTTAAGTGTGTAATAAATCCCTAATTAGCTAGTGTCCACAGTTCAAATTCTCACTTTTCCTTTCAGCTGATTTTCTTGAATCATAGAGAGAATGACAAATTTGTGACTGTCCAAAAATTGGGATTTATAAAGTTTAGCATAGAATTTCGGGCCGGATCGATAGCACAGCAGGTAGGGCATTTGCCTTGCACATAGCTGACCCAGTTTTGAGTCCTCCGCTGCTATCTGAGAGTCAGGCAAGCTGCCAAGAGTATCCCACCCACATGGAAGTGGCTGGCAAGCTCCCCCGTGGCGTATTCTATATGCCAAGAACAGTAACAAAAAGTCCCACAATGGAGACTTTACTGGTGCCCGCTCGAGCAATTCAATGAACAATTGGAGGACAGTACTACAGTGCTACAAGTATCAATGAACTGGGTTCTGGGGAGCATGTAAACTTGCTGCTCTTCCTTTGACTCTGGGTGAAAATGTCAAGTGACCATTATAGATCTAGAGTTTAAGACCAGGTTTCTAAGCAGGAAGTAGAAAAGCACATAAATGTGGGCCTCGGAAGTAATACAGTGGTACCATACATGTCTGGACTATGTGAAGACTTAGGATCTAAGGTGACTAGAAAGAATATTTGGAATGTAGTGTTGGGTCATTACTGGTGGCGTCACTGTCACTGTCATCCCATTGTTCATCAATTTTCTCGAGCGGGCTTCGTAACGACTCCATTTTGAGACTTTGTTGTTACTGTGTTTGGCATATTGAATAAATCACGGGTAGCTTTCCAGGCGTTGCTGTGAGAGCAAGATACTCTTGGTAGCTTGTCGGGCTCTCCGAGATTGGCAGAGGAATTGAACCGGGCTTAGTCAGGCCAGCTGCGCATAAGGCAAATGCCCTACCGCTGTGCTATCGCTCCAGCCCACTGGTGGTGGTAAGTGTTTTATTTTTAACTTATTTATTTTTAAATCCAGACACAGCTGTGCTCAGGGCTTACTTCTGGCTTATACTCAAGCGTGACTTCCGGACCCTTTGTGATGCTGGGGATCAAATCCCACTAGGCTGTAGTACTCCAGCACTGTCCTCCCGTTGTTCATAGATTTGCTCGAGCGGGCACCAGTAACATCTCACAACAAATCGTGAGACTTGCTGTTACTGTTTTTGGCATATCGAATATGTCACAGGTAGCTTGCCAGGCTTGCCGTGCGGGCCAGATACTCTCAGTAGCTTGCCAGGCTCTCCGAGAGAGGCGGAGGAATCAAACTCGGGTTGGCCATGTTGGCTGCATGCAAGGCGAACACCCTACCCGCTGTGCTATCACTCCAGCCCTAATTGGCTGTATAAAAACAAATTCCTTACTATGTAGCTTAGTCCTGGATCTGCACTCAGGGATTATTCCTTGCAGGCTCAGGCAGGAGACCATAGTGGGTGACAGGATCAAACCTGGGTCAGCGACATGGAAGGCAAGCACCTTACCTACTCTCCAGCCCCCGTTACATAGATTTGAAAGGAAACTACTGTTACAGTTCTTGACTCTAAGTATTAATAAATATATACTTATCAGTGCTGGATATAATCATTTAGCATAGATATTGATAACTATTTTTTCTTGTTGTTACTGTGTCTGGCATATCGAATACTCTTGGTAGCTTGCCGGGCTCTCCGAGAGGGGCGGAGGAATCGAACTCGGGTCGGCCATGTTGGCCGCGTGCAAGGCAGACGCCCTACCCGCTGTGCTATCTGGAGGAAAGCTGTGAATATTGATTGAGGGAAGTTCACATTGGTGATGGGATTGGTTGTTGGAACACTGTATTGCTGAAACTCAACTACGAATGACTTTTTTAAATCACGGTACCTTAATGAAATTTTTTTAACGAAGATAAAAGTTGTTTTAAAGTGTGGACGAACGGAACTGGAGAGATAATACAGTGATTAGGGCATTTGCCTTGCATGAGGCTGCCTCGGGTTTGAGTCCTCACTATACCATATAGTCCTCAAGCACATCAGGAGTAATCCTTGAGTGAAGAGCCAGGAGAAACACCTGGAGAAGAATCAGTGCTATTTTTGAAAAAGCACATATATTAGCTGACAGTCGGGAACAATTTTAACATGTTAGAGAAAAAATGATGCCACTGCAGAATCTAAGGAGAAAATGATATACCTAGGTTCCCATCCCTGGAGAGAGAATGACCATTCAGCTTAGGTCTAAGTTTAGTCTGTTCGTTCCTTTTTCTTCTATTTTATTGTGATCCCATGGCTTACCCCGTTTCTTCCTCAACAAGGACAAAATTAGGAGGATTAAGAAAGATTTAGGGAAGAATTTACAGACTGAAATTAGATTATGCATATTAACAAAGATCCCACAACTCACCTTGATCGATTTATTAGGAAAGTATATCCCAGTCCAATCAAAGCTCTGAAAGTCCACCAAAAGTCCCGCCCCCCACTTTCTCCCTCCCTCCCTATCCATCTTTCCTGGGTGGGTCTCTAAAGAAGAGAGACCCAGTCAGTGAACAGTACATAAATGCTGTGGATGCTGTCATGAGCAGACAGTGTGTGACCTCCACGACCCTGCAAGGAGAGTCAGATCACGCCATCATCTAAGACTGCCAGCTGAGGTCCCCCTCGTGTGAGTAGAAATCAATGAGGGGATTTGCAGTTATTTGGGGCTAAAGCTTAACTCCTATGGCTTCTTTATGGTGCACAGAGTCTAGACAGTACCTCACAGAGGATCTGATATTAATGTACCTTATACTAAGCCCCAGATGTTAGTTTTCATCGCTGTGATCTAGCTGGAGTTTCCCACTCCACATTATGGAGGTGGAATACTCCAGAAGCTCTAGTCCGTGAGTCTCTTCAAGGTTGGTGAGACTGGAGGTAGTCTGGGAGAAAGCAGGCAAATAGGATAATCAGAGGCTCATTAGAATGGGAGGAAGCTGGCTCTGGAATGGAATGATCCCATCCCTTCTTAGGAAGCGTTAGGAATGCCCTCATCTAATCATCCCCAGCAGAACTTATTAGCACTGCACAGTAATGACAGATTTTGAGTCCAGAGAGATATTGAGATTGACTTCTCTTCAGACCCCCCAACCATCTACACTCAATTGCTCAAGGTATGTGAATATCGTTTGAGAACCCAACCCTGAGACCAGAGATGTGCTGGGTCATCAGAGGGCAACCCTCATTGAGAGAAAAACATAGTCCAGGACATAGGTCTAACTGTGTGACTCTTTTCTGGTAGGAGAGAATCCAAGGAGCCCCTATCTATAAGGATTGCCTGTTGACCCATACCTGCCCTTCCCACACCCGAGGATGGAGGAGGTGTCCGCTGTCCTGGTCAAAATTCAGCCAGAGTTCATCTGTCCTGTCTGCCTGGACTACCTCAATGACCCCGTCACCATCGACTGCAACCACAACTTCTGTGACTCCTGCATCCGCATGTCATGGAAGGACCTGCAGGACACATTCCCTTGTCCCGTGTGCCGGCGGACCCACCAGGAGATGCGTATCACTGGCAACGCCCAGCTGGGCAGGCTTGTGGACCTGGTCAAGCTCCTGCACAGCTCTGGGAGCAGCGATATGGCGCGGGCAGAGGAGAGAAGATGTGAGGAGCACAGGCAGGGAGTGAGCCTCTTCTGCGAGGACGACCGGGAGCCGGTGTGCCCCCTGTGCGCCCAGGGCCCTGTCCACCAGGGCCACCACGTCAGGCCCCTGGAGGAGGTTGCACATCAGTACAGACAGAGGCTCAGTGGCTACATCGAGTCCCTGAAGACACAGCTGGCAAAGGTGGAGAAGCTCTTAGTCATCCAAGAGAGAAAGCTCCTGCAGCTGAGAGAGGAGGTGAGAATGCATAACAGTCAGTTGGCCTCGGAATTTGAGCAGCTCACCAAGTTTGTGGAGCGTGATCAAGAGGCAGCGCTCTGCAGGCTGGCCAAAGAGGACAAACACCTGCAGCAGCAGTTCAGGGCCAACGTCGCTCTTTACTCAGACCATATTTCAATGTTGAAAGACCTCAGAAAGGAGGTGGCCGAGCGGAGCGTGATGTCCGATGAGATGGTGCTGAGGAGGGTGAAGGTCCTGAAGCAGCGCTGGGAGGGCCTGGAGCCACCGGTCATGCAGCCCCTGCGCTTCAGGCCTGTGGCCTACAGCCTCCCTCTTCTGTGCTCAGTGCTCAGCAGCATCATCCGGAGATTCCGAGAGCGCATCAGCCTGGACCCCCACACGGCACACCCCAGCCTGCGCGTGTCCCAGGACCTCCAGTCGTTGACCTGCGTGAGGAA
Organism: Sorex fumeus; assembly: GCF_029834395.1. Lineage (NCBI taxonomy): Eukaryota > Metazoa > Chordata > Mammalia > Eulipotyphla > Soricidae > Sorex > Sorex fumeus. Next base: position 69,561 of record NW_026606069.1, on the reverse strand, counting down.
GAGGTCCAAAGGGGATGGGGACCCCAAATCCTGTGATGGGACCGCCCAGCTGGTGGTCCTGGGCTGGGAGGGCTTCGCCTCTGGCGGCAACTACTGGGAGGTGCAGGTGGGCGCCAAGCCCGAGTGGGCCATGGGCGTGTGCAGCGTCCCCGCTTCAGCCCAGGCCCCGCGGCCCTTTCCAGCTCCCAAGAGATGCTGGACGCTGCAGCTGCTGGACGGCAACTACTTGGCTGTGGGCGTGGGGGCCGTGCCTCTGGCTCTCAGGGACCAGCCAGGGGCCATCAGCGTTTACCTGGACTGGGAGCTGGGCCAGCTTTCCTTCTACAATGCAGCCAACAGATGTCACCTGCACTCATTCACAGAGCCCTTTGCTCAAGAGCTCAAGCCCTACTTCAGCGTGGGGAACGATTGCGCCCCTCTCTCCGTGGGCGTGGGGAGAGTTTAAAGGGAGGATAATCCCTTGGGTTTATTTTCCCACTCTAAGTGGAAAACTGTTGATGTAACCATGATGAAACGGTTGCATAGATACTCATATTTAGGGGCAATGAAGGAGCAACGTTCTCTTTTTTAGTAAGTCCTTGTATATAGAAATAATTGTACCCTTATTTGTTGTAAATAAAACAAAAAATTTTTAAAATGTAAAAGATAATTCAGGTCTTCTGTGCAACAGTAAAGTATTTTGAAAGCATTGCAAAAGTTCACAATTGTTATTATATAATACATTATCTGTGAGGTTGGAAGATTTGACTTTCATCAATTTTGATGTTACAGAATCAATGTTCACTAATTTTAATGATACCAAAAACATTACTTTTATGAAAGGAAGAATGATAAAAGATTTCCAATTTTTTGGAAGAATATGTAAGTATGATATTTAACTAGTGGCTGACATTTCCACATAGACAAAAAATCTGAATAGACAGTACACCCTATCTTTAATTCTGTGTGGTGGAACTGTGATTGCCTATTTTGTATGTTTTGAGGGTTTTATATCTAATATTATTTTATTCATATTGCATATACATGCATATAATGAGGTTAGTTATAAAACTTTTTTTTTCTTTCCATTATGTTTTCTGCTTTGTTTTGTTTTGGTTTGGTTTGGTTTGTTTTTTCACAAGCAGGTTAGGGCTGACTTCCAACTTCATGCCTAAGCAAGGATCACTCAGGGGACCAAATTAGTTTCAAATAGTGTATTCCTCATCTCCTTATGAGCCCACACTATAGGCACCTTTAACGTTCATGTTTGTACTAACATCCTCTTGAGTACAATATCACTGTCACTGTTCTCCCATTGTTCATCGATTTGCTCGAGTGGGCCCAGCAACGTTTCCATTGTGAGACTTGTTACTGTGTATAGGTAAAGGTAAAGGTAAAGGCCCTCCAGTTGTTCCTCGATTTGCTGGAGCAGGCCCAACGTCTCCATTGGAGACTTTGTTGTTACTGTGCGCTGGGAGCTTGCCAGGCTCTGCTGTGCAGGCGAGATACTCTCGGGAGCTTGCTAGGCTCTCTGAGAGGGAGAGAGGAATCGAACTCAGGTCAGTGATGTTGGCTGCATGCAAGGCAAACGTGCTACCCGCTATGCTATTGCTCCATCCAAATATTCAAAGTATAAATTTTAATTCTCTCCTATGTTACTGTGTGCAGAAACTGACATAGCATTTTTTTTTTTATGAAGCAATGGAGCCACCATGCGGAAGCTGAATAGGCGGAAGCAGAGAGAAATGTTAGGCAAAAAAGGGCCAAGGGACTCTTGCTGACATAGAAATGAAAACTGAGGGGCTGGAGATACAGTACAGTGTTCCAACACACTTGTCTTGAACATGGATCCCAAGGCTTCTCCAGAAGTGATTCCTGAGCCCAGAGCCAGGAGTAACGCCTGAGCTTTGCTGGGTGCGGCCTCCCAAAAATTCAAACTGATTCCTGGTCTTGCCGTTGGATTCATTTCTTAAACATTATAAAAGAGAGAACTCAAAAAGTCTTCCAGAGATTTCTAAATTTTCTCTTCAGCAAAATGACTATCAAAGATGTAGAGACTAGAAAATCAAGATTTTCGGTATAGCAGCTGAAGTTCTTTAATTTATTAATCTATTTATTCTGGTTTTGGGGCCACACCCAGCGATGTTCAGAGTTTAATCCTGTCTCTGCACTCATGAATTACTCCTGGTAGTGCTTGGCAACCATACGGGATGCCAGGATCAAAACTTGGGTGGCAGTGTGCAAGGAAAGCTCTCTACCCATCGTACTATTTCCTCAGCCTTTGGTGAGATTATTTTTAAATCAACTAATATCTTTCACCTATTAGGTGGAAAGCAATTTTTCAAAGACCTCTAGGCAACAGGAAACTGCTGGTTGTGAAGAGAGATAAAAGCTGTGTCCAATTAATAATTCAATGGGGGCAAAATGAACCTCCTGACATATACTTTCAGATTTCACTTTCTTCCTTAGCAATAGAATTCAGTGCAAATGAAAACATGCATTTTAGCACAGCACAATGACACCCGGTACTGGTTCAATCCTGAGAGATTCTTCTGTGCCTCACCACTAATCAGAAACTCAGAATATCCTTTTAGCTCCTGTTGGTTCTGTCCTCCTACCTGGGGGAGGATCCGCCACACCTTAAAGAGTGTCAACAATGTCCTAGACCCACCTAGTTGCCTATAAATGCCCTGCTCACAACAGAAGAGCACAAACTGCTATCAGCCTGGTGTCCTGCTGTCTTCGAAGAGATCTGTCAGAGACCAGCCCTGAAGAAACGCAGAGCAAAGGTCCTTGAACTGTTCTAGGTAAGCAGGAAGACGTGATCACCTTGGAAGTGGATTGATCAAGGGATTATAGTTATGGTAGATGGTCTGTATGGATTCACAGATGGGTCTTGTACAATAAGGTTGGGTGGTACGGGTGGGGGTGCTAATCTGGTCAGAAGAGACTGAAAGTAATGTTAAGTTGTCACAGGTCAGGAACCAAAAAGGGATTGGAAGTGGAACAATAATAACAATAATAATAATAATAACCTTTCCATAGGACCCTCAAGAAATTGGAGTTAGCTCAGAAGTGTTCATAGAATGCTTTTAAAAAGCATCTTTGAGTGTCTGGAGCGATAGCACAGTGGGTAGGGCATTTGCCTTACACGCAGCCAACATGGCCGACCCGAGTTCGATTCCTCCGCCCCTCTTGGAGAGCCCGGCAAGCTACCGAGAGTATTCGATATGCCAGACACAGTAACAACAAAGTCTCCAATGGAGACGTTACTGGGCCCACTCGAGCAAATCGATGATCAACGGGAGGGCCTTTACTTTTACTTTTACTTTATTATGATTTATTGACATTAAAACGGGTTCTATCCATTAATTATCAAAAAATTAGAATTTACGCATGAACTAATGTGTGGTCTGAGTTTTGCTTGAAAAGGCTGAGAAATAGAAAGCTGGAGTTACATTTGTATTGGAGGATTTGTTGTGGTTATCATAATAGTTTTGTTTCATCTGCCTAAAATGCTGTCTAGTAATATATTAGAGCTCACCATTATTGTGTTGCCCCTCTTCTCATTTCATTTCATTTCATCATCCTGTTAATCGTCGATTGCCTCGAGCAGGCCCCAGTAACGTCCCTTTCATCCTAGCCCTGACATTACATTCACGGCTCTTTAGGAGAATGAGCCCCATCATTGTTACTGGTATTTGGCATATTTGGTACGCCATGGGGAGTTTGCCAGACTCTGCCCTGTGGGCAGGCTACATTCCATAGCCTGCAAGTTTGTCCAAAGTAGGAATGAGATAATAAGATGTCATAAAGAAAAGTTCTGATAAGATGTCGCGCGGGCCGCTTTGTCCCTCTGCCAGTACCTTCATGTGTGCGGAGACTGGTCTCAGCATGGTGGTGGCTGGTCCTGGAGGTCTTCGGCTGCCGGAGCCCCGGTCGGGGTGGGGAGGAAAGCTCGACCCGCTCCCCTCCAAGGGGTCCCGGCGAGGGACACCCAGGCGCGGGGGCAAAAGACTGCACTGTTCTCATCCGGGATCTGGATTTTATAGTCTCTGAGTCTTGGCCGCTGATGGGATTACACGGCGCCAGGGGGCCAGGTGGTGGGTGTGACCCCACGCAGTCTTTTGCCCCCGCGCCTGGGTGTCCCTCGCCGGGACCCCTTGGAGGGGAGCGGGTCGAGCTTTCCTCCCCACCCCGACCGGGGCTCCGGCAGCCGAAGACCTCCAGGACCAGCCACCACCATGCTGAGACCAGTCTCCGCACACATGAAGGTACTGGCAGAGGGACAAAGCCACGCGGGTTCCGGGGCCGAGACCTCCAAGCCTACTCGAATTGGAGTCGAGCATCTTCCACCCAGATCCTCCAAATTCCAGTAGGCGGGGATCACACCCACCACCTGGCCCCCTGGCGCCGTGTAATCCCATCAGCGGCCAAGACTCAGAGACTATAAAATCCAGATCCCGGACAAGAACAGTGCAGTCTTTTGCCCCCGCGCCTGGGTGTCCCTCGCCGGGACCCCTTGGAGGGGAGCGGGTCGAGCTTTCCTCCCCACCCCGACCGGGGCTCCAGCAGCCGAAGACCTCCACGACCAGCCACCACCATGCTGAGACCAGTCTCCGCACACATGAAGGTACTGGCAGAGGGACAAAGCCACGCGGGTTCCGGGGCCGAGACCTCCAAGCCTACTCGAATTGGAGTCGAGCATCTTCCACCCAGATCCTCCAAATTCCAGTAGGCGGGGGTCACACCCACCACCTGGGGTCACACCCACCACCTGGCCCCTCTTCTAACCAAATCAAATTTTATCTTACTCTTTTCTGTCTTTTCCCTTACATTTCAAATATCTGAGATTTCTTATCTTTTTCTTTCCTACATTTCAAATACCTGAGTTATCAAAATTTCTGAGTCTACAATGTTACTTCAGGGATTACTCCAAATATCCCTAACCTCTTATCATTGTTTTCACTCTACGTTCTTTCCACTCATGGATCCTGCTTCTTAGACCCCATATCAAACTTCAAATGGAGAGGAATTCATTTTGGTTAGGACCATAGGGTGACAGTCAGGGCTAGACCTCTCTCTTACACATCACTGACTGCGTTCTCCCCAGAATCTGCCTACATTCACCAATCTCTAAGATCCAAGATGCTTTTTATATTTTCTTAATTTTTAATTTTTTTCTTTTTGGGTCACACCAGGCAATGCACAGGGGTGACTCCTGGCTCATGTACTCAGGACTTGCTCTTGGCGGTGCTCGGGGGACCATATGGGATGCTGGGAATTGAACCCGCGTCGGCTACGTGCAATGCAAACACCCTACCCGCTGTGCTATTGCTCCAGACCCTCAAAGATGCTTTTTAAAAGCATTCTATGAACACTTCTGAGCTAACTCCAATTTCTTGTGGGTCCTATGGAAAGGTTATTATTATTATTATTATTGTTATTATTAAAAGGAAGGCTCGTAGCAATTAGATGCTCAATGCTACATTATCTTATATTACTTTTTCTGTCAGAATAAATGCATTTGTATGAGAAAAATGAATTAAATGAGTATTTGTTAGAGCTTGCAAGAAAATTGGAAAAAGTGTTCAGTTTACTTAAGGAAAGTGAGTAATGAGCATATATTTTCTTCTTACAGCTCGGTTACTGGAGGATTGAACTATATTCTGAGAGACTTATCTTCAGAAGACTTATATTCCAGGGCCAGAGTGATAGTACAGCGGATAGAGCATTTGCCTTGCATACAGCCGACCCCCAGCATCCCATGTGGTCCCCCAGCACTGCCAGGAGTAATTCCTGAGTGCAGAGCCAAAAGTAACCCCTGAGCATTGCCGGGTGTGACCCAAAACAAACAAAAAGAAAGAGCCAAAAAGAAAAGAAAAAAACATTCTAAAAGATCTATCTTCAGAATACTTATATTTTAAAAGACTTATTTCCAGACATCCTTCTTCCAAGAATGGCTTTTTCCGCTTCCCTGGCCGAACTCCAATCAGAAGCCAGCTGCCCTCTCTGTCTAGATAACCTGAGAGACCCAGTGACTCTAGCCTGTGGCCACAACTTCTGTGTCTCCTGCATTCAACAGCGCTGGGTTGACCTACAGGACATCTTCCCCTGTCCTGTCTGCCTTCACCACTGCCCTGACAGGAACTTGAAGAGAAACAAACAATTGTATCACATCACTGACATCGTTAATCAGCTCCCCATCAGAGAGAATAAAAGGAAACGGCAGGAACAGAAACTATGTGAGAAGCACCAGGAGGTCTTGGACATGTTCTGTGAGGAGGACTCTGAGCTCTTGTGTCTCCAGTGCAGGACCGCCCCTGACCACCAGGATCACTACCTTATCCCTGCTGAGAGAGCTGCAGTGAGTCAAAGAAAGAAGCTCAGAAGCTACATGGAGCTCCTGAAGAGGAAGATTGAAACCACTGAAACGGATTGTAAGAAACAAATTTCAAAATTTCTTGAAGAGAGTCGGAAGGTGGAACACCAGAAGACAGAATTAGATTCTGAATTTAAAGAATTCATATTTTTCTTGAGAAGGGAACATTTTGCAAGTGATGCCAGATTAATTAAGGAAGAGAACAAAGAGAAGGATAAACTCACCGAAAACAAAAGCTATATTTCAAGTCACATGGACACACATAAAAATCTTCTAAGTGACGTAAGAAAAAAGTATTTGCTGCCCAACCTAGAGTTGCTATCCAGCATCAAAAGTATTCAAAGTCGGCACAAAGACTTAACCCTCCCAGCAGTCTTTTTGTATAAACTCAAGACAGAGAGTTTAACCCTCCCTCCACATTATTTTGGTCTGCACACAATGATCAGCAAGTTCCAGGTAGATTTGACACTTGATCCTGAAACTGCACATCCAAGTCTGATTATCTCCAAAGACAGGAAAAGTATATCTACAACAAGTCTACCGCAATTTCTTGACAACTCCCAGACATTTACTCCTTACCCAGCTGTGCTCAGCTGTGAGGGCTTTGATGGGGGCAGGCATTTTTGGCAAGTAGAAGTCACAGGGGTTGGTGAATGGTCCATAGGTGTTTGTAAAAAATCATTCTGCAGAAATTCTGGGATACTACCAACCCCTGAAAATGGCTATTGGGCATTTTTACAGACTGCAAAGAACACTGAACAGGACATGGACATTAAACAAGCAGACCCAGGTATGCAATTTGGTGTATTTCTAGACTATGAACTGGGAGAACTTTCCATTTATCGTTTGAATAACAGATTATATTTGTGTAAAATCACTGATAAATTCACAGGGAAACTGATGCCATATTTTGCTATTGGACCCTCTTCAAAATCAATTTCAATATGTTTGACCACAAAGGAATGGCGAACTACTATGAAAATTATTTGTATTTGAGTGTGTTTGAGTGATTTTTTTTAGAAAGACTGTTTATAAGGTTTATAAATAAAGTTTAGAAGATTTATAAGTTCCTGGTTCATATTTGTTGTCTGCCTACTGAAATTCTATATGGCTCACATTTTTTTCTTCCCCTTGAGCCAAACCTTCCTGGACTACTTAGCAAGATTTTGGGAGAGGAGAAAAGCTTCATGTCACTCTTCTCCCATTTTTCATCGATTTGCTCCAGCGGGCCCAGTAATGTCTCCATTTTGACACTTTTTACTGTGTTTGGCATACTGGGTACGTCACAGGTAGCTTGCCAGGCTTTGCCGTGAGGGCAAGATACTCTTGGTAGCTTGCCAGGCTCTCCGAGAAGGGTGGAGGAATTGAACTTGGGTCGGCCAGGTCGGCCTCATGCAAGGCATACACCTTGCCTGCTTAGGGATAGAAAATCTTGAGTTGTGCTACCCCCTTCTCAAAGGCTGGAGCGATAGCACAGCGGTAGGGCATTTTCCTTGTGTGCAGCTGGCCTGGCTGAGCCAAGTTTGATTCCTCTGCCCCTCCCCGAGAACCTGGCAGGCTACCAATAGTATCTCACTGGCACCGCAAAGCCTGGCAAGCTACCCGTGACGTATTCAATATGACAAACAAAGTAACAGCAAAGTCTCAAGATTGAGACGTTACTGAGCCTACTCGAGAAAATCGATGAAAATGGTAGGACAGTGACAGTGACCCTCTTCTCATATAAACCAGTAACCACCAACATCTTAGCTACTTGCTTTTCCAAGAACTCATTTATTTGGGGATACCTATTCTGATCATTCCTGCACTCACAAAGGAACAAGATAGGGAACTAGAGAAACTTGCGGACACAGATAGGAATGACTTCCTACTCAAGGCCCGGTATCAGATTTCTCTCCAGGATCCTCCATGGCCCAGTGGTCCCCATCTCCACCCACCCCAACCTGTGCCAGGCTCCAGTTTGCTTTCTCTCTTTCCCAATGGTTGGGGACCCAGACAACCTGGATGTGCTCATTTCATCTCCTGCCCTAGTAGGCCTGACCTAAGATTCTGTAAGCTGCCCATCCCTGACTTGCATGAACTGGTAAGCGCCCCTCACCCCCACAAGCCAGAGTCAGTCCCTATTCTGCTCTCCAGTTGTTCTAGACAAGCCCCCAAACCAGAGTCCCCTATCTGCAGCTCCTCTGGTTTGCAGGAGGGCAAGAAATGTGACAGGGAAGAGTCCAATTTCATAGGAGCAAAAAGCAGGAGAATCTCCCTCTCCCACTTACTTATGGGGTGTTTAAGGAGTAGCAGGTGTTGATAATCCTTTAACAGCCCCAGAAGAAAGATCTGTCGCCAGAATCATAAGTCCAGTCCTCAAGATGAAGGGCCAGCCCTGGGTCTTACTGCCATGAGGAGGAAAACATGAAATGGGGCAAAATAAAGAGAGGTTCTCTAGCATGGCATTAGTCCTTGTACTACACACTATCCCCGGGTTCTTTCTGTGTGATCTGTTGTGTGTTTTTTTAAAAGACTTTGTATTGTTTTTCAAAAGATTGCTGCATCTGACCTTCAGTTTTCCTTTTGGTGGTTAACAGTTGTAAAGGAATCACTTTATAATTTTGTAACATATTAACACTAATGCCTTCCTAATTTGAACAGAAAAATGGAGGCTATCACTTCCACCCAAAATCTTTGATATCCAAGCAACCACACCATACACAGATGAATAAAGATTTTTGTCCTTCAATGGAGGGAGGGAACTGTACCTGCCGCAGAAGCTGGCTGGGGGTGGGAGGAAAATCAGAGAGATTGGTGGAACGTAGTGAGTACTGGTGAAGGCATTGTTGGAACAATATATGCCTGAAACTCAATCTCAAATGGCTGTCATTTTGTAAGTTTTGGTAATTCGATTTTAAAAAAAGAAAAGAAAAAATATTTTTTACTTTCCTTCACTGCACCCCATTCCTCCAAAAAAGATAGGTGACTTCATCATTATTGATGCTTCAAAATAATTTGGGCATAGATTCCCCCTGACTGGCTTGACAAAAGCTGGCACCACGCAGAAAGGCTGAGCTGTGGAGGACCAGCACTGGGAACTTGAAGGCATATGTGTGTCCAGGCAGTTGGCACTTTCAACTGTGCTGATTGTGCTTCTTTGGCCAACTTCTATCAATGCTGGTGGAGGCCCATCTGATTTCTATAACACAAGTACTCATGACAGTGATTCTTGTTTAAGAATAAAGGCCTCCTTTGAAGTCTCTTTAAGTGTTTCTCTCATGGTCTTCTACATACCTGCTTGTACTCCACACCAATTTTGGAGGTCTCCAGGCATTGTTCTCTTATGTCTGGCTTTATCGTCATCTTCCGGCCAACCATGACAAAAGATGAGTTCTCAGGATATTAAAATCCCAAACGTTTGAGTTAGTGCCTATTAAAATCTTGAAGTAGAGACTCGAGAGATATGGGCGCATATGGGATGCTGGGAATCGAACTTGGGTCGGCCCCGTGCAAGGCAAATGCCCTACCCACTGTCCTATCACTCCAGGTTTTATAAGAAAAGCTTTTTAACAGGTTATCAAACCACTGAAAGATATTTTCTCTTGCTTCTTTTGACCTCTCTTTCCCCAGCTATGTCCTGTAAAAAAGCAAATAATAACAGAACCAGAACATGGTGGGGATTTCCTTTAACGCCCCACCAATCCACAGTGATTAGGAAATGATCAAGAAAATTTTGAGGTCAAGACAGAGACATTCACAGTTCTGTGGATGATATAGGAGAAAACTTTGACATGCCAACCATCATGCATCCCATAGCTTGAACAAAGCCAGAATGTTTTATTTATTTATTTGTTTGCCTGTTAGAGGAAAAATAATTCCAAGCCTTCCAGGGAGCCTAAAGATTCTGAGAATGTGCAACATTTGTTCTGATTTTAGCTGTACCTGGTGTTACTCAATGCTCTGTGCTCAGGGGTCACTCATAGCAGTGCTTGGGGGACCATATGCAGTGGAATTGAATCTCAGTTGAGAAGTAGAAACTTAAAAATTCAGTTGCACTTTCAGAATGGAAGATTGAACTTGAAACACAGCATGGTACTACTGTTTCTTTCTCAACCAGTATAAAGGTAAAGGTAAAGGCCCTCCCGTTGATCGTCGATTTGCTCGAGCGGGCCCAGTAACGTCTCCATTGGAGACTTTGTTGTTACTGTGTCTGGCATATCCAATACTCTCAGTAGCTTGCCGGGCTCTCCGAGAGGGGCGGAGGAATCGAACTCGGGTCGGCCATGTTGGCCGCGTGTAAGGCAGATGCCCTACCAGCTGTGCTATCACTCCAGCCCAGTATAGGATTAAGAAACATGAGAAGGTGGGGCTGCAGTGATAGCATGGCGGGAAGGGCGTTTGCCTTGCACGCGACTGACCCGGGTTCAATTTCCAGCATCCCATATGGTCCCCTGAGCACAGCCAGGGGTAATTCCTGAGGGCACAGAGAGGAGTAACCCCTGTGCATCACCAGGTGTGACCCAAAAAGCAAAAAAAAAAAAAAAAAAAAAACATGAGAAGGATAAAGGTAGGAAATTAGGAAATTCACTGTGGAGATTGGATTTTCAGGATTAGTGGCCTACCCCTTCCACCTGGCTAAGTACTACTTAATTCCTTCTTTCAGAGTATCCTATCAGGATTAATGCAGCTCCCTTCCTTCTGACTGGTCTTTTTTCTAAAGCCCCACCCATCCAACAGAATATAAAAACGCAGGTCAATCACAGGACAGCGCCAGGCCGACTTCCACAGTCCTTCAGGGAGAGTCAGCTCAACACTACCAAGGACTCAGCCAGACCCGGGTCACCGATCCAGGTAATAACCAATAAGGACTCTGGGTTTATGGGAGGCAGAGGGAGAGCATAATTTCCATTCCTAGTGTCTGTTCTATGGAGAACACTATTTTTATTGGAGGAAATACTTCATAGAGGATCTGATATCTGTTTGCTTATATGAAATACTATACTTAGCACCTATCATCCTGGATTACGTTGAGTCACTTCCCCATCTCCAGGACTTTGGTCACAGCTGGGGATTGTCACTAAATATTCAGGGTTCTATTCCATGAAGCCTTACAGAGTTGGCATCTTTGAGTGATTATGGAGAAGGAGAATCTGGTTGCCTTGAGGACGGTGAGCAGGGCCCTGGAAAGCTCATTCTCCTACTTCCTTGGGAGGGTCTTCTCTTCCTCAGAACACATCAGCTCTTAAAGCTGTAGATATTGCTGGCCAAGACAGTTGTTGAGCTCGATTTCTCTTCATATCCACATTTATTCAGGACGGGCTGCTCCTTGTGACTTGAGTCACTGGACAATAGTGGATCAGGCAGTATGATAAGTCATCAGAGAGGGACCCTCACTGAGAAAGACATTGAGTATACGATAGAGGTCTGAAGGTGTAACTTATTTTGACAGGAAACCACCTGAGGAGTCCCACATTCAGACAACCCACACTACCCCAGTCCTGCCCTTCCCACACCTGAGTATGGTGGAGGTGTCAGCAATCCTGGCCAAAATGCAGTCAAAATGCTTCTGTCCAGTCTGCTTGGATTACCTCAATGACCCCGTCACCACCAACTGCGGCCACAACTTCTGCGACTCCTGCATCCGTATGTCATGGAAGGACCTGCAGGACACATTCCCTTGTCCTGTGTGCCAGCTGGCCCGCCAGGAGATGCGTATCAGTGCCAATGCCCAGCTGGGCAGGCTGGTGGACCTGCCCAAGCGCCTGCACAGCTCTGGGAGCAGCAAGATGGCACGGGGAGAGTAGCGCAGGCATGAAGACCACAGGCAGGGGATGAGCCTCTTCTGTGAGGATGACCATGAGCTGCTGTGTCCCCTGTGTGCCCGGTGTCTTGATCTTCAGTGTTCTGTGGAGGAGGCCACATCCTATCACAGACAAATGCTCAAGTACATCAAGTCACTGGAGAAGCGGTTGGCAAAGGTGCAGAAGCTAGAAGTCACCCATGATAGAAAGATCCTTCAACTGACCGAGGAGGCCGGAATGCTTAAGAGTCAGCTGTCCTCGGAGTTTGAGCAGCTCACCCAGTTTGTGGAGAGTGAGCAAGAGGCAGCTCTCTGAAGGCTGTCAGAAGAGGAGAATCGCCTGCAGCAGCAGCTCAGGGCCAACCTGGAGGCCTACTCGGACCACATCTGGGCGCTGAAAGACCTCAGATGGGAGGTGGCGGAGCGGAGCGTGATGTCCGAGGAGATGGTACTGAGGGGCGTGAGGGGCCTGCAGCAGCGCTGGGCGGGCCTGCAGCCCCCTGCAGTGCAGCCCCTGTGCTTCAGGCTGGTGGCCTACAGCCTCCCTCCTCTGTGCTCAGTGCTCAAAGCATCATCCGGAGATTCCGGGAGAGCATCAGCCTGGACCCCGACACGGCACACCCCAGCCTGCGCGTGTCTAAAGATTAAAAAGTCTGTGACCTGGGTGAGGAAAAATCCCAACCTTGCTGGGGATCCAGGGCCACCGGAAGATGCTGCCGAGCTGGCGGTCCTGGGCCGGGAGGGCTTCGTCTCTGGCCGCCACTACTGGGAGGTGCAGGTGGGCGCCAAGCCCGAGTGGGCCGTGGGCGTATGCAGCGTAGCCCCTTCGACCCAGGCCTCGCGTCCCCTGGCGGCTCTTAAGAGATGATGGACGCTGCAGCTGCAGGACGGCATCTACCTGGCCGTGGGTGCGTGGGCTGTGCCTCTGGCTCTCAGGGACCAGCCATCAGCGTTTACCTGGACTGGGAGCTGGGACATTTCCTTCTACAAAGCCGCCTCTGACAGGTCTCACCTGCACTCGTTTACCGAGCCCTTTGCTCAAGAGCTCAAGCCCTATTTCCGCGTGGGGCGTGACTGCGCCCCTCTCTCCGTGGGCGTGGGGAGGGCTTAGGAGCTTGATCCCTGTTTCTGTTTTCCTCCTGTAATTACTTTATAGAGTAGGTTGTGGATTTTGCAATAATCACTGTGTTTTATTTAATTCAGTTGTCATCGAATCTGGCGTGATTTTTTTGAAAAGTATTCATTTCACTTTCAGGGAAGAATAGCATTGTTTTTTTCTCTGTATATTGCCTCTTGTTCCTTTTTTTTTTTTTTTTTTTGGTGGGATGGTGGTATGGGTGGGCGGTAGATCCCAGCCCTGAGTGTTCAGACGTACTACCTGGAGATGGTCTTAAGACTTCTTTTGTTATGTCCCATGCAGGATTATATACATTTATTTTTCTGTAGCTCAACCATGCGTGCTCACCTCTCACCCTCACAAAAACCGGTGACTTTTCAGGAAATTCCTCACTGTGGAAATAAGTTGTCCTGGTTACACTGGGCTTGAAGCACATGCCCTTCCCTACTGCCTGGGATGGCAGACAGGCATCTCCTTTGTATACCACATTTCCAATAAAGGTGTTTTTTATTCAGTTGCTTGTGTTTTCTATTGTTTCTTTCTTAGACTTGATCACTTGACTTCCGATTAATGGTCGATTTGCTCCAGCGGGTGCCAGTAACGTCTCCATTTCTCCCTGTCGCGTGCTAGCATAGCCCAATGGTGTCTGTTCGTTCTAGGAACACAAAGAGCCTCAAACCAATCATTTAGGGTCTTAATGAAGAAGTCCCGTGGAATCCATTCAGTAAACTGGCTCTAGTCCAGTGGTCATCTCCAAATCTCATTACGTGCGTGCCCAGACCTTCTGATTTTTGACGCCTTGGCAAATGAGACAGTGTCCTTGATTCTTGATCGTCAAAGGAGGTCGGAACTCCAGATTCTTTCTCTCATTTGAGTGAAACATGGTATTCCAAGCATAACTCTTTCAATGCCTCCTTTCTTATACTCCATTTGCTCGAGCGGGCCCAGTAACGTCTCCATTGGAGACTTTGTTGTTACTGTGTCTGGCATATCGAATACTCTCAGTAGCTTGCCGGGCTCTCTGAGAGGGGCAGAGGAATCGAACTCTGGTCGGCCATGTTGGCCGCTTGTAAGGCGAACGCCCTACCCGCTGTGCTATCGCTCCAGCCCTTCTAGTCTATAAAATTTCCTGTCTGAGTCCCAATAGTTTTCATATATGTATTTGAAATCCTTTAAAGTCTCCTTTTTTTGGATGACCTCTTTCAAAGTGTTTCAGGTGGGAACAAGAAGAGTGATTAGTGGCCCATATTTTCCCATGAATTGGGATAGAGTCATTGAGCCCTTTAGAGAAACTATGCATTTGCGGGGGGTGGGGGCGGGAGGCAATGATATGGGGATGATCTCTCCACACTGAGGAAAGGGCAGTTTGGTTTCCTGTCTCCTTCCAAAGCAAATGTCAGGGAGGTTCACTTTTTATTTCATTTATTTATTTATTTTTCCTTTTGGGGGTCACACACGGCGATGCTCAGGGGTTGCTCCTGGCTATACACTCAGGAATTACTCCTGGCATTGCTCAGGGGACCATATTGGATGCTGGGATTTGAACCCTGGTTGGCTGCATGCAAGGCAAACTCCCTACCTGCTAGGCTATCACTCCAGCCCCAAGGTTCACTTTTTAAGGGAAACGTGATTCCTAGATTCCATTTCACACAAAATTAAAGTAAGTTTATCCAGCTCAAGGATCTTTGTAAACTTGAGTTTCCTGGACACAAAGAGGAAAGTCTGTTGGCATTGCCATGAGTATGGCCTTTGAAGCAGACCTCAGCTGCATTTCCCCAGGGGGCAGGGGCTGACTCCTTGCTTAACTTCTGATCAAGCAGTTTTACTTCCCCTGTCAGTAAGAGAGGTATTTCCAGATTTAGTTTTTGCCTCTTGTTTTCTGGGTCCCAAACACATTTTGTGCTTTTCAGCATTCACACAGCCACCAGCTCTAGTTGTGGGCACCGAGCTCAGCCTGTGGTACTAGGTGTCCATCATCAGAGCTTGCCCCGAGGTGCTGTGCCTTTACGGTCTAGTCAGTGGGAACCCTGACTCTAGACTGGATTGAGACATGTCTCTTCAGGAGGGTCTCCTTCTTCAAAAATTATATTTCCTATTGTGATTGAGTGATGAACACAGATGTTAAAGGAACTTCCAGAACGGTTCGTGTTATCCTTTGCAAGATGTAGGGAACACATGTTAAAAGAATAGTATTCTCCGGAGTCTCAGAGTCATAACTAAATCTCCAAGGAGATGTAAGCCAACCCACTAAAATTCATGAATACACCAAATTCCCAGCTAAAATCCCTGGGGGTGTCTTTGGGGGGAGATGCTGAGTCCTCACCCTCCCAAAGTCTTTGTAGCTGTATCCTAAAGGTGCCAAAGGCCCAACTCCACTGCTTCATGACAAATCTCTGCAGAGACACCAAACAGACACAAATTCAAGTACACTGGTTTTCAGGCTGAAAACTCTGGGTCTTTTCAGAGTTGAAAATTCAAGTACAATGGTTTTCAGGCTGAAAACTCTGGGTCTTTTCAGAGTCGCGGTGGGCAACCTCCCCTTCCTGACCCTGAACTTTAGGAAGCCCTGGAAGTCATCAATTCCCACATGCCAGAGTCTCTGCCATGTAAACTCATTCATTAGCTCAGGTCTACAATTTCTGGACTTCCTTGGGTGGGGGGGCGGGGGTGTAGGAGGGCGTGTGTTGTCTGGTAACACCTCCAAATCGTACAATACTGACATTCCAGTAGAAGCACACCAAATTATATGGGAAAGTGACATAGAAGCCAACTAAACTCAATGAACAAAAACAAATACAAGGCTCAACTAGCAACAAAAGGACTTAATGACCCCATGGCAAGATATAAGACCCTTCACAAATTTTCTTTTAGTGATTATTTCTTGTAATTCCTTTAGTCATTTAGACTAATGGATATTCCATTTGTCTATTACTCATTGAAACAGGCAATAAAAATAAATTATTTAGGGCCTACACTAATGAGGCAATTTAGGGAGTGGTTAGGAAAATGGGGGAAATGGGGACAACGGTGGAGGGAAGGTCACACTGGTGGTGGGTTTGGTGTAGGAACATTGAGTGCCCATAACAAATATATTATGAACATCTTGGTAGCATTGTAGCACTGTCCTACCGTTATTCATCAATTTGCTCGAGTGGGCACCAGTCATGCCTCCACTGTGAGACTTGTTACTGTTTTTGGCATATCAAATATGTCACGGGGAGCTTGCCAGGCTTTGCCGTGCGGGCAGATAGTCTCGGTAGCTTGCTGGGCTCTCTGAGAGGGAAGGAGCAATTGATCCCGGGTCACTGGCATGCAAGACAAACTCACTGTGCTTTCGCCCCAGCCCAACACCTTGGTAAACCATAGGACTTAAGTGAAGTTTCTTTAAAAAAAGAACTGCACTTCTTAAATCAAGGTATGGACAGAGCTGTCAGATGCCTCACAACACTTCAGACATTCTGTACAGTGAGTCAGCTCTCTCTCCTCTATACCATCCTGTTCTCAAACTGCCTAGAGAAACATCTCAAGTTTTCTACCCACTGGTGTTTGTGTGCCTATATTTTTGCCCAATTCTCAGGTAACTTGTTATTTCTTTCTGCTTGGACTAATGGGGGCTGGAGTGATAGCACAGTGGTAGGGCATTTGCCTTGCGCGCAGCCAGCCTGGTCGATCACCCTCACCATCACGATCATGCTGTTGCTCATGGATTGCCTCGAACAGGCACCAGTAACGTCTCCTTCGGTCCTAGCCCTGAGATTTTAAAAAGTGCCATGTTCAAGGCTCTTTCAGGGATAGGAGAATGAGACCCATCATTGTTACTGGTATTTGGCATATTGGGTACACCTGGGGTATTTGCCAGACTCTGCCGTGTGGGCAGGTTACATTCGGTAGCTTGCCAGGTTGTCCAAAGCAAAAATGAAATAATAAGATGTCCCACATTCGTGGCCATGCGCTTCAGGAAGCTGGCTTTTATAGTCTCTGGGTCTTCGCCATTGATGGGATTACACAGCACCAGGGGGCAGTTGGTGGGCGTGACCGCTGCCTACTGGAAGATGGAGGATCTGGGTGGAGGATACTCAGCCCCGATCCGAGCAGGATTGGAGATCTCAGCCCCGGGACCCTCATACCTGTGTTCCTCGACCAGTTCCTTCATGCGTGTGGAGAGTGGTCTCAGCATGGTTGTGGCTGGTTCTGGAGGTCTTCGGCTGCCAGATCTCTGCTCGGGGCGGGGAGGGGAACTCAAACTGTCCCCCTCCAAGGGGTTCCAGCAAGGACAGCCAGGCAAGGGCGCAGAAGACTCTGTGTTGCTCTCTTGACAGCCAGCCCAGCTGAGCCAGGTTTGATTCCTCTGCCCCTCTAGGAGAGCCAGGCAAGTTACTGAGAGTATCTCGCCTGCATAGCAAAGCCTGGCAAGCTACCCATGATGTCTTCAGTATGCTAAACACAGTAACAAGAAATCTCAAAATGGAGATGTTATTTTGCCTGCTGGAGCAAATCGATGATCAATGAGAGGGCAGTGTTTTGGACTAATATGTTTACACATTCTTGTTCCCAGTCAGGTGAAATCTCCAGAGAAACTTAAACAAATGGAACACCAAGTCCTTCATTGACAAAGTACAGATGTGTGGAAACATTTCTGAGACTAATTAACATTTATCATATAAACTGTACACAAATAATATGACAAACATCAGGATCCAGAGATTATCACAACAAGCTCCCGGGAGCGTGTGGCCGCATTCGCAGCCGCGCGACTATTTATTTACTTTTCTCTAAGTTTTCAGGATACCTTAAATATCCAACCCGCACGGCAGAGCCTGGCAAGCTATCCGTGGTCTATGCCAAATAGACCAAATTGATATGCCAAATCCAGTAATAAATGGATCTCATTTCCCTAACCCTGAATATGCAGAGTCGAGAAGGATATGGAAGGAGAGGCTGAAAAAAAACCAAGCCAGACATAGGCTGCCAAAACACAGAAAAACAAAAATGATTGTCTGTACTTTTAATGCTCGTAAGCTGGCATCTGCTGCATCCATTGAAGACCTTATGGTACAAGCGCGAAAGATCAAGTACGACATCATTGGTCTGACCGAAACGAGAAGACATCAATCCCATCATGCTGTTTTCAACACTGGAGAAGAACTGTTCCTTGGAACATATGATAAAAGAGGCGTTGGTGGTGTCGGTATCCTTGTCAACAGAAACTTAGTCACGAGCATTGATTCATTCGAATGCCTAACAACCCGAATCGAACGATTACACTTGAATAAATGTGGCTCACTACCGGCAGTTTCTATCTTTGTTGTCTATGCACCAACATCCAGTTATGGTGAAAGAGAAACTGAGGAATTCTACATGGAGCTGGAGAAGTTCTCTAAAGAAGATCACACCTTCTACAAGTTCATTGTCGGTGATTTTAATGCCAAGATAAGACCAAGAAGATCAGTCGATGAACTCCACATCGGAACCCATGGCCTGGAATGGAACGAACAGGGTGACAGACTGTCTGAGTTCATCATGTCAACCAAAACCTTCCATGGTAACTCACAATTCCAAAAGGCTGAATCTAAACGTTGGACATGGGAGTCTCCCGATGGACGGTTCCACAATGAAATAGACCACATCATATTCAATCGGCGGTTTTGCCTAACCGATGTTGCTGTTGTCCCAAAATTCCAAATGGGATCAGACCACCGTCTTCTTCGTGCAAAATTCCACCTCACAGAATGAGGAGAAAAGAATGCAAGATTTAAGAAGAGGACTCCCAGAACAACCACCAACTGGGAGCTCTTTGGCTCTATTGCGGCAACATGGGAAGATGCTGTCATTGACAACATTGATGAGGAATACGATCGAATGATTCAGCACCTCCATGATTGGGCAAGGAATGCCAAGAGAGAGATAACCACAAAAAACCGTCTTTCTTCGAACACTCTTCAACTTATTCACCAACGTGGCTTGGCACATGCCTCAGGCAACCACAAGCGAACATCCGAACTGGCAAAACAGTGCAGAGAAGCCATCAAGAATGACCTCAAAAACAGGAGAGCAGCAGTACTGGTAGATGCAGCAGAAGCTGGGAAAAACATTCGTAATGCCCGCCTGTCCTTCACCAACTACAAAACCAAGATGACTGCCCTCCGACATCATGATGGATCTATCACATCTTCCAGAAGGGCAATGGAGAAGATTATTCATGACTTCTACTCAGATCTCTTTAATAGCCACATCCACTTGCCCACATACCACATACCACATGATGGATATGTCGTTCCCAATGTTCTCCCTTCCGAAATCCAACATGCCATCTCGTCGGTAAAGAAACAAAGAGCACCTGGCCCAGACAAGATCAGACCTGAACACCTGAAGAACTTACCATCAGTACTTATCAATACATTGGCTCAACTCTTCACACGCGACCTGTCTGAATGCAAGGTTCCATCCCAATGGAAAACCAGCAGGACTGTATTACTATACAAGAAAGGAGACATCCACGACATTGGCAACTATCGCCCAATCTGCCTATTGTCTGTCATCTACAAACTATTCACTCGAGTCATCCTGAATAGGATTAGCAGAACACTAGATGAAGGACAACCATGTGAACAAGCTGGATTCTGAAAAGGATTCAGTACCATCGACCATATCCACACAATAACCAAGCTCATTGAGGTATCTCGGGAATTCAAGATGCCGCTCTGTCTAACGTTCATTGATTTAAAGAAGGCCTTTGATTCTGTTGAGATGGAAGCGGTCATGGAAGCCCTAGCCAATCAGGGCATACAAACTCAATACATCAGGATCCTTCGTGAGCTCTATTGCAGATTCACTACCAAGATCTCACCATTCTACAAAGAAGTAATCATCCATATCAAGAGAGGGGTTCGGCAGGGTGATACCATTTCACCAAAGCTCTTCAGTGCCACACTCGAGAACATCATGCGACGACTGGAATGGGAAAACATGGGAGTGAAGTAGATGGTCGGCAACTACACCACCTCCGCTTTGCTGATGACATCGTTCTAATAACACCAAACATCAGCCAAGCGGCACAAATGCTGAACGACTTTGACCGTGAATGTGGAAAGGTCGGACTACAGCTGAATCTTACGAAGACAATGTTTATGAGAAACAGCCTTGTTCCTGATGCTCCATTCGCTCTCAACAGAACCACCATCTCTGAATGCAACAGTTATATATACCTAGGTCGAGAAATCAACATGATGAATGACCTGGCACCTGAGTTGCGCAGGAGGAAGAGAGCGGCTTGGAATGCCTTCAAGAGCATTGAAGAAATAACTAAAAGGACAAAGAACCTCCAGCTACGAGCACATCTCTTTGATTCGATTCCACTATTCTTCCTGCATTAACATATGCCTCAGAGACCTGGATCCTACGAAAACAGGATGAGAACGCTATTCGGGTCTCTCAAAGAGGAATCGAAAGAACTATGCTTGGAATATCACGATTCACTCAAATGAGAGATAGAATCCGGAGTTCTGATCTTCGTCAACGCTCAAGAATCAGGGACGCTGTCTCATTTGCCAAGACATCAAAAATCAGATGGGCTGGACACCTAATGAGGTTTACAGACAACCGCTGGGCTAGAGCCATTACTGATTGAATTCCACGGGACATCAAAAGATCACATCGACGCCCACCTATAAGATGGTCAGACTTCTTCCTCAAGAACCAAAATGATCAGTTTGAGGCTCTGCATGTTCCTAGAACGAACAGATACCATTGGGCTACGCTAGCACGCAACTGGGATGAATGGAGACGTTACTGGCACCCACTCGAATAAATCGATGAATAACAGGAATTAAGTGATTAAGTGATTAAGTGATCAGTTATGAACTCCAATTCATGGTTTGTTACCTCAGAACCATCCTAAAACTTCTTTTGTTTTGTTTTGTTTTGTTTTGTTTTGGGGCCACACCCAGCAATGCTCAGTGCATTCTTCTGGTTCTGAACTCAGGATTACTCTTAGCAATTCTCCATGGAGACCATATGGGATGCTGGCAATGGAACCTGGATAAGTTGTTTAGTTTAACTAACAGTACTGAAAATTTCAATAAAAGTGAAAAGATTAATTAACAGCACTGTATATCCCAACAAAAGAGAAGAAAAGATGATCTCACATATACATGTTGATGCAAGTAAATCTAGAAGACTACCAGATGACTAATCCCTTCATCTGAACATATAAATGATCTCGTCTGCATTTATGCAAATAAGCCTATCCACTGACCAATCTGGTTGCATATGCAAGTTAGGGTGTGTGAGATGATGCATAATCTGGCCTCTCCCTCTGGGATCACTACCTCTGAAGAGCATCACAGATCCTTGCCCCCAATCTGCTTTTGAAAATCTGCCAAACCCCATACACCACAGAGGTCGAACAACAACCTTCCTAACATTTAGCCTGGTTTGACGAGTATTACTGGAAATAGCTCCATGCCCCCAGATTATTCCCTGAGACTCCATCCCCTCCCCAACTATTGCTCCCCCCCACTCTCCCACTAAACAATAAAGGATCCTATTTCTCATCCAGTGTGCACGAGTGAGTCAAACTTGTGTTCACATCTTGCCAGATGAAAGAGAAGTTTACACTTAACATAACAAATCCATTACTAAGCTTAAAAAAATTCTTCAAAATATATCCAAATTTCTCTTCACAAAGTTCTGGTGAGGGAGCAATGGATCTGAACTAGCATACAAACGTTCAGGTTTTGGCTCTTCCCTGAGGGGGAATAGCCCCTGTTATGGCTAAGAGATAGTTGATTCTGCTAAGGGTAGTAACAGTGCTTGTTTCAGAGGATGGATAACTTGTTACAGAAGGAGTGGGGAGACTCCATTTAAGTAAGGAGGGGGACATGTGCCACTCTGTAAACGTCCTAACTTCACGTTCATGGCTAATCTCAAAAGAGATATTGAGGCAAGCCAATGAAACTATATGGTCTTCAGGCTAAAATCTCTGAGGAGAACCGGAGAATCCTGGACTATGCAAGTGTGTTCCATAGGATTGCAAGGGTCTTATTAGTAAGGAAGCAGGAATCAGTAAGGAAGTAGGTGCTGGGAGCCTGAAGCTAAGAGAGATGTGAAGATGCGATGTTCTTGCCTCTGACTACAGAAAAGGCTCACGGTCTAGGATGGCAGCCCCAGAATGTGGAGGCAGGCGAGGGAAGAGTGTCTGTTTCTCCCCAGAACTGAGGCCAGCTAGCATGCTGGGGGGAAGCCAGTGAGAACCATTTTAAACTTCTGACCTCCAGAACGACAAAAGAATCATGAGTGCTACGTTTTGGGTTCATTTGTTAATCCATCCCTGTGGAGAGAGGTCACTCCAGGCAACACTCAGGATACCATGCAATGCCAGGGATCAAACTCAGGTCTCATGTGGGCAAAACTTGTGCTCCAGTCCTCTGAGCATCTCTCCAGTCAAAACTATTTTCTGCATAGATAGATCCCAGTTTGTCCTTTCATCCTGAAGTAGGGCAAATGTCCATATTAGTGATGATGGCTGAGTTTGCCATTTTCCTACACTCGCGGAACTGGGCGGCTCACCTCTTTGAAGGATAGCTGGTAACATGGTCATTTGCCTAAGAACTTCATGCACTCATGGTTCCAGCTCTCGGCGCAGGCCATGTCTGAGGTCATCACTGGGCATCCCCTTGTGCAACCGGTCAGTGCCTGGGATACCCTGTTCTGCTACCCTCATTCTGTGGCAGGGCACACAGAGGTGTGCGTCACGGAGGCCCCAGCGGGCAGCTGATACGGTAGTGCATGTAGCCATGGTCAGCACTGATGGGCAGTTGCTTGCCCAGTCACTTTGAATCTGGTGCCTCTGTGTTGTTTTGTTTCTGGGCCTCAATGGAAGTACTCAGGATTTATTCCTGGCTCTATGTTCGGGGATCACTGCAGATGGGTCTCAGGGGACCATAGGGGGTTCCAGGAATTAAATCAAGGTCAGCTGTGCTCACCACAAATGCCATTACCCGCTGCACTATCTCTAGAGTCTCTACTTCAAGATTTTAATAGGCACTAACTCAAATGTTTGGGATTTTAATATCCTGAGAACTCATCTTTAGTCATGGTTGACCAGAAGATGAAGACACAATCAGACATAAGAGCACAATGCCTGGAGACCACCAAATCTGGTGTGGAGTATAAACAGGTGTGTAGAAAACCATGAGAGAAACACTTAAAGAAAGACTTCAAAGGAGGCCTTTATTCTTGAACAAGAATCACTGTCATGAGTACTTGTGTTATATAAATCAGATGGGCCTACACCAGCATTGATAGAAGTTGGCCAAAGAAGCACAATCAGCACAGTTGAAAGTGCCAACTGCCTGGACACTCATATGACTTCAAGGTCCCAGAGCTGTTCCTCCACAGCTCAGACTTTCTGCATGGTGCCAGCTTTCGTCATACCAATCAGGGGGAATCTATCCCCAAATTATTTTGAAGCATCAATGATGATGAAGTCACCTATCTTTTTTGGAGGATTGGGGTGCAGTGAGGGAAAGTAAAAAATATTTTTTCTTTTCTTTTTTTAAATTGAATTACCAAAACTTACAAAACGACAGCCATTTGTGATTGAGTTTCAGCCATACATTGTTCCAACAATGCCTTCACCAGTGCTCACTACCTTCCACCAATCTCTCTGATTTTCCTCCCAACCCCAGCCTGCTTCTGTGGCAGGTACGTTTCCCTCCCCCAACTGAAGGACAAAAATCTTTATTCATCTGTGTATGGTGTGGTTGCTTGGATATCATAGATTTTGGGTGGAAGTGATAGCCTCCATTTTTGTGTTCAAATTTATTAAGAAGGCATTAGTGTTAACATGTTACAGTGGCCTAACTGAAGGAAAATAATAAAGTGAGCACTTTACCTCTGTTTACCACCAAAAGGAAAACCGAAGGTCAGATGCAGCAGTGTTTTGAAAAATATTGCAAAGTCTTTTGAAAAAACCACAACAGGTCACACAGAAAGAACCCAGGGAAGAGCATGTAATAGGACTAATGCCATGCTAGAGAACCTCTCTTTATTTTGCCCCATTTCATGTGCTCCTCCTCAAGGCAGTAAGACCTAGGACTGGCCCTTCATCTTGAGGACTGGACTTTCGATTCTGGGGGCAGATCGTTCTTCTGGGGCTGTTGAATGATTATCAATACCTGCTACTCCTTAAACATCCTATAAGTAAGTGGGGGAGGGGGTTTCTCCTGCTTTTGGCTCCTATGAAATTTGCCTCTTCTCTGTCACATTTCTTGCCCTCCTACAGACCAGAGGATCTGCAGATAGGGGACTTGGTTTGGGGGCTTGTTTAGAACAACTGGAGAGGAGGATAGGGACTGACGGTGGCATGTAGGGTGAGGGGCGCTTACCAGTTCATGCAAGACGCGGGATGAGTAGCTTACAGAATCTGAGGTCAAGCCTACTAGGGCAGGAGATGAAATGAGCACATCCAGGTTGTCTGGGTCCCCAACCACTGGGAAAGGGAGAAAGCAAACTGGAGCCTGGCACAGGGTGGGTTGGGTGGAGATGGGGGCCACTGGGCCGTGGTGGAACCTGGAGAGAAATATTATACAGGGCCTTGAGTAGGAAGTCATTCCCCTTGCATCTGTGCCCACAGGTTTCTCTAGTTCCCTATCTTGTTGCTTTGTGAGTGCAGGAATGATCAGAATAGGTATCCCCATATAACTGAGTTCATGGAAAAAAAGTAGCTAAGATGTTGATGGTCACTGGTTTGTATGAGAAGAGGGTCACTGTCACTGTCCTCCCGTTGTTCATCGATTTTTCTCGAGCGGGCCCAGTAACATCTCCATCGTGAGACTTTGTTGTTACTGTGTTTGGCATATAGAATATGTCACTGGTAGCTTGCCAGGCTTTGCGGTGCAGGTGAGATACTCTCGGTAGCTTGTCTGGCTCACGGAGAGGGGCAGAGGAATCGAACTCGAGTCAGCCAAGTTAGCTGCATGCAGGCAGCCTACCCTACCCGCTGTGCTATCACTCCAGCCTTTGAGAAGAGGGTAGCACAACTCAAGATTTTCTTTCCCTAAGCAGGTAGGGTGTTTGCCTTGCATGAGGCCAAACTGGCTAACCCGAGTTCAATTCCTCCACCCCTCTCGCAGAGCCTGGCAAGCTACCAAGAGTATCTTGCCCTCAAGGCAAAGCCTGGCAAGCTATCCGTGATGTACTCAGTATGCCAAACACAGTAACAAGTGTCACAATGGAGACATTACTGGGCCCACTGAAGAAAATCGATGAACAATGGGAGAACAGTGATCTGAAGCTTTTCTCCTCTCCAAAAATAATGCTTAGTAGTCCAGGAAGGTTTGGCTCAAGGGGAAGAAAAAACTGTGAGCCCTATAGAATTTCAGTAGGCAGACAACAAATATGAACCAGGAACTTATAAAACTTCTAAACTTTATTTATAAACCTTATAAACAGTGTTTCTCAAAAAAAAATCACTCAAACACACTCAAACACAAAGAATTCTCATAGTAGTTCATTCCTTTGTGGTCAAACATATTGAAAATGATTTTGAAGAGGGTCCAATAGCAAAATATGGCATCAGTTTCCATGTGAATTTATCAGTGATTTTACACAAATACCATCTGTTATTCAAATGATAAATGGAAAGCTCTCCCAGTTCATAGTCTAGAAATACACCAAATTGCATACCTGGGGCTGCTTGTTTAATGTCCATGTCCTGTTCAGTGTTCTTTGCAGACTGTAAAAATGCCCAATAGCCATTATTATGGGTTGGTAGTATCCCAGAATTTCTGCAGAATGATTTTTTACAAACACCTATGGACCATTCACCAACCCCTGTGACTTCTACTTGCCAAAAATGCCTGCCCCCATCAAAGCCCTCACAGCTGAGCACAGCTGGGTAAGGAGTAAATGTCTGGGAGTTGTCAAGGAATTGTGATAGACTTGTTGTAGACATATTTTTCCTGTCTTTGAAGATAATCAGACTTGGATGTGCAGTTTCAGGATGAAATGTCAAATCTACCTGGAACTTGCAGATCATTTTGTGCGGACCAAAGTAGTGTGGAGGGAGGGTTAAACTCTCTGTCTTGAGTTTATACAGAAAGACTGATGGGAGGGTTAAGGCTTTGTGCCGACTTTGAATACTTTTGATGTTGGATAGCAAACTCTAGGTTGGGCAGCAAATACTCTTCTCTTGCTTCACTTAGATTTTTATGTGTGTCCATGTGACTTGAAATATAGCTTTTTTTTTTTCGGTGAATTTATCCTTCTCTTTGTTCTCTTCCTTAATTAATCTGGCGTCACTTGCAAAATGTTCCCTTCTCAAGAAAAAAATGAATTCTTTAAATTCAGAATCTAATTCTGTCTTCTGACTCGCTTCAAGACTCTCTTCAAGAAATTTTGAAATTTGTTTCTTACAATCCGTTTCAGTGGTTTCAATCTTCCTCTTCAGAAGCTCCATGTAGCTTCTGAGCTTCTTTCTTTGACTAACTGCAGCTCTCTCAGCAGGGAGGAGGTAGTGATCCTGGTGGTCAGGGGCGGTCCTGCACTGGGGACACAAGAGCTCAGAGTCTTCCTCACAGAACATGTCCACGACCTCCTGGTGCTTCTCACATAGTTTCTGTTCCTGCCGTTTCCTTTTATTCCCTCTGATGGGGAGCTGATTAACGATGTCAGTGATGTGACACAATTGGTTGTTTCTCTTCAAGTTCCTGTCAGGGCAGTGGTGGAGGCAGACAGGACAGGGGAAGAGGTCCTGTAGATCAACCCAGCGCTGTTGAATGCAGGAGACACAGAAGTTGTGGCCACAGGCTAGAGTCACTGGGTCTCTCAGGTTATCTAGACAGAGAGGGCAGCTGGCTTCTGATTGGAGTTCGGCCAGGAATCAGAAAAAGCCATTCTTGGAAGAAGGATGTCTGGAGATAAGTCTTTTAAAATATAAGTATTCTGAAGATAGATCTTTTATAATGTTTTTTTTTCTTTTCTTTTTGGCTTTTTCTTTTTGTTTGTTTTGGGTCACACCCGGCATTGCTCAGGGGTTACTTTTGGCTCTGCACTCAGGAATTACTCCTGGCAGTGCTGGGGGACCACATGAGATGCTGGGGGTCGGCTGTATGCAAGGCAAATGCTCTATCTGCTGTACTATCACTCTGGCCCTAGAATATAAGTTTTCTGAAGATAAGTCTTTCAGAATATAGTTCAGTCCTCCAGTAACCGAGCTGTAAGAAGAAAATATGTGCTCATTACTCACTTCCCTTAAAGAATCTGAACACTCTTTCCAATTTTCTACCAAGCTCTGACAAATACTTGTTTAATTCATTTTCCTGATACAAATGCATTTATTCTGACAGAAAAAGTATTATAAGGCCATGTATCTTTGAGCATCTAATTGTTACAAGCCTTCGTTTTAATAATTATATTATGATTTATTGATATCAAAACAGGTTCTATCCATTAATTATCAAAAATTAGAATTTACACATGAACTAATGTGTGGTCTGAGTTTTGCTTGAAAAGGCTGAGAAAAAGAAAGCTGGAATTACATTTTTATTGGAAGATTTGTTATGGTTATCATAATAGTTTTGTTTCACCTGCCTAAAATGCTGTCTAGTAATATATTAGAGCTCACCATTATTGTGTTGCCCCTCTTCTAACCAAATCAAATTTTATCTTACTCTTTTCTGTCTTTTCTCCTACATCTCAAATATCTGAGATTTCTTTTCTTTTTTTCCCTACATTTCAAATACCTGAGGTATCAAAATTTCTGAGTCTACAATGTTACTTCAGGGATTACTCCAAACATCCCTAACCTCTTATCATTGTTTTCACTCTTTCCACTCATGATTCCTGCTTCTTAGACCCCATATCAAACTTCAAATGAAGAGGAATTCATTTTGGTTAGGACCATGAGGTGACAGTCAGGGCTGGACCTCTCTCTTACACATCACTGACTGCATTCTCCCCAGAATCTGCCTACATTCACCAATCTCTAAGATCTCTAAGATCAAAGATGCTTTTTATTTTTTTTAATTTTTAATTTTTTGCTTTTTGGGTCACACCAGGCAATGCACAGGGGTTACTCCTGGCTCATGTACTCAGGAATTAAAGATAGGGTGTACTGTCTATTCAGATTTTTTGTCTATGTGGAAATGTCTGCCACTAGTTAAATATCATACTTACATATTCTTCCAAAAAATTGGAAATCTTTTATCATTCTTCCTTTCATAAAAGTAATGTTTTTGGTGTTATTAAAATTAGTGAACATTGATTCTGTAACATCAAAATTGGTGAAAGTCAAATCTTCCAACCTCACAGATAATGTGTTATATTAAAACAATTATGAAGTTTTGCAATACTTTCAAAATACTTTACTGTTGCACAGAAGACCTGAAATATCTTTTACATTATAAAATTTTTTTGTTTTATTTACAACAAATAATGGTTCAATTATTTCTATATACGACTTATTACAAAAGAGAACGTTTCTCCTTCATTGTCCCTAAATATGAATATCTATGCAACCGTTTCATCATGTTTACATCAACAGTTTTCCACTTAGAGTGGGAAAATAAACACAAGGGATTATCCTTCCTTTAAACTCTCCCCACACCCACGGAGAGAGGGGCACAGTCGGGCCCCAGGAGGAAGTAGGGCTTGAGCTCTTGAGCAAAGGGCTCTGTGAAGGAGTGCAGGTGAGACCTGTGGCAGCGTTGTAGAAGGAAAGCTGGCCCAGCTCCCATACCAGGTAAACGCGGATGGCCGCGGGCTGGTCCCTGAGAGCCAGAGGCACGGCCCCCGCTCCCACGGCTAGGTAGTCGCCATCCTGCAGCTGCAGCATCCAGCATCTCTTGGGAGACGCCAGGGGACCCGTGGCCTGGGCCGAAGGCGCGACGCTGCACACCCCCACGGCCCACTTGGGCTTGGTGCCCACCTGCACCGCCCAGTAGTGGCGGCCAGAGGCAAAGCCCTCCCGGCCCAGGATCACCAACGGGGCAGTGTAGTCCCAGGGCCGGGGTCCCCATCCCCTTTGGGCCTCTCCCTCACGCAGGTCACTGACATGAGGTCCTGGAACACGCGCAGGCTGGGGTGTGCCATGTAGGGGTCCAGGCTGATGCGCTCTCGGAATCTCCGGATGATGCTGCTGAGCGCCGAGCACAGAGGAGGGAGGTTGTAGGCTACCGGCCTGAAGAGCAGGGGCTGCATGACCGGGGACTGCAGGACCGCCCAGCGCTGCTGCAGGCCCCTCACGCCCCTCAGCACCATCTCCTCGGACATCACGCCCCGCTCGGCCACCCCCCTTCTGAGTTCTTTCAGCATTGAGATATGGTCTGAATAAAGAGCGACATTGGCCCTGAACTGCTGCTGCAGGCGTTTGTCCTCTTCGGCCAGCCTGCAGAGCGCTGCCTCTTGCTCACGCTCCACAAACTGGGTGAGCTGCTCAAATTCTGAGGCCAACTGACTGTTATGCATTCTTACCTCCTCTCTCAGCTGCAGGAGCTTTTTCTCATGGATGACTAAGAGCTTCTCCACCGTTGCCCGCTGTGTCTTCAGGGACTCGATGAAGCCGCCAAGCCTCTGTCTGTACTGATGTGCAACCTCCTCCACGGGCCTGATGTTGGGTCCCTGGCGGACAGGGCCCTGAGGGCACAGAGGACACACCGGCTCCTGGTCATCTTCACAGAAGAGGCTCACCACCTGCCTGTGCTCCTCACACCTGCGCTCCTCTGCCTGCGCCATCTCGCTGCTCCCAGAGTTGTGCAGGAGCTTGACCAGGTCCACCAGCGTGCCCAGCTGGGCGTTGCTAGTGACGCGCATCTCCTGGCGGGCCGCTGTCACATGGGACAAGGGAATCTGTCCTGCAGGTCCTTCCATGACGTGCGGATGCAGGAGGTGCAGAAGTTGTGGCTGCAGTCAATGGTGATGGGGTTATTGAGATAGTCCAGGCAGACGGGACAGATGAGCACTGGCTGCATTTTGGCCAGGACTGCTGACACCTCCTCCATCATCGGGTGTGGGAAGGGCAGGTAAGGGTCAACGGGTAATCCTTATAGAAAGGGATCACAATAAAATAGAACAAAAAGAAATGGACATACTAAACTTAGACCTAAACTGACTGGTCATTCTCTCTCCAGGGATGGGAACCTAGTATATCATTTTCTCCTTAGATTCTGCAGTGACATCATTTTTTCTCTAACATGTTAAAATTGTTCCCGACTGTCAGCTAATGTATGTGCTTTTTCAAAAATAGCACTGATTCGCCTCCACAGCTCAGTGATGATGCCACCATTTTTTTGTTTGTCTTTCTCACCACATCTGACAGTGCTCAAGACTTAGCTTCTGATTCTATGCTCAGGGATCATTCCTAGTGGACCCTGGGGACCATATGAGGTGTTCAGAATTGAAACCGGATCAGCCGCGTGCAAGGCAAGTGACCAACCCGCTTCAACCTTAGCCCTTCTCAAAGTCTGTCATACTTCCTGGACATTTTTTTTTTCTTTAACATATAAAAGTTTCCTCCTGAGAGATCAAAGTTCAAATGCTTGTCTTGCATCCTGCTGACCCTGGTTCAATTGCCCAGAACCACTTACGGTTCTTCAAATTGCAGCTAGGGGTCACTCCTGAGTACAAAGGAATAACCTCTGAGCATAGCAGAATAAGGTCCAAAACCACTTCCCCTAATTATCTCCCGTTTGGTATCCAACAAATGATTGGATTATTAATAATTAATAAAAATTAATAATTATTAATATTAATACACTAATGATTATTTTTCACTCATCTGTAATGATACCACCACATATCTAATTAATTCTATATGCAGACATTCCTGGAATCATCTCAGAATTCCCGTCCCAAAGCCCCAGCCAGTTCACTCATGGCAAATTTTGGGTTTATTACTATGAAATGATGTTACTGCTTTCCCATAACCCTTGCCTGGGATAATCCTCCAAGCTAGAGAGTACATTATCATCATTTTGAGGGACAGGGAGGACGCCTGGTGATGTTCAGGGACTATTTCTGACTCAGCACTCAGGAATTGCTCCTGGAGGTGCTCAGAGAACCTTATGAGATGCCTTAGATCGAATCCAGGTTCCCAGCATGCAGAGCAAGCGCCTTACCCGCTGTACAATTTCTCTGGTCCCAAGCACATTATCGTTATTTTAACACAAGGCTGCCCTCTACTGGTTGTTTTATTTGAGGGTCCAGGTCCCTCCCAGCCCTTCACCAGTATAAAATCATCTGTCTCTCTCTTTTTTTTTTTTTTTTTTTTTGCTTTTTGGGTTACACCCAACACATGCTCAGGGGTTACTCCTGGTTCTGCACTCAAGAATTACTCCTGGCGGTGCTTGGGGAACCATATGGGATGCTGGAAATCGAACCCGGGTCGGCCGCGTGCAAGGCAAACTCCCTACCCGCTGTGCTATTGCTCCAGCCCCAAATCATCTATCTCTTTATCCTGCATCAAACCCACCATAGACTGCTCAGTGTCAGTTCTACATTCACTTTCTCCAGTTTGACATCTATCAAACATCATGATATTTGAAAGCATTTTTAAATTTTTTTAATTGAATCACTATGAGATGCAGTTACAAAGTTGTTCATGATTGATTGGGTTTCAGTCATACAATGTTCCAACATCCCTCGCTTCACCATTGTACATTTCCCACCAGCAACGTCCCAGTTTCCCTCCTGCCCCTCCCTGCCCTGCCTCTATATTGCTTTATCTATAATTTCCAACGAACTCCCTCTGACATTCATCTCCTTCCTTAGGTCTTTCTCTTCTTTCTCTTCTTTCTTATCTTA